>NC_056744.1:609462137-609783387 GCF_019279795.1 Protopterus annectens
AAAGGGACGGGACCCTAGCTCTGCTGCTTCCAAACTACCTGTGTCATTTGATAAAGATTGGGCTTTCTTATTCTTCTGTAAAAGTACACCTCTCTGCCATATCAGCCTGCCCCGGTAACCCCCCTTGCTTTCCAGGGTCAACATAAAGCTCTTCCTTAAAGGGGTCTTGCACATGGGACCACCTAGGAAACATCACCCCGCCTTCGGTCCTTAACTACGTCTTGGAGAAGTTAACCCAGCACCCATTTGAACCAGCTGGGCCTTCTTCCTCAAAATTGTGCACATGGTAGGTGGTCCTGCTGATGGCTATCATGTCAGCCAGAAGAGTTTCAGAATTGCAGGCCTTAATGGCCTGTCACCCCTACACCAACTTCCACAAAGACAGGATGTTCCTGTGAACCAGCCCCTCCTTTATGCCTAAAGCGATCAATGACCTCTCTCTTAACCAATCCATTCATCCACCCACCTTTTTCCCCTCACCCTCTAACGAAGGGGAGAGGATACTGCACTCCCTGGACATGCACAGACAACTTGTGTTTTACCTGGAGAAGACCAAGTCCATCAGGAAGACTAACTAGCTCTGTTGCCTTCTACCCCAGAGTCCTGGGCAAGGCAGTCTCCAAGCAAACCATTGCATGCTGGATCAGGAAAGCTATTTGCCTCTGCTACTCCCACCATGGAATGGAACCCCTGGGAGGAAATCAAGGCCCATTCCACTAGAGCTGTGGCCACCTCAAGGGCCTTCATTAAGGGCCTAGACACAGCGTCCATTTTGGAAACAGCCACTTGGGCCACTATCCACAGTTTCACCAAGCATTAAAAACTGGATCAAGTTTCCAGAGCTAGGACAGGATTCGCCAGGGCAATCCTGCAGGGTCTTGTAGAACTCTCTTCATCTACCACCACCGTCTCATCCGCATAAGCTGTGGTACGCTCCCACACCTAGAATACTGCAACAAAGGAATAGAAGGATGATAGAATAGTTTTGTAAAATCTTACCATAACCATAGTTGTTGTTCTCTTCCATGTTGCAGTATTCCTTCCCGCCTACCAATCCCCCCAGGTCCTATTCCTTACCTGTACTATCTACATTACAGTAGGTCTCCAAGTCGCACATGAGAAACAACTGGCATTCCTCCTGCTGGGCCACCTTCTCTGCCTGCTGGCCTTCAGGTTTTGAGGATTGTGCGTGCAGATTTCACATTTAAGGCCCCTGGTTTATGGCCCTATGTGTGACATCTCACGCACACTGCAACAGCCAAGCTGAAGCTTTTGTATAGACGACATAAGAATCGCCTGAGGGCATGAAATCCCACACCTAGAATACTGCAACATGGAAGAGAAGGACATCTATGGTTATGGTAAGATTTTGCACAGCTGTTCTTTATTGTTGGTTGATCTTGATGCATAGTAAGCATTCAGCAGAGTCAGTTGGGTTTGTATGGGTAGGGCAGTTGTAGCATTTGAGTTCCCTGTTGGAGGAATAGGATTAATTGTGGTGGATTTATGAAGGCTCAGAGGTTAGATAAGGTCCTCTCCAGCAAGATATGTTTGAACAGAGGGACAATGCAGGGGGTAATCTTCTTTCACATTTAATTGTTTTACTTAAAGCCATTAGCATAGAAAAATAAGAGTCTGAAAAATTCAAATGTAGAAGTGTTGTGGTAATCAAGAAGTTAGCCTTATTCACATTTGATATTCTTTTGTACCTGATAAATCCTGAAAAGGGTTTTGTGGTGGTGTGGAATATTTTGTGACAGTTTTAGATCTTTTAAGGATATAAAATGAATGAAGATAAAACAAAGGTTATAGCAGTAAACTATACCCCCACACTTGAATTGGTTTAGCAATACTCATATTTATTGGGACATAAGATGAAGTTTTTAGCTTACTGATTAAAATGGTTTCTGTTATGGCAGCTAAGGATGTCTGATAAGGATAAGCAAAGGACATTACATAATGCAATTAAGATTCATCCATATAACACAAACAAAAGGTTATAAGTCAAAGTGGAAATGGATGATGGTGAATTGTCGAGAATTCAAGAAGTAAGTAGAGCATAGAATTTTGAATGCGGGAGAACACCACCACCATACAGAATTATATTCATAAAGTAGTGGAAAGTATTTTAACAACTAAGCCATCATGGGAATGGAGAAAGGAGATTTTACCAATAGGAATGAGCGCAGGCAACTGGTTGCTGGAATTTACCATCGAAAATCAGTAAAAGAACCAAGGTTTTTGGCAGCAAATAACTGATGAGGGAAATGTAATAAGAGTGGGAGGACAAAGCAGGAGTTTGTACTGCACGTTAAAGACTGTCTTCCCTGCCAGAGATTGAAAATATAATATAGACAAAGAGAAATGGGCAAGGGGATTAAATAAAATCCCAGCCCTGAAAACGTTCTTAGTTGAGTCTAGAGCAGAAGATGCTGTTAAAAAGGGATAATTAGTAAGCCCTACATACAAAATTGCATGATGACTATACAGCTCAATCAGAGGAGTTCAGAAAACACTGGAAAGGGAATGCAAAGACTGTATACAAAGGGACAATGAAACATCATCTGTATTTCCCCCAACTATACAACAAAGTCCAGATTTTTTTTTTGCTTGGAAGTATTTCCTTGGGTATTTTTGGGTCTCTCTTATAATAACACAAAATCAGTACCTTGAGCGTAAAAGCATAGAGACAAAATGCACGAAAAATGAAAGTCATGAATGATGACAATATCAAACCACACAACAGCAAAGGAAAGTTGTGCAGAATGCACAGACTTGTAACACAGGTGCACAACCAATGTATTCTGCACTACTTTCATATTATACTATTCAATGATATGTGGTTTGATGTTATTGTTTGTGGTTTTCATGTTTTGTGTATTTTGCCTAAGTGGTTATAACATTCAAAGTATTGATTTTTCGTTGCTGTAATATAGACTTGTATTTTTATACCCATTTTTTCCTTAGGTAGACAGCAAATACTGGAAGTGTGTTTGCAAAAAAGTAGTAGTTGGGTGCATCTTTTGAGGAATGTTAACAAGTTAACAGATTTTAACAGAATACGTTGACATTTTTGGGGTGCAAATTGTTATAACAAAGGAAGTGATTCTTCTGAGCTGGAATGTATGATCTGCATTAAGTCTTTACTAGGTTTAATGCTGTTGGCTGCAAAAAAGCAATTGTTAGTAAATGGAAATCAAAATAAATTGACAGTAATTGAAGTACTGAATATTGTAAAGATAAAAGAACTGGAAGTCTCCATGGAATTACTGTTGTCATGGCCTATATTCTTTTTTGTAATTTGCAGTGTTATTTATTAATACAGGAATCCCAAAGCATTCTTCCTTTTCCCATTCTCCATAGTTATTCCTGCCCTCACAATTTTCAATGCAGTAAGTCACTCTCACCTTTATTCTCACTGATGGGTCAGATCTGATCCATCAGATCCATCTCTGCCTTTTTCAAAAGCTCAAGCCCCTCAGCAGAGCTCGTGGGCAATTCTCCCTTACCCATAACGCAACTCCCTAACTTCCTCAGATCTCATTTCCTGCTCGGCAGAAGGCGTGGTTAGTACAGACAGCTCTGGGCTTAGTGCTTTGTTTTTACCTAAATATTTTAGTTTTAAGCTTTTTTGTCTTATTATTATATTATACTTTTCTACCCTTTTTTGTATTCATCCATACCCAATTTTAATTGTTCTAGAGAGTGCATGTTGATTCCCATTGTTTCCCCTTAACTTCCATTTAAGTTAGAGGGCATTTATTCCTCCCTTTCCTTTCCCTTCATCTCCGGTATTGTCTAAGTTAGAGGACAATTTCTGTTGAAAAAAAAAAAAAGTAACTCTGTGTACCCTGCTATCCCTTTCAGTCCATTTAAATTATTGGACTTTTTTTCTGGCATAACTGTCTGTCCGTGTGTGTTGTTTTAGGTTAAATTACTAAGTTTTGTGCTTTTGTCAAATATGGAAATATGTCTCAAAAAACAGAAGAAAAAACTCTCAGTTTTAAGAAATGTGAGCAATGTGGAAAGAAGTTGCCCCTAAGTGATTCACACGCTTTGTGTGTGTGTATTGCTTGGGGGGTCTCTTCATCTCTAAGAGTCTTGCTCTATATGCCACTGTTTTAACCATTGGGCTCTATTGGTGTGCAAGAATAAACTTATCCTGAAGGGATTGTTAAAAACTGCTTTCTCTGAGGCTATTTCCAATGAGTCCTCCAAATATGATCAGTCACCAAAATCTGACAAGTCTCTGAAACTTTCCTCTTCGGCACCTAAGTCTTCCTTGAAGCTGAAGCAAAAAACTCCTAGACTCTGCTCCAGTGTAACCCATGGAGCAGACAGCTGGCACTGTATCCAAGAGTTCATCAGAGCAGCTGGAACCCACGG
Organism: Protopterus annectens; assembly: GCF_019279795.1. NCBI lineage: Eukaryota > Metazoa > Chordata > Ceratodontiformes > Protopteridae > Protopterus > Protopterus annectens. The sequence continues at coordinate 609,466,524 of NC_056744.1, forward strand.
CTCCGACCTCTTTGGATCCAACTGAATTCAGATATTGGAGCCATTCTCCTTCATTGGAGCCGATACATTCTCTTTTCCCATCTCCTTTTATGGCAGAGTCAAGGTCTCCAACCCTTTGGAGTTTGTCCGATAAAGATGTGGATAGGGTAGTGCAGATATTGCTAAAGACAGCACCCATGGCCAAACTTTTATTGGATCCGAAACTAAAGGAATTAGACCAGACTCAGCCCTCTCCTTTGGCACCTACTCCTCCTTCGATCCATCCCCTGGTTTCGGAGACAGAAGATTCTGATGTCCAACTTGTGTCTGCTTCAGATCTGAGACCCATAGGTTCCTTGGACCCAATGTTGGACCAGAACATTTCTGCCCAGTCTGAGCAGGAGACCTCTAGGAGCCGAGACTCTCCGGTTGGGTCCACTGAGCCAGTTCGGATCGCTCTGGATCTGACCCTGCCTCTGGGGGCTTTAGCGTGGGTGAGTTTGGCTCCTACCTCTGCCTCGGAGTTTCTGTCCCCTGCCCAGAGATTCCCTCAGCCCTGACAACTTTCTTGTCAGATCCAGGGTGTTCTTCATAACAGGGGGCAGACTACTTTTGAGGTCATGAGGCGGGTTTAGACTACATCTCAGTCTACAACACAACCTACCTTGGATCTTCCTCCCATTTCTGCTCAGGTGTTTGTCTTCTCACATACCCTCTCCACAGGACTGCAGATAGCCCAGGCCTCAGGATGTCCATCAGGGGACGCCCACCTCTTCTGAAACCTCCACAAACTGAGGAAGTCCCTCGAAGAGGACCTGGAAGTGGAGGCATTTTGACTCCCCGGAGAAGTCTATCACGTCGGATACTGACCTCGTTGAGGCAGAAGAGTCCCCTGGTCACCTCCTGAAGATGTCTTTTTTGGAGACATGCTGGAAATTTTAAAGCAGAGAGGTGACTGGCAGTCCACATCCCCTTCAGCTGAGGAGTCAGTATACCTGAAGGCTATCTGGTCTCACCCCTTAGCCTCTTGGATGACCCCTTCTTCCAATGCACTTATTGAGTTAATCTCTCGAAAGGCTTGGGAGACCCGGATTCTATAGAACCAACTCCTAGGAGGCCAAATAAGTACATTATTGCCCCCAAGGATAAGTCATTCTTAACTAAAGGGGTAGCAGTTGATGCTATGGTTGTGGCAGTGGCAACTAAGATGGAACTTTGAGACCAGTTTCTCTCTCCATCATCCAAATAAGGATTCTAGAACCATGGATAGGTATGAGAAGTGTCTGTTCATCAGCGACCTTTGCCTTACGGTCTCTGAATTACTTGACCCACTTTACCACACTACAGAGGGACCTGTTGAAGGAACTTTTAGACTCCCTCCAAGGAGCTGTAGCTGACACGGCAGCAGATAGTCACCATTCAGCGCGCCACCCTCACTTCAGTTGTAAACTCTTCCATGAGACTCGTATCTAGTGTAACAGATAGAACAAGTAGGGCTGCGGGTTTAGGTATCTGTCTCAGGAGGCAGGCCTGGATGTCCCTTTGCGATTTCACAGAGCTCTTCAAGTCTTCCTTCATTAATGCCCCTTTTGATGGCTCTTCTCTTTTTGGGCCTAAAGTTAAAGAAACACCAACCAGGTGTAAACAGGAAGGCAAGACCTTGTCTGCCATTGGAGTACATTTTCCCCACCTACCAGACCCTTTCCCAAAAGTTAGAGAGATAGGGGGAAAGATGTGGTTCAGAAAATCACAAAGATCCTTCCAGGACTCTGAGTGAGAGTTCCTCTAGAGGCAGAGGGGGGAACGATAATGGAAGATGCCACCCTCACTGCAGGGGAGGCCCACAGATACAGGGCTCCAAATAGTCTTTCTTTGGTAGGCCCTTTCAGCTGTCCTGAAGGGGTGCCCAATTGCTCACCTCTGGAGGCAGTCAGGAGAAGATTGTCTCTGCACCATAAGACCTGGCAAAACATAAATAATAAATGGGTGCAGGACATAATATCCACAGGATATATTATTCACTTCTCTTTCCCCACTCTCACAAACAAATCACTTCCGGACATTCCACCCAGTCAGAAGGAACAAGCAACCTTACAAATTCAATAGTTGCTAAGAAAGAGTCATCCAAGAAGTCCTTGCAGACCAGAGAGGATCTGGAACTTACTCAAGATTCTTTTTAGTACCAAAAAAAAAAAACTGGGACTGGTGACCCATATTGATCTCAAAAATCTGAACAAATCTGTGAAAAAGACCAAGTTACAGATGGTAATACTGTAGTCGATACTTCCATTCCTGGAAAGAGACAATTGGATATGCCCTTTTGACCTTCAGGATGCATACTACCACATACGAATGGAAAGGCGATCCAGAAAGCACTTGCACTTCCAGCTAGGAGCCATTACTTCAGTTTTGAGCTCTGCCCTTTGGTCTCACTACAGCCGCCAAAGTCTTCTCCTAATGCATGGCATTAGTAGCGGCTCACCTGAGACACCAAGGATTCAAGGTGTTTCCATACTTGGACAACTGGCTCATAACCACCTGATCAGGCATCTTCTGCTACAGGCCCAGGATACCATGCTAAAATTTTGCTCTTCCTTAGGAATTACTATAAATCAAAGAAATCTGCTCTAGAACCATGTCAAAACTTGGTCTTCATAGGAACAGAATTAGACAAAACAAAAATGATAGTGAAACTTCCACAAGACAGAGTGGACGACCTTCGACATTGTGTACGATTATTGATAAGAAACGAGCCACGGCCAAACTAGTTTTCCAAGTACTAGGCAAGATGGCCTCCTCAATTGTCCTCATTTCCTTGGCTCATTCTCCACGTGAGAATGCAAAAAGGATCTTCAGTGATGGCTTCATTCTCCCATAGTATCTCAAGGCCTTCTCTTTTTACCTCCCCAACCCCAAGCCATGGTGACCATGAATGCTTCCCAGATTGGGGGTGGGGGTATTATCTGCTGAAGATAATTCAAGACATCTGGCTTCAACACGAGGCTCGTTCGTCCATAAATATCCTAGAGATAAAGGTGGTGCTTTTGGCATTGCAAGCATTTCAAGACTCTCTCTCCCTCTGGGAATGATAGCAGTCCAATCAGACAAACATGTCTGTGGTCTGGTTCATAAACAAATGGGGGGAATCAGGTCTTACTCCCTTTGTCGAGAAGCCCTGATGGTCTGGCTTCCAGCTGCTTTGATAGCAATGTACATTCCGGGGAAGTCCAGCGTAATTGCAGACAAGTTGAGCAGGGCTATGTTATGGCCTCAGGTGTGGACCCTCAATCAAAATGTTGTGGAAGCGATCTTCCAAAAATGGGGCCAGCTTTGCTGCGAACTCTTTGCATCACCCACCAATGCCAAGTGCAGCAACTACCTTGCCCTGATCCCCCATGTTGGGGGTGCACTTGTTAACGATTGGCCCCTGGGACTTCTTTATGCCTTTTCACCAATTCCTCTAATTCCCAAATTTGTGCAGAAAGCAAGTTTGTTGGAAACGACGATAAACCTAATTGCCCCCTATTGGCCTTGACAAATCTGGTTTCCCTTTCTTTAGGCTGATGTACGGGACAAACCATGGATTCTGGACCCTGCTCCGGACCGTCTGACTCACCCGTGAGGAATGGTTCATCCCAATCTGGACTAACAGCTTGGCTGCTCCAGTTCCCCTGATCACCAGGTTTCCTCTCCTTTTGTCTGCAGTTAAACATATCTTGTTATCTTCCCATAAGTTATCTACACATAAAATGTACAGAGATAAATGGAAAAGATTTGTTTCATGGGCCAGCAATAATCAGATAGATCCTTTTATTGCAGCCATACATTCTATTCTAGAATTTCTGGCGAAACTTTTCAATGGGGGGGTGCTGCTGCAACCACTATTAGATACAGTTGGCAGCAATTTCACATTTTCATATAGGAGAAAATGGATATGGAAATCATGTCAAACAGACTTTGTAAAGAATTTTTAAAAGGAACTACAATGATAAGACCCCCATACAAAAACCCATCACCCCCTTGGGATCTGAATTTTGTTTTGTTTAACATTATTTGTCCTCCTTTCGAAGCATCTGCTAACTGTGAACTGAAGTACCTTTCCTGGAAATCACACTTCTTAGTGGCCGTTTCTTCAGCAAGGAGAGTCTCAGAATTACAAGCTTTATCTGCCAGGCCACCATATCTAATTTTTCATAAGGACAGAGTTTCTTTACGCACCAACCCTTCATTCTTACCCAGAGTTGTCAGAAAGTAACCTCAATCAATCTGTTAAACTACCTGTGTTCTTTCCAAACTTCCAAAAAAAGGGGGGGGGATATTCATTGCATCTTCTGGACGTTCATAGACACGTTTTTACTTGCACAGAATTTTGGAATTCAGATGAACAGATAAGTTATGTATTTCTTACTCTCATGTTAAAAATACCTGCCAGTGTCCAAAGTTACCTTGTCCAGATGGCTTTCACAATGTATAACCTTCATTTGCAACTCTAAGAACAAAACTCTCCCTACCTCTGTTAAAGCTCATTCCAGCAGGTTGGTAGCTACTTCTGCAGCTTTTCAAGCTAGGTTACCTTTGGATGATATCTGTGCTGCAGCAACATTGGCCAAAACCTCATACCTTTATTACTCATTACAGAGAGTCTAGGAGTAGAGCATCCTTTGGTTCTATGGTTCTGAGAAATATTCTCCCATGAGCCACCCAAGAAGCAGGTTGCCTGGGACGCAGTCCCATCAGTGAGTATAAAGGCAAGATTGACATCACATAAAGAAGTTATGCACTTACTGTAACATTCCATGTGTGTTGTCCATCTCGACTGTTATTCTCACAACCCACCCTCCATACCCCCTGCCTATACCCCTGGGAGACAGAGTAGCACTAATTGGGTATTAAAGGACTCTGTAGTCTCAGAGACAATTTGTTAATCTATGGAAGCAGTTAACCTCTGTTGAACTTGTCAGAGGCAAACAAGAATTGGGAAAGTTAGGGAATTATTATGGGTAAGGGAGAATGCCCACAAGCTTTGCCAATGGCTTTGAGCTTTTGAAAAAGGCCAGAACTGATCTAATGGATCAGATCCCGACCCATCAGTAAGAATAAAGGTTGAGATGGACAACACACATGGAATGTTATGGTAAGTACATAATATTTTGTATTCAGTAACCTCACATGTAATAAATACTATCTTGTGATTCATTTATATACATTTCATTCACCAGAAAGCACCTTTATTCATTTTTATATTAACATTTATATATAATATTGAACAATTACTCTTTTAACTTCCATTTTCTTTTTCTTCCTTCATATTTTTTTCTAGACATTACTCTGCTATAGAAAATTTAACTTTTTGGAAACTTTCCTTTTCCTCATCTTAATTTTCTCCCGAAAAAAAAAAAATTCATCTTATAGCACTACTTGTTTTTGAAATATGTGACTTATTTTCTTCATTAGCTTTAGTATTAACCTTTTTCCTTCCCTCTCTTCAAAATCAAACCAAAGATGCCCTTGACTTGTGCATTTTGTACATATCATCTTACAATTCTTATGCTAGGCTTTCTTTCCCCTCATGGACTACATCTTTTGTCATGTTAACCAACAAAAGTTTCACTTCTTCCTTAAAAATATCCTATTTTTGGCTGACAAGTGTATCTTTATGCCCCTTCCTTTCCCCATTCATCATTGGTACACAAGGTACAAGCTGAAGTTTCTTCCACAAAGTTTACTGCTAACCCCGGGCCCATGGCAGAATCTGTAAACTTCTCTCATCCTTCCTTCCTTTGAATACTCTTGATACTTTAAAATGGTTTTAATTCAATATCAGTCCTGTCATAAATTCTGAATTGTGCAGTCATTGTTTTATGTGCATTTGACCTTGCGAACACATGAATCCCATGGAAAGCATCTTTTTTTTTTTCTTGTCCAAAAAAAAAAATGTTGCCATGACTGGAAACATTCAAGTCGCATTGGAAAAACTTTGTTCTCTGGTGAATTAGTGTATGTGATTCTGGAACTGTAAAAACGTAAAGGTTCCTTCATTTTGTCCCAAAGTATCTATTTATAGAAATAATTCTTGTTTTTGTTACAGTGGGTGTTTTGTGCTGCCTTAAATGCTGCTCCAATCATGTTTCACTCTTACCTGCCACTGCAGCATAAGTCTTCTGAGCTGGCTGACTGCTATAAGCAAATTGCTTTTAGTTTACCCTGATTGTATCTCCTTCGACTCTTCAGGTCACATGCATCTCCTGCCAGAAACAGCCTTCTTGCTTTTTGCTCCTTCCAACACAGAATCCTACCTTTCCACAACATGTCCCCATAGTATAGTGCTGTCACATGCAGGCTCCTTTTTATATGTAAAGGCAGAAAAGTGGTGTCATCTGAATCTTCTTCATGTAGCACAATAGCCAGTGCCTTGGCAGGCTTTGAAGATGTATATTCCTTGTGCATATACTCGTATAGTAATTAGTCAGGATCTTTCCTTTACTCTCCTCCACCATCTTGGCACTTTTTCACTAACAGCAGCCGTTCATTGCTTTTTAGGAAAGGTATAGAGATACTTTATTTTATCAGTCTTACTAATTTACTGTCTTCACATCAAAATTGTACATCATGTAAAGTTCCACTTTTCACCTGCTAAATATTTCATTATTGTCACTTTACATATTTAATATGTGATAATTTTAGAACATCTTTAGTACTCTCTTAATCATTTCACTTTTAATTATATTTCTGAATGCCTCCCTCTCCATGTAATTCACAGCATACATACAATATTGTATAATCTTCATCTCTCATTTTTGCCAATATTTTCATGAAAGCAGTATTTTATTTTTTTTTTTTAACTTTAAAAATTAACTGTGTTTGAAGTCCTGGCCAATTTTCTCAAAATAAATAAATAAATCTTGTTCTGAAACAAAAATGTATAATAGCATCTTCCATGCCGCATCCATTAAATTCTCTCCTCCTTCGACATATGTTTCATCTTTCATTTAGTTTGGTGGTGTTTTAACAATCTGCACAAAAATCTCATATAGCCTTGTGCTGAAATCTTTTCTTTGCAGGTCCATAGGTTCTTGGTAAGCTTGCTGCCAAGGGGAGTGATGAAAAACTCAAGACATATACCAGTGGGAGACTGACCATCACCGATTAAGTAGACTGACTCCCCATATCCCTGAGGAAAATGTGCTGACCTTCTTTTTTATATGTACATTGAGCTTATTCCAAGTGTCCACCAACTTTAATATTTCCATATAATTTTTTCTTGTCCTAAATAACATTTAGTTCTCCATTTTTCACTTGGCTGTTCTTCCTTTTAGTATCTCTTACAAGTATTTCCACATTTCTTTTAATTTATGTAAGAATCATTGCCCTTCGTAAATAATACACATTATTTTCTTAGATGTGGCAACCTTTGTGATGATGGGTATTGCCAGCTATGCCAAGAGAAGTAAGGCAGTGGATGCTTAACATATGCCAGCACAGCTAGCTGGAATTATGTAAAGAATTCTATATCATTTGTATAGCAAACTGATTTGTACATATTCTTGTGCTGAAAATGTGTTTGTAAAGTTGCTTGTGTTAAAAAAAATGTACCAACAGTGTGCCTTGCTGGAGAGAAAAAAGTATACATGCATTATTGTAACTGTTTAAATGTATATGATTTAACAGAGAATATGGGAGGAAAAGAGGTTAATCTCAAACTCTGAAAATGTTCCGAACTTGGATTATTGGGCCTAGGCCATAAAGATGTTATCTTACAGTTCTCAATGCAGCCAGAGACAAAAAGTCTGTACTAGGAAGCTTCGAGTGAACTAATTGCTACTCTGAAATAGTGAAGGTTTAAAATGGTTTTATGACTTCCAGGAGCTGCAGCAGGTCTTAGCAAGGCTCTTTTTGTATGTATTATTGACACACAGTTGCAAAATCCTGGCAGTTTCTAGCAATAGGGGTTGCATGGGAACCAGAAGTCAGATGATCAGATGTATGTGATGTCATTCTGTAATCCATCACTAAAGTGGTATTCTAATACTAGGTGAGACTGAAGTCTCATGGCATTCTGTATATGGAACCTGACAAAGAAGGCTAACTCACCTACTTCATCTTCCCTTGCTCTAGTAAATAACCAGGGGATAATAATTCTTTAGATCAGTCAGGAAAGCATAATGAAATTAGTTAAGTATTGTTTTTCTGTAACTGCGTGAACCTGTACACCTGTGTTATTTTTAATATTTCATGTGATGAAACTCTGGAGTTTATTGCAAATAGATATTTAGTATTTTGATGTGCTTTTATTATTTACTATTAAATATATTTAAACTTTTCACTGTAGCTGGTCCTTTAGAGACTATTTTAACATTTGAGAGTACTTGTCTCTATTGGTGACACTGTGGCCATTCCTGGATGCCTGGCTGTTTGGTCAACATTACCATTTGTATTAATATTAATTTCACTCAGTTTAATTGGTTACCTTTGTAAGAGGATTAGAGTAGCTGCCTTTGGGATGTGTGGTGACAGTGTAACTACCTTATAGTTTGGGCAGAAGGGGGCATAGCTAGTAAATGTGGGCCAGCCTTTCCTGGTGTGTGTGTGTGTGTGTGTGTGTAAGCTACTTGGAGCAGGGACATGAAGCACTGATTTGACAGAGGATGATGGAGAACCTGGCTTGGCACTCAGCTGAGGTTGCAACCCTATAGCTGTACCAGTGGGGAGTCTTATTGGGGACCTGGAGGGAGACGGAGAAATCCAGACCCCAGACTGTGTGTTCTCTGTATGCTCTTAAGGGAAATTGTGCTTGATGCAGAGAGCTCCATCTGTAAATACTGGGTGTATCCATTTTTTTTGTTCCAAGTGAATTTCCCACTCCAGTGTCAGTGGTGAGGATTGAAGCTCCTTGATTACTGGCCCAGAGTGGGGATGTCACATATTGGTGAGCAGTGGTGTGAATATTAATGGAACTTCTGTAGCCTGTAGGTAGTTGTCACTGAAGGTGTGTATTTTCAGCAGCCACAAGGTAAACATTCAGAATTTCATTTCACAACAGTTGTATGTATGTATGTATGCATGTATTGTTAGTTTAGTCAGGGAAAGCAGGCAAAGATGTCAGCAGAGGATTCTGGCAAGCTGACAAAGAACCAGTTGGCCAAGGTGTATGAAGCCAAAGGAAAGGTGCATGCCAACCTGACTCAATGGAAATTATTTCAGCCTTAGTCACAGCTCAAACCAGCAACCACAAGGATAACCAGTCTGGTGATGGGGATCTACAGCCCTCAGTTGACCTTTTCCTCAGAAGACCAAAAAAACATTCTGCAGTTAGAGACTTGAACTGGAGGCCAAATGTTTGGAATTAGAATCAACAGAGAGACTCTGACATTTGGAGGTTGAAGAAAATGAGAAGCATTGTCAACATCAGAGGGAGATGCTGACTCTTTGCCAGGGTCATGGAGGTAATGGGAAAGGAAATAGCTGAATCCCAGAAGCAATAAAGGTCAATGCATTTCTTCCACAATTTACAGAGGGTGATAATTTTGATAGTTTATTCATATATTTGAAAATGAAGGTATGTGAATAGTATGATGTTGACCAAGGGTTCTGGGAAAGGTTCCTGAACCCCTTACTCCATGGTAAAGTTGTAACTGTTTTTTCTAAATTGTCTGAGATTCATTGTTTAAAGTTAACACCTGAAGCTTACAGAAAAAAGTTTTGTGAGCATAGACACAAGGCAGATAAAAGTGTGTGTGATTATATTGCTGGGTTAAGCACTTATTTTCATAGGTGGGTGAGTGGGTGTCAGATCACCACTTTTGCAGGGCTGGCATACCTTTTGATGAGGGAACAAGCCCTCAGAACTTTACCTAAGGACATGAGAATCTTGTCGGCAGATCGAGAATGTAACTCTGTAAATAGCTGGGGGAAAAAGGAGCTCTCTACTCAACAAGCAGGGCTTCACTGCACAGCAAAGGGATACCCAGTACTGCATATGGATATAAGGGAACCTGTGGTGGGCAGCCTAAACCACCCCAACAGAGTCCACCAGTAGCAGGGGAAGGTAGTTAGGTACACAGCCAGGAACAAGAGTTAAGTGTTTTAAATGTAACCAGTGGGGCCATTTATCATATAGATGTCCATGGAGGCAAGGTGAGGAACAAAATGTGAGGGAGCCAGCAAATGGGAATAACAGTATGCCAGTGGTAAGCTGTCTGGAGACAACAGGGGTACCCAGCTATCACCAGAGGTTATATCTGATCTTAGTGGATGGAAAACAGGCCACTGCTAAGAGAGAGAGAACCTCTGACAAACCACTGTGAAGCCTGCAATGGTTAGAGGAGCAGTACTTGCTTGGGCAGCCCACTCCAGTCAGAGCTTTAGGAAGGACCCCATTCCAAATGCCTTTGGCCAAGGTTCACCTTGACTGGGAGGGTGGAAGAGGAAGCAAGTAGGTGTGTTTGAGGATATCCCTGCAGATGTCTCTTTGATAATGCAGTACTGTGTGTGTGCATGCAGTTAGGCTTGGAGACAGGCATGTGGGTGTGGCAGTCTGGGAGACCCAGACAGAGTCCACATCTGAAGCCAGGGCTGGTGAAGTGGCTGTTTCAGGGAGGAAGCAACCCTGTAGCAGTGAGCCTGAAGGTGACCCACAGCTGTTGGTAAGTACTGATGTTCCCTTAGACAGAGTGACTGCAAGGGCAGAGGTGAGTAGTAGTACCCCTGCTGACAGTGAGGCACCACTGTTAGAGGATACCAGACTTCCAGTGAAAGGGAAGCTGAGAAGAATTGCAAAGATAGAGTTGGGACAGGCTCAGGTCTCGGACCCTACACTGAGAGGCTTGAGAGAGGTAGCTGGGGAAGAGCCTGATCCTCAGGGAAAAGGGGAGTCTGTATACTGGAACAAAGAGTTACTGTATAGGGAGTGGACCCCCACGGGAGGGCTAGAGGGTGAGGTAACACAGCAGTTGGTAGTGCCTAGAGCTTGTCATCTGACACTTCTAGCCATAGCCCGTGACATTCATTTTGCAGGTCATATAGGCATAAAGCGTACCAAGAGATGTATTATACAGAACTTTTATTGGTCTGGGATTGCAAAGGATGTAACAGGGTACTACAGGACCTGTGAGCAGTGCCAAAATGTAGACAAGGCAGGCGATGAGGTCAAGGCTCCTTTGATGCCTTTGCCTGTGATTCAGGAACATTTTTAGAGGGTAGCTATGGGTATTGTGGAGCCTCTAAGGACCCCAAGTTCCACAGGGAAGAAGTATATCCTGGTGGTAGTAGTTTATGCTTACTAGATACCCTGAGGCGGTGGCTCTGTCCTCCATTGAGGCAGAGAAGGTGGCAAATGCTTTGTTAGAGATTTTCAGCAGGGTAGGTTTCCCGAGAGAAATACTGACTGACAGAGGTGCCAATTTCATGTCAGACCTGCTGGCTTGTCTGTGGAAGTGCTGTGGGGTGAGGTACTTAAAGATCAGCCCTACCATCTCCAGGCTAATGGTCTTGTGGATAGATTAAACTCTACACTAAAATCCATGCTACAGGCATTTGCAGACCAGTTTGAGAGAGAGTGGGATAAATATTTTCCCCATCTGCTGTTTGCTTACAGAAAAGTACCCATGGAATCCACAGGTTTTTCACTGTTTGAGTTACTATATGGGCATAGGGTGAGGGGGGCCTTTAGGTTTGATGCGTGATGAGTGGGAGGGTGTGTGTGAATCCCACAAGGAGTCTGTTGTGGCATATGTCCTAAACCTTAAGACAAGGCTTAGGGAGCACATGGGTTTGGCCCAGGAGAGCCTGGCAGGAGCCCAACAGCAGAAAAAGTCTAGTATGACAGGAATACTCAAGCCTGAGAGTTTGCTTTAGAATAGCAGGTTGTGGTTCTCATTCCTGTTGAACACAAGCTGCAGGCAGCTTGGGAGGGATCCTTCAACGTGGTAAGGAAGGTCAGTGATATTAACTACATATTAGAATTGCTAGGCAGGAGGCAGGGGCACAAATTGTACCATGTTAATATGTTGAAATCTTACCATGATAGGCAGGCCTTGTGCTGAATATTTGCAGTGGATGGCAGGAAGAGTCTGAAGGGAAGCTAGTGACTGATCTCTTCAGTGAGGCTCAGACTGACACCTCAGTGGAAGGGGTAGCAGTGTCATAGTGGGTATCCCCTACACAGGTTAGTGAAATTTGAGCAGTCTTACAGGAGTTTGGGGACATGTTCACTGGGAAACCTGGGTGTACCCACCTGGTGCAGCACCATGTGGATGCAGGACCACAAAGACCTATCAAGCAGGGCCCTTACAGGGTGCCTGAGCAAGTCAAACAGACTGTGAGGGAGGAGATACAGGAAATGTTGGAAATTGAGGTAATCCAGGAGTCCAACAGTCCCTGGGCCCTCCGCAGTGGTGCTGGTACCAAAGAAAGATAGCAGCACCAGGTTCTGTGTGGACTACAGGAAACTAAATAGTCACACATTCAGATGTTTACCCCATGCCTAGGACAGATGAATCCATAGAACAGCTGGGGGAGGCTAATTATCTGACCACGGGATACTGGCAGGTGCCTTTGACTCCCACCATTAGATGTCAGCCTTTTGTGACTCCTTTCAGATTATGAGTTCACAAAGGTGCCTTTTGCAATGAAAAAACAGAGGCTGGTTGATCATATCCTAGCAGAAGCAGGAGATACACCCTTGCTTACCTGGATGATATTGCCATTTACAGCCATTCCTGGCATTGGCACCTTAACCATGTCAGGGTGGTCCTGGTCAGACTTCAAGGGCAGGGTTGACCATTAAGCCCAGAAAGTTTCAGGTGGGTATGGCAGAGGTCTCCTACCTGGAACCTAGACTCTGGAGTGGTAAGGTCAGGCCAGAACCTGTCAAAGTGGAAGCCATTCAGACATGCCCTGCCCATGTTACTAAAAAGAAGGTGAGGGCATTCCTGGGGACAGCGGGGTACTATGGAAAGTTTGTTCCCAATTATAGTAAAATAGCTGTTCCTCTCACAGACCAGAAGAGGAAAAACAGGCTAGACAAGGTAATGTGGACCCCAGCCTGCAGGCAGGCATTCCGATAGCCTAAAGGGGCTTTAGGAGGACCCCCTGTGTTAGCCAGTCCAGTTTACAGCAAATAATTTGTTGTGCAGGTGGATGCTTTGAACCATGGGTTGGAGGCTGTACTGAGCCAGGTTTCCTCAGAGGGAGAAGAGCACCCAGTGGTATATCTCAGCTGTAGACTCCAACCTAGGGAGGAATGATATGCATCAGTAGAAAATGAATGTCTAGCCATAGTATGGTCACTGCAGAAACTTCAGTTGTATCTCTATGGAAGAAAATTCACTGTAGTTACAGACCACAATCCCTTAACATGGCTACATCGAGCCAGGCAGTAAAGTACCAAGTTACTAAGGTGGAGCCTAGGGTTGCAGGCATATGATATGACCATACAGCACTGTAGTGGAGTTATCAATGCCAATGCAGATGGTCTGTCAAGACAGGGTATGGGTTAATGTATCCTTAGACAGACTTATTCCTCTCAGGCAATGTTTCTGAAGGGTCACTTGAAAAACTAGCTAGAGTCTTCAAAGGGGGGAGAGATGTGACGATGTGAGGTAGTGCCAGCTATGCCAGTTGAAGTAGGGCAGTGGGGTGTGTAACATATGCAAGCACAGCTAGCTGGAATTTTGTAAAGAATTGTATGTCATTTGTACATCAAACTGATTTGTACAGATGCATGTGTTGAAAAATGTATTTGTAAAGCTGCTTGTGATAAAAATATGCCAACAGTGTGCCCTGCTGGACAGAAAAAGAAATATATGTGCATTATTGGAACTATTTAAATGCATATGTTTTAACAGAGAATATGGGAAGAGAAGTGATTAATCTCAAACTTTGAAAATGTTCTGAAATTAAGTTACTGGGCCTATGCCATAAAAATGTTATCTTACAGTTCTCAATGCAGCCAGAGACAAAAAGTCTGTACTAGGAAGTTTCTTGCATTGTCATTGGTGTGAACTAATTGCTACTCTGGAAGGGTGGAGGTTTGAAATTGTTTTATGACTTCCAAGGAGCTGCAGCAGATCTTAGCAAAGCTCTCTGCTTGTGTATTATTGAAACACAGATCCAAAATCCTGGCAGTTTCTAGCAATGTGGACTTGTATGGGAACCGGAAGGCAGCTGACCAGATATATGTGATGTCATTCTGTAATTCATCCCTAAAATAATATTCTAATACTAAGTGAAATTGAAGTCTCATGGCATTCTGTTTTTGGAACCTGACTATTCCATCTTGCCTTGCTCTAGTAAGAAGCTAGGGAATAATAATAATTTAAATCAGTGAAGAAAATATAGTGAGATTAGGTAAGTATTGTTTTTGTGTAATTATTTCCTGTGATTGAAACTCTGGTGTTTATTGTAAGTAGATGTTTAGTATTTTCATGATGTTCTTCATCTCACATTGCTGCAGTCCTTACACTAGGGTAGTCCGCTGTCCACGCCATATCCTCAGTCTTTTGCCGCATGGTCCGATGCAGAAGCAGTATGAGATTTTTCGATTTAGAAGTTTCAGACCGAGTTCAAAGTTTAGAATATTTTAGTTTTTCTTGCCTCAGTCATTTACCGGATGTCAGAAAAAGTTAATAATTGCATTTAAACAGATACATAGAGATTATCATACTTTGTGTATTCCTTGCTTAGGGCCTGAGCATGTTGGCTGTCGCCTTGTGCTAGATTTAATAAACGCACTATAAAGAGAAGGTTGGATTGTGCAAGGTTAGTCTTTGGGAAGCGTGGAAGAACCGCCTGTACCAGACGCCGGTTCTTTAGAGGTGTCAGTGGAGCCGTGGCTCCACCGGAGGTTTCTTTATGTTCCCAGGGTGAGACCTTATTATTACAAGATGTGGCCTCTCAGGAGACTAGTCAGGCTGAGGTCCCTTCCTAAGGTGGCTAGGCCCTCTCCTTCTGTTTCAAAGGCTTCAGGGGCAGGCCAGGTTTAGCTTCAGTTGGTGTTACCCTAGCTCTTCAGGTACTGTGCCCAAGAAGCATATGCTTAAAATGGCAGAAGATTTGATTACTTTGATTAGGGGTTCTATGCCCCTCCTGATAAGAGGCCTAGGTGGAGCCTGAGCTGGGGTTTTGAGCAGGCTTCAGATGTTTCAGAGTCTTCGGCTGAAGACTTGCAGGAGTACTCTCCTTATTCTGATTCTGATGTGGATGATTCTACTCCTTCTGCTACTCCTCCTGAGGATTTTTCTTTTTCAGAAACTCTTCATTCCATGAGGGAGCATTTTAAGTGGGAAGGTCAGGACTTCTCTGATTCCAGGAAAAGGCTTAATTTCTGTTTAGCATAGGCCTTGGCTATACCTCCTGTTTTGGCTGTTGTGGAAGATGTTTTGGATAGATATTACAGGGTGCCTGAAGCTCATAAGTATCTTTTAAGAGTCCTAGGCGGACCCAGAAACTGTTAGCCAGTGTTAAGGCTTCTGTTGTTAAGAATCGGTTCCTGCAGACAAAGAGGCTAGGGCCTTGGATAGATGGGGAAAGAAAGTCTATACTTCTTCCACTCTTGCTATGAGGGCTCTGAATTGCCAGTTTCACATGTTGAAATACCAAAATTATCTCCTTTCACAGTTGAAGTCTAAGGTTGATGCTCTGGCAGTAGGTATGGATTGTAAGGAGTTGCAAGATTTAGTGCATGTTTCTGAACAGGTGGGTAAGCATTCTTTACAATGTGGTTTTGATGCTGTACAGGCCTGTGGCTGCCACTGGGTCAGTTCTTCGCAGGCACGCCTGGCTGAGGGATCAGAATTTGGCTGAACATGTTAAAACAAGGATTTTAGATGCTCCTTTACAATCTGACGTGTTGTTTGGTCCTCCTGTTAAGACAGTTTTAAAGAAAATGGAAGACAAGGCTAAGTCTATGCAGACTGTTAAAGATTTTTTGCAGGTCCAGCCTCCAAAGTTTAGTAGAAATTGGCCTACTAAAGGGTGGACATATCCTTCTTATGATTCACAGTCTAGGGGTAGATCTAGACGTGGTAAGGGCAGAGCCCAGGGCTCTTTCAGGCCTAGAACAGGGAGTTCTCCTGCACAGGCTTCGGTGAGGGCAGGGGTCAGTCGCAGACCCAATGACCTACCTTTTCAGCTGCCAGACCCTGCTCGTCTGGCAGCACCTTTGGGAGGAAGGTTGGCACTTTTCAAAGAAAATTGGAGTTTAATTACCCAGGACAGATGGGTATTGGATATCATACACCACGGCTACAGGTTTTATTTCCATACCTTGCCTCCTTTCAAAGGCATGCCACCTCCTCAACAAAGAATAGAGGCTCACAAACAGGTTTCTCTGTTTCCCTCTGCCAGAAGTGGGCCTAGGATTTTCTTTGTTCCTAGTGCCAAAGAAAGGGAACACGTGGAGACCAATTTTGGATTTATCTATCCTCAACACTTATCTGGACATTCCCAAGTTCAAAATGTTGACGTTGCAGCAGCTTTTACCTCTGCTGGGCAAAGATCATTGGATGGTAACTTTGGATCTCAAGGAGGCTTACCTTCATGTTCCTATCAGACTAAGTTGCAGACAGTATAATTCTCACTATCAGTTCTCTGCATTGCCCTTAGAGTGTTCACGAAAGTTCTGGCTCCAGTGATAGCTTTCTTCAGACTAAAAGGAATACAGATCTATCCTTATTTGGACGACTGTCTAATTCTGGCTCAAGGAAGAGAAGAGCTCCTTCATCATTTGGAATATGTGATAGCAGTGCTAAGATGCCTAGGGTATTCTGTGAACGAAATAAAGTCCAGTCTAGTACCCTCTCAAGACATGTGCTTTCTGGGTGTGAGACTGAATACAGCATCCCAGATGGCCTTTTAACCCCGGACAAACAAAAGAGTCTATCCCTTTACTTCCATCAACTATCTCATCAGTCCGGGCTGACTGCAAGGACAGTCCTTCAAGCCTTAGGGTTCATGGCATCTTGTATTCTGGTGCTTCCCAATGCCAAACTGCATATGAGGAAGCTACAATGGTACCTCAAAAATGTATGGACACAGCACTGCCAGGATCTGGACACTGTCATTCAAATAATACCTTGCATTCAAAAGGAATTTTTGTGGTGGGCTCAGGAATGTCACCTAAACAAGGGACTGTGACCCGGCCAGAGGCGAGTCAGATTTTAACGACAAATGCCTCAGACAAAGCTTGGGAGCTCATCTCAATGGAAGGTGGATACAAAACAAGTGGCCTGTCAGACTACAACATCTACATATCAACATGAAGGAGATGTTAGCAGTCCAGTTTGCATTAATTGCTTTCAAGGAATTACTTC
The DNA here is from genome assembly GCF_019279795.1 of Protopterus annectens. Lineage (NCBI taxonomy): Eukaryota > Metazoa > Chordata > Ceratodontiformes > Protopteridae > Protopterus > Protopterus annectens. The sequence continues at coordinate 609,483,812 of NC_056744.1, forward strand.
TTCCAGGGCAGGTGTTGATTCTAACAGACAACACAACTGTCATGTGGTACATCAACAAGCAAGGGGATTCTTATCCTCTATGCAGGCAAGCAATGATTTTGTGGGAGACTGCTCTCAGTTTACAGCTCCATCTTCAGGCAAGGTTTCTGCCCGGAGCACAGAACTCCTTAGCAGATGTGTTGAGTATGGATCCCCACGAGTGGAAATTGGATCCTCATGTATTTCAGAAATTGACAGTGTCATGGGGAACTCCAGACATAGATCTGTTCGCTTCTCCACTAAACCATCAGCTGCCAAAGTTTTGCACAAAAGGTTTCATCCCACAGCTTGGAGAGTGGATGCTCTTTCTTTCACTTGGAGCAATCTTCATGTGTATGCCTTTCCACCTCTGCCTCTCCTCCCAAAGGTACTTCTGAAAGTCAGACAGGACAAGCCAAGGATGATCTTAATAGCTCCGGATTGGCCTCGACAACAGTGGTACCCATTACTGAGAAGTCTGCCATGGCCTTTGCCTTCGGTTCCACACCTGTTGTCGCAAGAGGACAGCCATTTGCTAAATGTCAAGCTTCACTCTCTGCACCTAACAGCCTGGCATATTCTGTTTTGAGCCATAGTGGGCCTCCACTTCCTCAGCAAGTTTTGAATGTTATTTTGGAAGCTAGGAGCCTAGTACAAGGAAAGTGTACACAGACAAATGGAAGAGATTTTTGTTTTGGAGTGCAGCAAAAGGTTTTGATGTTTCTGAGCCTAATTTGTGTGTGGCTCTTCAATATCTTACTGAGTTACTAGACAAAGGTTTGTCTTTCTCTTCTATTAAAGTTCATGCTGCAGCAATTTCAGCTCACTATGATTGCAACCCACCATTGTTTTTCTCATCCTTTGTTCAAGCAATTTCTTAGAGGGGCAAGCTTGGGATCTCAATTTTGTGTTGGAGAAACTCACTCTACAACCTTTTGAGCCTGCAGCTACTGCTGAGTTGAAGTATTTATCATGGAAGACTGCTTTTTTGTTGGCCATTACCTCTGCAAGAAGGGTTTCTGAATTACAGGCCCTTATGGCGTTGAGCCTTTCTTAATTTTCCATAAGGATAGGGTATCATTACGCACTAATCCTTCCTTTATGCCTAAGGTGGTTTCTAGTGTGGCTTTAAACCAAACTATTCATTTGCCTACTTTTATGCAAATCCCCAAAATAAAGGGGAAAAGATTTTGCACACTTTAGATGTCCACAGGCAGTTGCGTTATTATTTGGACAGAACTAAAGGGTTCAGGCAGTCTCAGCAGTTGTTTGTTTCTTTTGCTTTGAGTTCTCAGGGCAAGCCTGTATCAAAACAAACTATTTCTAAGTGGATTGGGTTTTGCATTGCTTTCTGTTATTCCCATCATGGCAAGGAGATTCCAGCTGGGATTAGGCCTCATTCCACTAGGGCTACTGCCACTTCAACAGCTTTTTGAGGGAGTGGCAACCAAGGATATTTTGGAGGCAGCTACTTGGAGTTCTGTGCATACTTTCTCTAGGCATTATCACCTGCCACTTTACTCTAAGTCCAGGGCTGGTTTTGCCACTGCTGTTTTGCAGGGCATTTTGGCAGCTCCTGCTTCCTTGTAGTTAGCCATCCTCCCTTACCTCTGCTTTGGGATTCTACCCAAGTGTAAGGACTGCAGCAATGTGAGATGAAGAACATAGTACAGTTTTGTACCTACCATAAATGTAGATGTTCAAGATCCACATTGCTGCAGTCACCTCCCTCCTTCCCTCTGTAGTTAGAGGTGGTTGTGTGGGTTGGGTTGTACATTTTGTGTATATTGTATATATTGTACATATAGTTAGTACAAGGGTGGTTGATTGGTTGTTTGCTGTCTTTTGGTTTTGACCTTTATTTTTAGGGTCTTCTGACATCTGGGGCAAGAAAAGACTGAGGATATGACGCCGGTCATGCGCATTTGTACCCTGGCGCCCTGACGCCAGACAAATGCGCCCTGACCGACGCCAGCCTTATACTTTGATATTCGGGCCGAGGACAGCGGACTACCCTAGTGTAAGGACTGCAGCAATGTGGATCTTCGAACATCTACATTTATGGTAGGTACAAAACTGTACTTTTTTATTATTTATTAAATGTATTTAAATTTGTCATTGTGGCTGGTCCTTTAGACAATATTTTAACCTTTGAGAATACTTGTATCTATTGGTGACCCTGTAGCCACTCCTGAAAGCCTGGTTGTTTGGTCAACTTTACCATTTGTATTAATATTAATTTTACGCATTATAATTGGGTACCCTTGCAAGATCCTTAGAGTAGCTGGCTTTGGGGTGTTTGGTGGCAGTGTAACTACCTTATAGTCTGGGCAGAAGGGGGCATAGCTAGTAAATGTGTGCCAGCCTTTCTCAGGTGTGTGTGTGTGTGTGAAAATCAAACCTCAGTGTGTGTGTGTCAGCTACTTGGAGCAGGGACATGAAGAACTGGTTTCACAGAGTGAGTGCTGGAGAACTTGGCTTGGACACTTGGCTGAGGTCTCAACCCTATAGCTGTACCAGTGGGGAGTCGTATTGGGGACCTGGAGATAGACAGAGAAATCCAAACCCTGGACTGTGTGTGTTCCCTGTGTGTTCTTAAGGGAGGTTGTGCTCGATGCAGAGGGCTGCATCTGGAAATATTAGGTGTATCCATTTTTTTGTTCCAAGTGAACTTCCCACTCCAGTGTCAGTGGTGAAGATTGAGACTCCTTGTTTACTGACCCAGAGTTGAGACGTCACAACCTGAAAACTAAGACTTACATTAATGTTGCTAATCTCACCCTTCACTTTGTTAAAACACACTTCTTTTGCTCAGATTTAATTTTGATTCCCAAAACACTGGCTGAAAAAAGCAAATAACTTTCCACTTCCAAACTGTCCAGAAAGGATATACTGACCCCCATACAGCCAATGAAATTATCAGAGACTCTTTGTATGTTTCCATTTTCTTGTAATATTCATTAATACCCCAATTTTCTTCTCCATTCTTCTGCTATCACTCTCCATTTCTTGAACATAACTCCACAAAATTTCTGTTCTCCTTGATTCCCTCAACAGAACATGCTGGAGGAATAGATTCCTGTCCTAGAGACTTCCCATGCTCTGGAACAAAGTACCTATCTATATCAAACAAAGCTCCTCATTAGCACTCTTCAAGAAAAATCTTGATGATTGGATGGGAGATAGGAGATTCACCCCGGGGATCACTTCTGTGGCTCTGCTCGACACTGGCACAGGAAATAATTTTCTTGGGTGGCAAAAGCCAGGGTACCTTTGGCTAGGCTTATATAGGCCCTAGGGCCAATAGCCTAGTACCTACCTATGAACCTATAATTCTTCTCCATTGTCTATTTTACCATTACTTTCACATTTCACTTTATTCATCTTTTAGCCCATCTCCTTTAAAACAGACAGACATGCGCGCGCACACACACACACACACACACACACACACACACACACACACACACACACACACACACACACACTAAACATTCTTTGACTGCTTCTGTGTACCTCCCCTTTCCACTTATACCCATCATATTATCTTAATAAGATAAAATTCAAGGAGTTGTAACAGTACTGTAGTATTCCACAGAGACAATTAATGACAAACTACTAAGAACATAGCTCCGTTTTACCCCATGCTCCATCTTTAGTTGATTCCTTTAATACCACAGAATTTAGTTTGTTTCCAAACTAGTCCTAAATACTGGACCATGTTTCAGTCACAGTCCGTATCAAATGACAACAAATATACAGCAGTGTATATACAAGAACAAATGATACAAGTACACAGTGATTAAGTACATATGTAGTTATTTGCTCAGCACATTTTACCCTAAACAGGTACAATTGTTTTAATAAATGAGAGCACTAAGAAGTATATTCAATGAGAAATAGAACAAAGCAAAAGTGTTGCCCTTGAATTGCTGTAGGCTTCTTCGGTGACCCTTAAAATATTTACATATCTCTATTCTAAAGGAGTTAATGGTTAAGGTGTTTGCCTTACAAACACAAGGTGCATGGTTTGAGTCTCACAAGGGATCATTGGCTAGGCTTAAAATGGCTCGCGAGGACAGTTAGCTTAGTGCTAACCTATCTACCTATTCTCTTAGTATTGACAACATTATCTCATTCCTCAGATTATCACATGCTTTAAATCTGGTAAATCTTTTTATTACATCCTTTACTTTTGCACTTATTTCTACTGTTATCTTATAAATAATTTAGTTTATGTTATTGTCATTCATTACCCCATAAAACTTATCCTCTGTAAACTTTTGTAATTATCCACTCAGTTTCTGCTGTAAAACTTTTGAAAATATATTTTTAGGATTTGTTGGAGCCAATGGCCTTTGGTATTAATTAGTTCCCTTTTTCTTTCCATACAGATTTTATTGTACTGTGTTATGCTTTAACCCTCTCTATTCTCTAAACACCCGTTTCATGTGACATATTTTCAAATAATGCTTTGTGGTGTTTTTTCACTAATTTATAAATCCCACAAATTAAAGCATCTACCCCCGGTGCTCCTTCTTCTTTCTGCTTCTAATATTTTTACATCTTTGTTGTCCATTTTTTTTTTAACTGTCCACATATCCTTACTTAGTGACTTTTTTTCCTTTATACAACATTCTCCAAAATTGTATAACTGATTCTTGTATCTTGGCCTATTTCTATTAAACACCTGTTGCATCTGATGATCTGTGTGTGTAAATGCAGTTCTTCTGTAACTCTTTACCCAATAAATGATTACTTCCTCACTGTTTCCTTTAAAAGTAGATTTGCTCCTGTATCCATTCATTCATTCTTACTTAATTTTATCTTTTAAGTATGTTCACTATATAAAATACTTAAGTGTTATTTTTGCTATACTTTTATTCAAATCTGTAACTTTCTCCTTTTGTCTGTAGTAGGAGCATAAGTGTTAATTAGTCCAATGTACATTTTAGTTCAGATGCAGTCCACTGTTGGATGTTGTCCTATTTCAACTGCTAAATGTTCATTTGCTTGCAAATCAGATTTCTCACTCTGTAGTATATACATATACATATACATATATATATATATATATATATATATATATATATATATACACACACACACACACACACACACACACACACACACACACACACACACACACACACACCCATGCATTCCACATATCCTAAAGACCCACACAACTTTACTTTCCCATAAACGTCCAACTTTCTCTCGTCTCACTTTGTGATATGCAAAACCTTGTATTCTACAAAAAACATGCATCATGTGGTTTCTGGTTAAGCCAGTTTAATACCATTTATCTTTTTGCATAATTCTTCAGACTTTTAATGTTTAAATAGAAGAACCTCCATTGATGGTTCAACTTTTGCTTCCAGCTTTTATATTGTCTTTAATTTCTGCTTTCTTGGATCCATTGCCCTACCTGTAGTCTTTGACCCATTTTTGTCCTCACTTCCCTTTGTTTTATTTCTTCCTCAGGTGTAGTTTCTCTTTCTGTAAGTAACTCTGTATATTTGTTCTTCAAATTATTCATCCAAAGACCATCTAATTAGCTGTTGTCTCCCCTTCTCCACATTTACTTTCACGAGTTTTGTTTGGCCAGTTCTTTCACTTTATCAGTGTTGGACCCAGTAAAGTGTCGTCATTCTTATTGTTGAGCCTCGTATTGTTTCCCTCCACCTTGGTAACCCTATCAACAATATAGATTTGAACATTGATATTACTGTCTACTTTGCAGTCTAACCATAAATGTCCCATTTCCCTACATCTTGAATATTCTGCAGTACAGTTTTTGCACATATGCCTCCTTTCCTTACATGCAGCACATCTTGCAGGAGTCTATTATGTGGTAATGACATACTCTTAGATAAGTCATGACAAAACACAGTTCTACAACTATTCACCAGTAAAACATTAGAAATGTGAATGACTGTTCTCCTCTTCCATTTTTAAACCTAAATATACAACCCATCCCACAATTTAAAAAAAAATGTTCTCATTTTCTAACATCTTTCTGGCCGTAAGTTAATTGAGTGTAGTGGAATGAAATTGTGTATCAACCCTTATTAAAGGTATTTCCCTTTATCATTATGAGTACTACTTTGAGTCTCCCCTGAAAATAGGCTGTAGGCCTAATAAGACTAACCAGGCCAGCAAAACAAAGTTAATAAAAAGTAATTGCCTCCACTCATTATATCCATTCTGTTAGCTCAACAGCAGTAGACGTTGGTAAGTCTATCTTGTCTTGCCCACTTACTTATCTTTCTACTTATTCATGCTCTCATAAATGGCTCTTTAGCTTCTCCTTGCAACAGCTCTTCCAGAACTCCGTTCCATGGGTCCACAGTCCTCATTTTAGAGATATGGCAAGTACAATATTCTCACATTGTCCTTCCTGTTCAGAATGACCCATTTATAACTCTCTGGTTTGATCTAGAGCAACAGTATGTTTCCCTGCCTGATCTGGTTTTAAGTGAGAAGTACTCTGCGTGTGGTCATATACCTTCCCTTCCATCCTACGTATATTTCTGGTAGCTTTCTTTTAAATTCTTTCCAACAGCTTGGTGTCCTTTTCTTTGTGTAACCTCCAGAATTTTATAGTGTTCAGAGTGGATCTGAGCAAGTTCATGGGCCTTTGGGTTTTCATATGCCTACAACAGTGGGCACTCTATCCTGTTCCTTTGGTTGAGAAGTTGTGATTGTTTGTGAATGGACCATACAGCTTTCTGGTAGCCAATTATTTTCTTGGAAAACCAGCATATTAGATGGGCTCAGTCATTGTCTATTGATGCCTCATAAGTAGTCACCCTCAGTGGCTCAGATATTGTTCCAAAAGGAGGTAAAGCCTTGTTGCTTGTTTTCCTTCCCTATATGTGTGTATATATAACAACACACGAGTGTATTATGAAAAGTAAAACTCAAAAGAGAGAATCACAAATTGTAGAACAAAAATGAGAGCATCACAAAACACTGAATGACTCATAAGAGTGAGTCATAAAACATTAAATAGTTCCCTCCCACTCATAAACCACAGCTACAAAACCGAGATCAAGTGACATCTTGCTAGTGATTCTGTCCAGGACAGTTCCTATCTCATCCACGAGACAAGCTTTACCCTGGTAGTCATTCCCTTAGGCAAATCTTGGTGTCTTCTCCAGGTCCATTAGCAGTTAACACCTTTTTCTCTTTCAGTGCTCCAAAATATTTCTTCCTCTGAGAAACTGAACACTTGTAAAACAAAAATAAGTTGACCTTTTTTTCCCTGGGCAACAAACAAGAGGCATACCTTTTCTTTGACTCTGTTCCATTCATCCTAGAATGACTTTGCGTTTTTAATTCTGATACGAGTCATTGTTCCATCAAAGTCCATCTTGCAATCATTTTAATTATCATTAAGGTTTAATTCCTGCTCTCTAGCTTAATTAAAGGTTTGTAAAGCCTTTATAAAGGTATATTCTTACTCAGACTTTCCCTGTGAGACACTATACTGTCTTGGGACTTGTTCTTTGTGTTGAAGAATTTGACCTTGCCTCCCTTTCTTGATTTGAAACACCTTTCTTTGAAGACATCATTTGTCATAGCTCTTGCTTCTGCCAGGAGAATTTGAGATACATGCGATTTTTAGGAACATATATCTGGATAGCCATGCAGTAGCCACTTGATTTATTGTCAGCACTTTCACAGGGCACTATAAGCAGGATTTGATGTCCATATCTTCCTATGAGGACACCATATGGGGTATGTTTCTGTAAGGAGGATCACCCAGAGGATGCATTTCCTCTGTCCAGATATGGTTATGTATGTACTTGCTATAATGACAGATCTGGAAGAGAAAGTTCACCCTGCATAAAGTACCCAACACCCACATTCCTCCTCTTCCTGTGCTGTAGTTGGTGGATTTTTTTGTGTGTAGTACCTCAGATCTTGCGAAGCATGGCACTGTCATACGTTATAGGATAAGGAGAGGGTGTTAAGCAACTTGGGACTGTTTTACTTACTGAACAATTCTAATAGGTCATCTGTTCCATAGGTGTGTACTAGGCAATAGCCCTGGAGCCTTTACAAGCCTAGCCAATAGAAGTGCCCTGGCATCGTGCCGCCTGATGTTAGTTCCCAGTGCCTCTATCAAGTAGAGCCATTATAGTGATCCCTGGGGTGAATTTTCTATTTCCCATCCATTCATCAAGATTCCTCTTGAAGAGGGCCAGTGAGGTGTTCTGCTTGACATGTATGGGAAGTCTTTTACAGTGCATGGGCAGTCTCTGGGTTATGAACCTAACCCTCCAGCATGTTCTGTTGATTGTGGTAATGAGGTTGAGGTTTCTGGAGCGTGTGGTGTGGAGGGTTTGGGATTTCCAGCTCAGTTAATTGCATAATTATGCATAGCTTTTGTTTTTCTTTTAATGTTTTCGACAAACCTTGTACGTTTGAACAAGTAAAAATGGTTATATTCATCAAAACACTTTCTTCCAGCTTCTCTCAAACTATTAAAATTTTGTTTGTATTCATTGTCTTCCTTTTAGTTGAAACAAAAACAATAGATCTTTAGGAAAAGTTAATGTCACATTCTGCAACAATTCTTTAATCTGTACAACATACTGCATCTTATTATTAAACAGGGATTAACTGATCTCTTTCATTTCAGGCTCTGCGCAGGAAACCAGACCTATTTTTATCTGAAAGTCTGGATATGAAAGCTATATTCCATTGTGGTAAGTATGGTATCACCTACAGGTAATGTGCACCACCAAAATTCCAGCATCTTTCCAGTTATTATAGAGGAATGTCAGAACAGTGATCATGTATGCAAAAGTATGTGTGATAATACTGAGAATATATAATGTGATGTAAAATTGGTGTAAATTTGCCTCTGATTACTTTTTGACTTTCATAAAACAGTAAGGTAAGTTTCATTAATTAAAAAAGTTCCACTTTTACCAGCATCTTGAAAAGTAGCAGCAGAGCACATCTGACGCCCATGGTGTGGGGTGCTGCAGAAGTTTACTAAAAGAGTATGACCTTGTTTTATAGTTTCATAGATGTAGTCAAGAAATTCAGCCATCAGAAGTCAAGCGTTTGAAATCCATGGCTTTAGGGTCACTATATATATTTTTTTCTGTGTCTGTTTTGAAATAGTTTTATCTAGTTATTCCAGCCAAGCTGCAGGGCAAAATATTTATCTGCTCATTTTCAAAGTACAAATGCATTCTTTTTGTATGTCTGTGATTTTCATTTGATAGTTCTGAGTTAAAAATTTTAAGTCTTGAGAACATTTTAGCATTTTTCCATACTGTTTCCAGAGTTATTAATGAGTCAGTAGGTTACAACACTGATGCCATGTTGTTGTTGTGTCTTTCGGCTTTTCCCAGTTAGGGGTCGCCACAGCGGAACTCCGGTCCGCTAATGATTGGCAGTGGATTTTTACGTGCCGAGTTGCCAGCCATGACGCACTACCTTCAATGAAGGTACGCCCATTCACGGATGTCTCCACACAGAAGACGTTCTAGCTGAGAATCGAACAGGACAGCATCTTACTGTGAGGCGACAACACTACAGTAGCACCACCACCACAGTATAACACTGATACCATCTCAACTGTTTTTTTTTCTTTGATTTGTCAGTGATTGTTGCTTTCTTTGTAGAAATTCAAAAGCTACTTTTACAGTAAACAGAGTTGCTGTTTAGTTTGACTTACTTTAATTGTTCAAGCATTTTTATTTATTCTTACTTAAATAAGAAAGCTCATTTCCACAGGTACATGTGTGTGGTGCTCACTCGTGGGTGTGAGCAGTACAGTGGAGTTTGTGTGTGATACATGAAACCACAGTGAAAGAGACGGAGTCAGAACAAAAACGTGTCTTGTATTGCTGGTTTAAGGAGCGAGCTTCGTGTTTAACAGCCATTAGCCATGTTCACGAATACTGTATAGTACAAGATATTTCTTGTATTACACAAACCAGTCCTCCAGTGTACATTTATCCATTATTTGCTGTGTTTATGATGTAGTAGTGTTCCTGTTGGCTTGTATGGGCTTTATTAGTTGTCTATGTTTCTGCTGAGTAGGTTTTAGGCAGTTTCTATTCATAAAAAATTATGCAAAGTCATGTTTTCACTAAGGGGTGTTTAATGTTTGGGACCTGGCTTCTGCTGTAGACTCTAATCCCGTCAGCTATCTGTCAGGGCTGTCAGAAGTGTTTGATGCTGTCAGAAAATCTTTCATCTAGCAGATGCACTGGGCCAAGTGGAAAAAGTTCTGTATTTTGGTGGACAGTACCTGTTGGCACCATATTTGTATCTTTTAGAGGTGATATTTATATTGCATGTAGGTTGCAAGCTTCAGCTGATGTTCTTCGTGTTTCACTGTTGCAGTCCTCACCTATGGGTTATCCTTGCTGTGATGACCCTCAGCCACCTGAATACCAGAGTCAATGTTTTTTTTGCATTGGCTGCAGTCGCCTGTAGTCTGACGTCAGTTCGGCAGTGCTATAAAGCAAGGCAGCCAACGTCATTACATCAGTCTTTCTTGCCTTGGAGCCTGTAGCAGAAGCAGTTCTCATGAGTGCTGGGCGGTCGCTACCAGAAGTTGAATTTCAGCTGAAACGTCTAAAGCTAAGTACCCTGTTGGAGATTCTTTTTTTTTTTTTGCACTAACCGATGTCCAAAAAAGTTAGCAATAGTCTCGCCTGTGGAAAGCAGATCCCACACCGAGACTTCCATTCTTCCTGCGTTACTTGTTTAGGCCTAGACCACAATGTCCCCCATTGCCAGTTCTGTGCTCTCTTTAATGCGAAAACCATTCGCAGTAGAGCTCTTTTTGTAGACAGTTATTTTCGTGTTCCATTTTCGCATTCCGGTATGGCATCTGTCAGCTAACAATCTGTGGATATTCCAAAAAAACATAGAGCTAAAGATAGAGACAGACCGCACAAGGCTAAGCCTTCCGACGACGCTACCTCTAAGCAGGTCGCCAGTTCTCCAGAATTCATTGAGGCACTTTCTCAGGCCTCTACCGAGACCCTTTCGGAGTCAGGTATGCCGCAGAAATCTTCTTTGTCTTCCGAGCCTTTGGCTGTCTCTGCCTCAGTTGGGTCAGGAGCTGTGACACAGGCACCAGCTTCCGAGGAAGCCTTTCGCACTACCGAATCTAGACAAAAACTGGCATCTTTGCATCCGACTACTGTTTCTGTCAGACCAACAGATGCTGTCAGGCCACTCCTAGGAAATCTGCTTCTAGCCACCATCTTGTTACTGCTCCACCACCCCAAGCACAAATGCTTAAAAGGGCAGAGGATCTCATCTCCCTTATCCGGGGTACTCAGGCCACAGCTTCTAAAAGGAAAAGGCACCCTTCTCCAGAAATTGACAGAACAGGATTCTGAGGAATCAGACTATTCAATTTTTGAAGAGGAACAGCATCCCTTAACTGCTTATCAGGATTCAGATGGAGAGAAATCCATCCCTTCTAGCTCCCCTCCAGAGGACCTTTCCTTTGGGGAAACCCTTCATTCCCTCAGGGAACATTTCCAGTGGGAATTTCAGGACTTCCCACAGTCTAAGAAAAGACTTGGAGAGTTTCTGGACCTGCCCCAGCACAGACCGCTGGGCATCCCCCCTGTTTTAGAAGTGGTGGATGATGTTTTCCATGAATCCAGCTTAGCCACTGATGACCTCCCTCCTGCTCCCAGTAAACCTGACAGGTACTACAGAATACCGGATTCTCGCAAATACCTATACAGAAATCCTGCTGCAGACCCAGAGGTCATTACACAGAGACCTAAAGGAGCAAAGACTAGTTATGCTAAGAATGCTGTTCCTTCTGACAAATACTCCAGAGCTCTGAACGGATGGAGTAAAAAAGTATACACCTCTGCAACCTTAGCCATCAGTGCACTCAGTTGTCAATTCCATATGTTAAAATATCAACAACACACTTTGGAACTATTAAAACAGAAGATTGCTTCCTTTCCTGACTGTGCCAATTTAAGAGAGCAGATTTACTGCACTCTGTCAAGTGGCCAAACACTCATTACAATGTGGATATGACACCCTAGAAGCCTCTAGCAGGGCAGCAGTGACGGGATCTGTTATTAGGAGACATGCATGGCTGAAGGAACAACCTCTCCCTGATCATGTTAAGTCTAAGCTTATTGATGCACCCATAGATAAGGAGCACTTGTTTGGGGAAAAAGCAAAAGAGGTGCTTAAAAAGATGGAAGACAAAGCAAAACTTATGCAAGCAGTAAAATATTTCTTTCAGGTTCAACCTCCTAGATTCAGCAGGATCTTTCCCTCTAAGTACTGGGCCTTCCCTGCACCTAGCAGACAAGGGCCAAGGTAAGCCACTCAGGGACAGATCATCCAGGCCCCTATCCCAGGGCCACCAGAGAAGCAAACAATGGACCACTTCAGTCTCTAAGTCAGGGAGTTCTAAGCCAACCTTCTATGGCAAACACTCACAATGACTCCCACTCTGCCCTACCTTCACTCATCAAAAACTAGGAAGAATGCTCTCCCTCTTCATAGACAATTGGATGTTCTTCGTCTCACATTGCTGCAGTCATGACCTGTGGGTAGTCCGCTGTCCTCGGTCGGCCCGAATACCAAAGGGCTAGGCTGGCGTCGGTCATTGTCGCTTAGAGCTGACGTCAGTATGCAGTAGTAGTTAAGCGCATGTCCGACGCCATATCCTCAGTCTTTCTTGCCGCGTGGTCCGAAGCAGAAGCAGCGTTTGCAAGTGCCGTTCGGCGTTCTGAAATTTTCATTTACCGAGTTTCAGACCGAAGACCAAGTTGGGCTAAGTACCCCGTTGGGGAATGTTTTGTCTTTTCTTGCCTCAGTTATCCGGATGTCAGAAAAAGTTAATAATTGCATTTCTTGTGGGAAACAGATACCTCATAGGGATTATCATTCTTTCTGTATTCCTTGCTTAGGACCTGAGCACGACGTAGTCGGGTGTCGCTTTTGTGCTAGATTTAATAAGCGCACCATTAAACGAAGGTTAGACTGTGCCAGGCTTGTTTTCGGTAAGTGGTGTAACTATAACATGCCGTCGGATCCTCCGACGCCCGCTACCGCTAAAAAGCATAAGGATAAATCTTTGAGGTCTAAACCGGATGAGTCGTCCGTTGCGGACGCCGGTTCTTCGGAGCCTCCGGTTGAATCTGTGGATCCTGCCGAGGGTTCGGCTGAATCCCAGGGGGAACCTTTACTTTTACAGGAGTTGGCCTCCCAGGAGTTAGGCCAGGCCGAGGGTGCTTCTCAGGTTTCTGTAGTTCCATCCTTACAAAAGGTTATTAGGCCTTCTACTTCAGTGGCTAAAGGCCATGCTAAAGCCAAATCTGGTCTTGTTGGCCCTGGTCATACTTCTAGCTCTCCAGCCCCTGTTCCTAAAAAGCATATGTTGAAAATGGCGGAGGACTTGATTACTTTGATCAGGGGTTCTATGCCCCCCCCCAGAGAAGAGGCCTAGGGTGGAGGCAGATTTAGAGGGAATGGATCATTCCTCAGACTACTCTGATTCGTCTGCTGAAGAAATTCAGGATTTCCCTTCCTATTCTGATTCGGATGCAGAGGACTCCTGTCTTTCTGCTTCTCCTCCAGAAGATTTTTCTTTTTCTGAAACTTTACATACCATGAGGGAGCATTTCAAGTGGGAAGGTCAAGATTTTTCAGTTTCTCGGAAAAGGCTTAGGGAATTTTTGTTTCTGCCACAACATAGGCCCTTGGCTATTCCTCCTGTCTTAGATGTTGTTCAGGATGTTTTTTCTGAATCTTCCCTTAATCCTGATTCTCTGCCTCCGGCCCCTGTTAAGCCAGACAGGTATTACAGACTTCCAGAGGCACATAAGTATTTGTACAAGAGTCCTAGAGCTGATCCGGAAACTATTATTCAAGGCCCGAAGGGTGTTAGAGCTTCTGTGGCTAAGAATCCAGTCCCTTTGGATAAAGATTCTAGAGCGTTAGATAGGTGGGGGAAAAAAGTGTACACCTCCTCTATGTTAGCTATGAGGGCTTTGAATTGCCAATTTCATATGCTGAAGTATCAGAACTTTTTATTAGGCCAATTGAAATCTAAGGTGGATGCTTTATCTGAGGGTATAGAGTGTAAGGAGCTCCAGGAGTTGGTTCATGCATCAGATCAAGTTGGCAAACATTCTTTGCAGTGTGGTTTTGATGCTCTTCAGGCTTCTTCTAGGGTGGCTGCTACAGGTTCAGTTATTCGTAGACATGCCTGGCTTAAGGATCAAAATTTGTCAGAACATGTAAAGGCTCGGATTTTGGATGCTCCTCTTCAATCTGAAGTACTTTTTGGTCCTCCTGTGGAATCAGTTTTGAAAAAGATGGAAGATAAGGCTAAGTCTATGCAGACGGTCAAGGATTTTTTGCAGGTGCAGCCCCCTAAGTTTAGTAGGAATTGGCCTGCTAGGGGATGGTCTTATCCTTCTTCGGATTATCAGCCTAAGGGTAGGTCTAGACGTGGTAGAGGCAGGGCTCACGCTCAGGGTTCTTTCAGACCTAGGACTTGGAGTTCTCCTGCACAGTCTTCTGGTGAGGGCAGGGGTCAGCCCTTTCGTAAGCAGACCCAATGACCTGTATCTTCCGCTGCCAGACCCTTCTTTACTGGCAGCTCCTCTAGGAGGAAAGTTGGGACTTTTCAAACAAAACTGGATTTTGGTCACCCAAGACAAATGGGTGTTGGATATAATAAATCGAGGTTACAAGTTTTATTTTCACACTTTTCCTTCTTTCAAAGGCATGCCGGATGTGCCTCCTCAGCAAAGGCTGGAGGCTCAGGTGCAAATTTCTTTACTTTTGCAGATGGAGGCAATTCAGGTGGTCCCTCCGACAGAAGTAGGCCTAGGATTTTATTCCCGTCTATTCCTAGTGCCAAAGAAAGGAAACACTTGGAGGCCAATTCTGGATTTGTCCATTCTCAACACCTACCTAGAAATTCCAAAGTTCAAGATGTTAACATTACAACAACTTCTGCCTATGATAGGCAAAGATCACTGGATGGTAACCCTGGATCTCAGAGGCCTATCTTCACATCCCTATCAGGCCCAGTTGCAGGAGATTCCTGAGATTTCGGGCTGGTACTTCTCATTGTCAGTTCTCTGCATTGCCCTTTGGCTTATCTACTGCGCCCAGGGTGTTCACAAAAGTTCTGGCTCCTGTGATTGCTTTCTTCAGACAGAGAGGAATACAAATTTATCCTTATTTGGACGATTGCCTGATTCTTGCTCAAAACAAAGACAATTTACTACAGCATCTCCAGTATGTAATGGCAGTTTTAAGGTGCCTAGGGTATTCTGTGAACGAAATAAAGTCCAGTCTAGTGCCCTCTCAGGACATGTGCTTTCTGGGTGTGAGACTGAATACAGCTTCTCAGATGGCATTTCTGACCCCGGACAAACAAAGAACTCTTACTCTCTACTTCCAGCAGTTATCAGTAATGTCCAGGCTGACTGCAAGGACAGTCCTCCAAGCCTTGGGGTTCATGGCATCTTGCATTCTAGTACTTCCCAATGCCAAACTGCATATGAGGAAGCTACAATGGTATCTCAAAAGTGTGTGGGCTCAACACTGCCACGGTTTGGACACTGTCATTCGGATTATACCTTGCATCCAGAAAGAATTCCTGTGGTGGGCTCAGGAATGTCACCTAAACAAAGGACTCTCTGTGACCCGACCAGAGGAGTCAGATCCTAACGACGGATGCCTCGGACTTGGCTTGGGGAGCACACTTCAATGGAAAATGGATTCAAGACATGTGGCCTCCCAAACTACTACATTTACATATCAACATGAAGGAGATGTTAGCAGTTCAATTTGCCTTGATGGCCTTCAAGGACCTACTACAGCCAGGACAGGTGTTGATCCAAACAGACAACACAACAGTCATGTGGTACATCAACAAGCAGGGGGGAACCCATTCCTACCCTCTTTGCAGACAAGCAATGATTCTATGGGAGACTGCTCTGAGTTTGCGAATCAATCTTCAAGCAAGGTTTCTGCCAGGAGCACAGAACTCCCTAGCAGATATTTTGAGCAGACAAATGGTGGATCCCCACGAGTGGAAACTGGATCCTCAGATTTTCAAACAATTGACTGTGGCTTGGGGAACTCCAGACATAGATCTGTTCGCTTCTCCACTGAATTTTCAACTTCCAAAATTTTGCACAAAGATGTTCCACCCAGATGCTTGGAAAGTGGATGCTCTATCTTTCATTTGGAACAACCTTCACGTTTATGCTTTTCTTCCTCTGCCTCTTCTTCCCAAGGTACTCTTGAAAGTCAGACGGGACAAGCCTTGCATGATTCTAATAGCACCAGATTGGCCACATCAACATTGGTATCCTCTGCTGAGGAGTTTAATCCAGGAGCCTCCTTGGCCTCTGCCACAGGTTCCTCATTTGTTGTCCCAGTCAAACAATCATTTTCTCAATGTTCAGGTGCAGTCCCTCCATCTGACAGCCTGGCGTATTCTGTGATGGAGCCGGTGGGGTCTCAGCTTCCTCAACAGGTTTTAGATGTCATTTTGGAAGCCAGGCGGCCTAGCACTAGAAAAGTTTATGCTGATAAATGGAAGAGATTTTTTCTTTGGAGCACTGCAAAGGGTTTTGATGTTTCAGTGCCTAATTTGAGTTTTGCACTACAGTATCTTACTGAATTACTGGACAAGGGTTTGTCATTCTCTTCTGTGAAGGTTCATGCTGCAGCCATTTCTGCTCACTATGATTGTGACCCTCCTTTATTTTCTCATCCTTTGTTCAAACAATTTCTTAGAGGGGCAAAGAATATAAGACCCCCACGTAGAGCTCCTACTCCTTCCTGGGATCTCAATTTTGTTTTGGAGAAACTTACTTTACCTCCTTTTGAACCTGCAGCTACGTCTGAACTGAAGTTTCTGTCTTGGAAGACTGTTTTTCTGTTGGCCATTACTTCTGCTAGGAGGGTATCTGAATTGCAGGCTCTCATGGCAGTTGAACCTTTTTTGATATTCCATAAGGATAGAGTTTCTTTGCGGACTAACCCTACTTTTATGCCTAAAGTGATTTCTAGTGTGTGGCCTTGAATCAGTCTATAGAGTTTCTTTGCAGACTAACCCTACTTTTATGCCTAAAGTGATCTCTAGTGTGGCCTTGAATCAGTCTATTCATTTGCCTACTTTTTATGCTGATCCCCAAAATAAAGGGGAAAAAGTCTTGCATTCTTTGGATATCCACAGGCAGTTACGTTACTACTTGAGCAGAACTAAGGAGTTTAGACAGACTCAACAGTTATTTGTTTCTTTTGCTTTGAGTTCACAGGGGAAAGCTGTTTCTAAGCAGACTATTTCAAAGTGGATTGGTCATTGTATTGCTTTTTGTTATTCTCATCATGGGAAGGATGTTCCTGCTGGAATCAGGCCTCATTCTACTAGGGCTACTGCCACTTCTACTGCTTTTTTGAGGGGTGTAGCTACTAAGGATATTTTGGAGGCAGCTACTTGGAGTTCTGTACACACTTTCACTAAGCATGACCATCTCCCTCTCTATTCCAAGTCCAGGGCTGAGTTTGCCACTGCAGTTTTACAGGGCTTGTTAGCAGCTCCTAATGCTTTGTAATTTGCCAGCCTCCCTTTTCCTTTGCTTTGGGATTCTACCCACAGGTCATGACTGCAGCAATGTGAGACGAAGAACATAGTACAGTTTTGTACCTACCATAAATGTAGATGTTCGAGGATCTACATTGCTGCAGTCCAATTTTCCCTCCCTCCTTCCACTCTATAGGTTGGGGTTGCTGGTTTTCTTTTGGAGATATTTTTTATTTCCACACTGGGGGTTGTTGGGCATTTCCTATTTTTGGCTTTGGCCTTTCTTTTTAGGCCTTCTGACATCTGGGGCAAGAAAGACTGAGGATATGGCGTCGGACATGCGCTTAAGTACTACTGCGTACTGACGTCAGCTCTAAGCGACAATGACCGACGCCAGCCTAGCCCTTTGGTATTCGGGCCGACCGAGGACAGCGGACTACCCACAGGTCATGACTGCAGCAATGTAGATCCTCGAACATCTACATTTATGGTAGGTACAAAACTGTACTTTTTCTGTAACAAAAGACCAATGGGTCTTAAAGATAATTTTTCAGGGATACAAATTCTCTTTCAGCGAACTATCAATCCCAAGACAAACAAACAATCAAACCAAAAACCACCTCCAGAGGAAGCCTTAATAGGCAAAAATAGTAAAATGAAAAAAAAGCTTCCACCACAGCAAAAAGTTCACTGAGAAATTCTGTTAAAATGTAGGCTTTAATAAAATGAAGAAATAAAAAGCACAAATTGTGCTGTTCAAGTTGCAGGTCAAACAGGATAAGCGCTTTCAGTTTAAAAAACCTTCTTCAGATCCTAGTGTGTAGACCTGACTTACTGCTGTTAAATAAAGATCCTTAATTGCTCAACCAATCACATACAGCAATCTCAGGTAAGATAAGGAAGGCGTGCATCTGATTGCTGTATGTGATTGGTTGAGCAATTAAGGATCTTTATTTAACAGCAGTAAGTCAGGTCTACACACTAGGATCTGAAGAAGGTTTTTTAACTGAAAGCGCTTATCCTGTTTGACCTGCAACTTGAACAGCACAATTTGTGCTTTTTATTTCTTCATTTTATTAAAGCCTACATTTTAACAGAATTTCTCAGTGAACATTTTGCTGTGGTGGAAGCCTTTTTTTCATTTTACTATCAATCCCAAGAGGGTACCCAGACCTACCTCCAAATGAGTGGGCAGAGGCATTGAAACAGGTCCAAACTCTCATATCCTAGGGTGCAGTGGAACCTGTCCCCTCAGATCAAACAGGCAAAGGCTTTTATTCCAGACTATTCATTGTTTCCAGAAAAGAGGGCACTTGGCGCCCCATCCTGGATCTATCCATTCTGAACATCTCCCTGGTGGTCCCCAGATTCACAATGCTAACTTTGCAGCAGCTGCTGCCTATGCTAACAAAAAATGCCTGGCTAGTGACCCAATACCTAAAAGATGCCTACCTCCACATCCCCATCAGGGAATCATGCAGGAAATTCCTGCGCTTCAGAGCAGGCTCACAACACTTTCAGTTCTCTGTGCTGCCCTTTGGCTTATCTACTGCTCACAGAGTATTCACCAAATGCTTGGCCCCAGCCATAGCATTCTGCAGGCAGAGAACTGTACAGATTTACCCTTACCTGGAGGACAGCCTCATTCAGGCAGAGTGCAAAGAAAAGCTGCTCCAGGACCTTCTCTTTGTCAAATCACTCCTAACTTTCCTAGGGTTCACCATCAATGAGAAGAAATCAAAGCAACATCCCACCAGGGAAGATCATTTTCTTGGGAGCAGTGCTAGGCACAGCATCCCAAACGGCCTTCCTATCCCCAGAAAAGCCGAGCTTCCTGCCACTCTTCTTTACTTTACTCAGCTGGCTTCCAGAAGTCACGTCACTGTGAGGAAGTTCCTGCAAGCCCTGGGATACATGGCATCTTGCATCCTTCTCATTCCTCTGGCCAGGCTTCACATGAGAAAACTTCAGTGGTATTTAAAGAACCTTTGGTGCCAGCACGCTCAGTCCCTAGAGACCTCTCTCTCTCTGATCCCATGTAAAAGGACCGAGTTTCTCTGGTGGGCAGAGGCCTGTGCCAGGAATAGGGGTCTTCCCTTCATCCTCTGCCCTTCCGGCCAGACCATCACCACTGACACCTCAGACATTGCTTGGCAGGTGCACCCAAGGTCTTTGGGATGCCCAGCAACTACATTTGCACATCAGTCAGAAAGAAATGATGGCAGTACAAAAGGCTTTGACATCTTTCAAGCCCCATCTCAGACCAGGGATTCTCCTTATAAAAACAGACAACACCACAGTAATGTGGTATATCAACAAGCGGGGGGACCCAGTCTTACCACACCTGTGCAGGTTAGCCATGAGCCTCTGGCTTACAGCCACCTCCATGGATCTACACCTAATTGCCCAGTACCTACCAGGGGCCAACAACACCTTGGCAGACCACCTAAGCAGAAACTTACAGGACCCCCATGAATGGCAGCTCCACAGGGGAAATATTTCTGCCAATTACACAGGAGTGTGGGACTCCGAAATTGAATCTCTCTGCCTTGCACCTCAACCACCAGCTGCAAAAGTTCTATATGAGGGAGTATCACCTCCTAGCATGAAAGGTGGATGCCTTGACCTTCCCCTGGAACTCTCTCTTTGTGTACGCAATGTTCTTCATTTTTCACTGTTGCAGTCCTCACACTTGGGTTATCCTGCCAGCGGTAGCCCTCAGTCGGCCCAAATACCAGAGGCTTAGTATTTCTGCGTCGGTTGCTGTCGATCCAGGACTGACGTCACCTCGTCAGTGGTATAAAATCAGGCAACCGATGCCATTACAATCAATCAGTCTTTCTTGCCGAGGAGCCAGAAGCAGAAGCAGTTTGCACGAGTGCCAGTCGGCTGGTACCCGAATTTTCATTTCCGGATTGAAGTTGAAGTCTTCTAAAGCTAAATACCCTGTTGGGGATCCTTTTTTTTTTGCTTTAACAGATGTCATAAAAAGTTAACAGTTGTCTCGCCTGTGGAAAGTAAATACCACACAGACTTCCATTCTTACTTCGTCACCTGTCTAAGCCCAGACCACGACGTCCCTCGCTGTCGCTTTTGTGCTTTGTTCAATGCCAGAACTATATGCCGTCGAGCCCTTATTGTAGCTAAATATTTTCACTCTGTCCTCATATTCTGATATGGCTTCGGTAAGCCATCCGACTACCGATCTTCTGAAAAAATGTAAGGATAAATACAGAGACCACACAGGTTCAAAACTGCCGACAACGCTTCCATTAAGCTAGTCTCCGGTCCTCCTCAGTGAGGCGCTTTCGCAGCCCCTGATGTCCACTTCTATGGATTCACAGGCCGCTACCGAGACCTGTTCGGAGTCCGGAATGATGCGAGACTCTTCTTCGACTAAGGATCCAGCAGATGTCTCTACCTTGGATGGGTCCAGAGCTGCTGAGTAGGCACCGGCTTCTGAGGAATTTCTTTGCACTACCGATACTTGACACAAACCGATGACTTCTTCCGTGTCTTCAGTTCTTTCTAAAACTACCGAGTTTCTAAGGCCCAGGGTATGAACTACACCTAAAAAACTGATGACCCAAGCTCAGGCACCTGCTTCCATGCCTCAATCTCAAATGTTTAAAATGGTGGATGACCTTATTATGCTTATTAGGGGAAGACAGACTACCCCTTCCAAAAGAAAGAGACTTGTCCCCAGTAGTTTTATCTGAACAGGAGTCTGATGACTCTGAGGTTTCTGAATATGAAGCCATGCAACCCCACTCTACTTATGAGGATTCTGATGCAGAGGAATCCATTCCTTCTGCCTCTCCTCCCGAGGATTTTTCATTTGGTGAAAATCTACATACTTTAAGGGAGCATTTCCAATGGGAATGTCAGGACTATCCTCTGTCAAAAAAGAGACTCGAGGAATTCTTAGATTTACCACAGCACAGACCATTAGCCATTCCTCCTGTCCTGGATGTTGTGGATGATGTTTTCATGGAATCCAGTTTGACTCCTGACACCCTTCCTCCTGCTCCCAGGAAACCTGACAGGTACTACAGAGTCCCTGACTCTCACAAATTCCTTTTCAAAAATTCTACTGCTGACCCAAGGACCTGAAGGAATTAAAGCAACCTCAGCTAAGAATCCCACCCCTCAGACAGGGATTCCTGAGCTTTAGACAGATGGGGTAAAAAAGTAGACACCTCTGCAACTCTTGCTATTAGAGCACTAAATTGTCAGTTGCACATGCTGAAATATCAGCAGCATACCATGGAACTCCTCAAACAAAAAAATTTCCTGCTTGTGCAGAAAATAAAGAATTACAAGAGCTTATGCATTCTGCAAGCCAAGTTACTAAGCACACCTTGCAATGTAGTTTTGATGCCCTAGAAGCATACAGGGCAGCAGTCACTGGTTCTGTCCTTAGAAGGCATGCTTGGCTTAAGGAACAGGCCATGTAAATCAAAATGATTGGACACACCATTGAACAAAGACAATTTGTTTGGTACCAAGACAGAAGAGGTCTTAAAAAAGATTTAAGAAAAAGCTAAATCTATGCAGACAGTTAGACTTTTTACAGGTCCAGCCTCTGAGGTTCAGTAGGCATTGCCCCTCCAAGCACTGGTCCTTTTCGGCCCCCTCCAGTCCAGCTCAGCCAAGACCCAGCAGAAGCAGAGCCCCCAGGCAGCAGTCCCAGGGAATGCAGAGATCTAAGGAATAGAGTTCCTCCTCTTCAAAAACAAGGAGTGCTAAGCCACCCCCTTATGGCAAGAACTCACAATGACTTTACACCTCCACCCCTTACCTCTGCCCACTTGCTTGTGCTCCTAGGAGGAAAACTCTCCTTCCATGCAAACAACTGGGTCTTTATTACCAATGACCGATGGGTCCTCAACATAGTGTCCCAGGGATACAAATTTTATTTCCACACTCTGCCAACCCCAAAAGGATTCCCAGATCTTCCTCCAAACCAGTGGGCAGAGGCCATAAAGCAAGTCCATTCCCTGCTCTCCATGAGGGCAATACAGCATGTTCCTGCAGACCAGATACGCCAAGGTTTTTATTCCAGACTCTTCCTGGTACCCAGAAAAGAGGGCACCTGGCACCCAATCCTCGATCTATCCATTCTAAACACCTTTCTGGTGATACCAAAATTCAGAATGTTCACCCTCCAGCAGCTTCTTCCTATGCTTTCCAAGGATGCTTGGTTAGCCACTCTAGACCTAAAAGAGGCCTACCTATACATCCCAATCAGGGAATCTTGCAGGAAATATCTACGTTTCAGGGCAGGATCTATGCACTTTCAGTTCTCTGCGCTTCCCTTTGGCTTATCCACTGTTCCCAGAGTTTTCACGAAATGCCTGGCTCCAGCCATTGCTTTTTGCAGACAAAGAAATATTCATATTTATCCCTACTTAGACAATTGCCTGATGCAGGCAGACAGGAAAAGCTGTTACAGCACCTGACCTTTGTAAAGGACCAACTGAACTCCCTGGGGTATACTGTCAACAAAAAGAAATCAAAACTAGAACCCACACAAAAAATTGTATTCCTGGGAGCAAGCTTGGACACAGCATCCCACATGGCATTCTTTACTCCAGAAAAACAAGCCTACCTGATGGGCTACTTCTCTAGACTAGCCACCAGAACCCAGTTATCCGCAAGGAAAATCCTGCTTAGCTCTAGGGTTCATGGCCTCCTGCATTCTACTCGTTCCATATGCCAGACTGCATATGAGGAAACTACAGGGGTACCTAAAAAGCCTTTGGTGTCAACCCTTTCAAGACCTGGAAACTATCATACCTATGATATCCTGTCTGAGGAAAGATTTTCTTTGATGGGTAGCAGCATGCAACCACAACAAGGGACTTCCTTTCTCACAAGCCCACGCCACCCAGACACTCACCACAGACACATCAGACTATGCCTGGGGTGCTCACCTGGATGGCAGGTGCATTCAGGGCCATTGGAGCCCAAATCAAATACATCTGCACATCAACCAAAAAGAGATGCTAGCTGTTCAGCACGTCTTGACAGCTTTCAGACCCCTACTCTCCCTGGGGCCTCTAGTGATCAAAACAGACAACACAGTGATGTGGTATATCAGCAAGCATTGAGGGACTCACTCGTATCCTCTCTGTAGGCTCGCCATGACCCTTTGGCACATGGCCTCAGCCATGCAAATACACCTGCTAGCACAATTCCTGCCAGGCTCTTTAAACTCTCTGGCAGACAACTTAAGCAGAAACCTGCTAGACCCACATGAGTGGCAGCTAGACCACAGAACCTTCATTCTTGTAACCCAGAAATGGGTCACCCCGAAGGTGGACCTCTTTGCCTCCCACTCCAATCATCAGCTCAGCACATTCTGCACCAGGGAACCTCACAGCAAGACCTGGAAAGTGGATGCTCTATCCTTCCAATGGGTAAACCTCTCGATCTATGCATTTCGCCCTATGGCACTCATTTCAAGGGTACTGCTCAAAATAAGGGAGGAAAAACCAAGGGCAATTCTGATTGCCCCAGACTAGCCATGGCAGCACTGGTACCCACTGCTGTGCAGCCTGTCACCCCTGCCACCATGGCACCTTCCTCAGATCCCAACTTTCCTGACCCAGAAGAATGGAGAATTCATGCATCCACAGTTGCAGACCCTGAACCTGGCAGCCTGGCCTATTCCCTGACCTCTCCTCCAGCTGCCAGCCTAAGCAAACAAGTCCTGGTTGTTGTACGTGAGGCCAGATGCCCCTGCACTAGAAAATCCTATGCTGACAAGTGGAAAAGGTTTTGCACCTGGATCCAGGCTAAGGGGGCCAAAATAGCACAGCCCTCCCTACCTCTCATCCTGGATTACCTAGCAGACCTACTACACAGGGGTCTATCCTTCTCCTCTATTAAAATTCATGCCTCTGCCATCTCTGCTCATTACAGCACAGAGCCACCTCTCTTCTCACACCCTCTCATCAGACAGTTCCTAAGTGGGGCTAACAACTTAAGGCCACCCAGAACAGCTCCTACCCCAGCTTGGGCCCTTAACTTTGTCTTGGAAAAGCTCACCCTACCCTCCTTTGAGCCTGCAGCTTCAGCAGAGTTAAATTTCTTATCTTGGAAAACAGCCTTGCTTTTGGCCATCACTTCAGCTCGAAGAGTTTGAGCTACAAGCACTCATGGCTGTAGAGCCCTTCATCATTTTCCATGCTGACAGGGTCTCCCTCAGGACTAACCCATCCTTTATGCCTAAAGTTGTGTCCAGTGTGGCTCTCAATCAATCCATTCATTTGCCCATGCTTTTCCCTAACCCACAAAACAAGGGGGAAAGGATTCTTCACTCTCTAGATGTGCACAGACAGCTCAGATTCTATCTGGATAGGACTAAATCTTTTAGAAAAACTGATCAATTGCTAGTCAGCTTCGCAGCAGGGACAGAGGGCAAGGCCATATCCAAACAAACAATCTCCAAATGGATAGCACACTGCATCCATTTCTGCTACAAACAGCACGGGAAACCACCCCCAAAGGGGGTCAGGACACATTCCACCAGGGCACCCTCCACCTCTGCAGCTTTGCTCAGAAGGGTCCCCACCAGGAGGGACATCCTGGAAGCTGCAACACAGACTTCTGTTCATACCTTCACCAAGCATTACCACCTGCCTATCTTCAAATCCAGGGCAGGCTTTGCCACCACAGTCTTGCAGGGCATCCTAGCTAGCCCCCAGTCTTTTTGAGTGCCTCCACCCTTTTCTTCAGCTTTAGGAATCAACCCAAGTGTGATGACTGCAACAGTGAAAGATGAAGAACATAGTACAGTTCTGTACACTTACCATAAATGATGTTCGAGTCTATTCACTGTTGCAGTCTTGGTTTTCCACCCTCCATTCCCCTTCTCTGTCTTCCTCTCTCCTTATGGGGAATTTTTGGTATTTACTTTCTACTGGTGGTGTTCTTCCACCATAACCTAGCTCCCTATTTGGGGGCTCCTAACAGTTGGGCAAGAAAAACTGATTTAATGGCTTTGGCTGCCTGATTTTATACCACTGACGACCTGACATCAGTCCTGGAGTGACAGCAACTGATGCAGAAATACTAAGCCTGTGGTATTTGGGCCGACTGAGGCCTACCCCTGGCAGGATAACAAAAGTGCGATGACTGCAACAGTGAACACACACTAACATCTACATTTATGGTAAGTGTACACAACTGTACTTTCCCTCCTCTACCCCTTATTCCCAAGATACTGATCAAAATAAGGGAGGAGAGACCAAAGGCCATCCTCATTGCTCCAGCTTGGCCCAGACAGCATTGGTACCCCTTACTGCGCAGCCTGACCTTACAGCCCACCAAGCAGCTTCCCCTGATCTCAGACCTCTTGACCCAGGTGAGGGGGAAGATAGTGCACCCAGACTTAGGCTCTCAATCTTTCAGCATGGCTTATACCGTAAAAGGAACAAGGAGTCCCTGTTAAGAAAACAGGTCCTAGGCATCATCACAGAGGCCAGAAGGCCCAGCATCAGAAAATCATATGCAGGGAAATGGAAAAGATTCTGCTCCTGGAACCAATCCAAAGGGGCTAATACCTCCCATCCTTCCATCCCTCTTATCTTGGATTACCTAGCCGAGTTGCTCAATAGTGGCCTCTCTTTCTCCTTTATTAAAATCTATGCCTCAGCCATTTCTTCCCATTATGATTCAGACCTATCCCTCTTCTCTCATCGTTTGATTAAGCAATTCCTCAGAGGGGCTTCTAATATCAGACCTCCCAGAAGGGCTCCCACGCCACCCTGGGACTTGAATTATATTCTAGAAAAATTAACCTTACTTCCTTTCGAACCTGCTTTTTCTACAGAATTGAAATACCTCTCCTGGAACACTGCCTTCCTACTAGCTATCACCTCAGCCAGAAGGGTATCAGAACTTCAGACTCTCATGACTGTTGGGCCCTTCATCATTTTCCATGCAGACAGGGTCTCCCTGATGACTAACCCCTCTTTTATGCCCAAGGTGGTATCTGATGTGACCCTCAACCAGGCCATACACCTATCCACCTTCTTTCCCGACCTCTAAAACAAGGGGGAAAGAATTCTACACTCGCTGGACGTGCACAGACAACTCTGATATTATTTGGACCATATTAAACCATTCAGAAAAATAGACCAACTATTGGTCAGCTTTGCCCCTGGGGCAGAGGGAAAGCCCACTTCCAAACAAACCATTTCCATATGGATATCATACTGTATCCATTTCTGCTACAGACTACATGGGAACCCCCCTCAAGTTTATCCATACCCATTCCACTAGGGCAGCCTCCACTTCCACAGCCTTCCTCAGAGGAGTCCCCACCAGAGACATCTTGGAAGCTGCCACCTGGACCTCTGTCCATACCTTTACAAAGCATTATCACCTGCCTCTTTTTTCTAAGTCTAGGGCAGGGTTTGCCTGAGCAGTTCTGCAGGGCCTACTGACCCATGCCTTAAGACTCTTACCTATCCTTCCACTCCTCTTCACAGGTGATGACTGCAACAGTGAAACACGAAGAACATAGTACAGTTGTGTACACTTACCATAAATGTAGATGTTCGAGTGTATTCACTGTTGCAGTCCTGGTTTCCCTCCCTCCATCCCTCATATAGCATCTTCCCCTAGGGGGACATAAGCTTCCCACGGTGGGTTTAGCCACCAGGACCACTTTTTGTTATTTCCTTGTGCTTCTGACAGGTTAGGGCAAGAAAAACTGATGTAATGATGTCAGCTGCCTTGCTTTATATCACTGACAACCTAACGTCAGACTACAGGAGACTGCAGCCGACGCAAAAAAAATTGACTCTGGTATTCGGGCCAGCCGAGGGCAACCACAGCAGGGATAACCCAGAGGTGAATACACTCTAACATCTACATTAATGGTAAGTGTACACAACTGTACTTTTCGCCCTGTCATGACCTTGGTTGTTTTGTTTTGCTGTTCTTCAGACTGGCTAGGTTGGCAACACTGAAGTTTGCTTCTTGGAAAAGGTGGTGTTTTATGTTTTTTTTTTTTTTGCCATCTTTGGGACTATCACCACTTCTCGCAGTCTTTGTTGATTTGC
Source organism: Protopterus annectens (assembly GCF_019279795.1). Taxonomy (NCBI): domain Eukaryota; kingdom Metazoa; phylum Chordata; order Ceratodontiformes; family Protopteridae; genus Protopterus; species Protopterus annectens. Next base: position 609,511,490 of record NC_056744.1, read on the forward strand.
AGAACCTTGTATAGAACCCCCCCCCCAAAAAAACACAATATTTCACAAAAATCAGAAGTCTCATGATGTCCACTCAGAAGTTTTTTCTGAATTTTACCTGAGCCAGTGTATTTATCCTTGTACTTTCTTCAGTGGGGCAAAAAAGCAGAGGGTATCGCCAGTCTACTATAGGATAAACTCATCTTAGACTTCACCTCCCCTCCTGCATTCCCAGATCTCATACCCGCATTGGCACTCCCTTCTCAAATCTCCCATCGACACATCCTCAAGGCACTGTCCAAAACCAAGAACACTGCCAAATAACATGTAGGCTGCTTACTGGCGAAACTGAAACAGGACCTGTCAAACCCTCTAAATAGGCTGTTGCATGTCAGCCTTCAAACTGGTATTGTGCTGGATGCATGGAATGGCAGCAGATGTTATCCCCTTGCATAATGGTGGGGCATCAATGGACCCGGAAAATTATAGATCCACAAGTCTGACCAGCTTCATCTCTATGGCTATGGAGAGGATTCTAACAGAATCAGTAAATAGCAACATGGGTAACCTACAAACTCTCAAGCAAAGCCAGTTCAGATTTGTTAAGGGTAGGTCCTCCCTACCAAACCTGGTTGATTTCTTCAAGAAGGTTACTGAAGCTATGGATGAGGGCAAACCAGTGCAGACTGCCTATCTTGCAAAGGCATTCAACCTCATCCCACACTCAGTATTGTAAATGAATTAACCCAGCTAAATGTTGTAGCTAGTTAGATAGCAAACTGGCTCACAAATGGAACCCAGGTAATTAGGGTAGTCTGCTCTACCTCCTGCAGAAGACATGCCACTAGTGGTGTTCTCCATTGTTCAGTGCTTGGACCACTCCTCTTTGGCATTCACTTCTTGAAGGTCAAAGCTACTGTTAGGGGTTTATGTCCGACCACGTTTGCAAATAACTGCAAACCTAGTGCCATCATAAACTCCCCAGAGGACACCAAGATCCTCAAAGAGGGCCTTTATCAAACCAGTAACTAATACTGCAGTCATTAGCTAAACCTCAGTGCTAAGAAATAGTTAAATCCGTTGGCAAGCAAGAAGCCCTTGTAACTATATCATGACAACACAACTTGAAAATTGATCCAGATGTTAGGGGCCTGGAAATATATGTAGGAAATGCATTGTCCTTAGATCTCCACGTATCTACTATTGTAAGAAAGTGCTTTTTCATTGCACAGCTTATTACTAAGGTTGTGGAGTCCAGGTATGTAGTCATTCTGCTGTCCTACCATTGAGTATAGTTCCCCCTTCAGTATGTACCTGTCCAGACATTTGATAAACTTGAATGCCTGCAAAGCTTTCTTACTAAAAAAATCAAGAACCTAAGTCATGAAAAACTAAGCACACCACCTCAAAGGCTTGTCCCTCTTTTCTGTGTCACACAGGTTACTGAGGGGCAATCTCTGCCTTGCATACAGAGCCTCGGCGTACCCCATCTTGTCAGACCTACTGCATATTTTCAAATCCAATGGATATATAAACACCTGCTTAAGAGTTAAATCTCTTTTGCAACATAATAGGACATGTTGGAGGAATAGATATATGTATCAAGATATGTATAAGATATATTAGATATGTAAATGTTATGTATATAAGACATATATAAGATATGTTTAAGGTATATAAGATTTAAAATATGTATAAGATATGTATCAAGGAGAGTACCATGTCTTCATCTTCTGTACATAGGTTCGTAGGTGTGTACTAGGCTAATGGCCCTGGAGCCTTTACACACCTAGCCCATAGGATTGCCCTGGCATCATAAAGCAAATAAATTCTCTCAACACTGTTCAGTTGCAGTCTGGACAAATTGATGGGTAACTGAAAATTCACCCCAAGTTTAGCACCCTTCGCCCTCATGGATAGAGGCAACATGTAAATCTGCTTGTCTGTAGGTTATTCATACTTAAAGTATAAAGGCTAAAACCTTCTGTGGAATGTATGACTAAGCTTCTAAAGATCTTCACAGGTTAGTAACCTAGTAAGTACCTATGAAGTTTGTAAGACCGCCATCAAAGGTACTTTTCTCTCACAGCTGCCTCTAAAGGACCCATTTCCTCCTTAAAACTTGTACTTCATGCTGGAAAAATTAACTTTTATTTCTTATGAACCATTAGGTATAGCTGATGATGATTTTCTTGGAAAATTCTCTTTCTCATATGTATCCACTTCTGCCAGAAGAATTTCTAAGTTGCAAGCCATATGTGTCAATCTGCCAGACCTATTTTTTTTTAATCAAGATAGGGTAACATCCAAGGTAACTACTGGAGCTGGTCGCAGCCAGTCTATTAATCTGCTTGTTTTCTTTCCATGTTAGTCTGACAAGAGTGAATATTTGTTGCATTATATGGATATTCACGAGTACCTCAGATTGTAGTGGAGCAGAGCTAATCATTCAGAAAATATTACCATTTATTTCATTTTCCACACAGAACTTGTATTCTAAAATTTCTAAAGTTGTTTTAAGTGGTTGTCAGATTGTATTGAACTCTGTTGCTAAAAATGCTGTAAACCCTTACTTTTAAACAGAGTCCATTCAACCAGAGCAGTCATACCTCTCAACTGTACAGGTTTTCGCAGAATGTCCAGATTTTTGCCTCATATTTTTGGTGTGTTCCCCCTAATATCTGTCCCTTTCTGGCAAATAGACAAGGATTTGAGTCATGAAATAATGACAAATATTTGAGCTTAAGACTCCACATCCTTCGGAAAATTCATGCTAATGCAAAACCTATTATTCTATCAACTTTCAAAGTTTTTAAGAGCAATATTTAAAAACTGTCCATATTTGTCCCCCCCATTAATTTAGGCTTTGCCCAGATTTTTTGCTCTAAGAGGTTGAGAGGTATGAGAGCAGTAGCTGCCTGTCGAGCTTTTTTTTTCAAAGATTAATACTGATGTGCCAGAGAGTACTCATCATGGGGAACATTCATAAAGGTCACATCAGATATAATGGTACACACCTGGTTCTGCAAATGCTAGTGTTTCTGCACTATCTGCAGTGCTATGAATTTGGTGCACATTGAGGTTGGCTATAGAATATATAGTTGACATATGCGACTGATTTGAACTTCAAGTCCTCATCTGGCAGCACTTCCAGTAGCAGTTTTCATCAGAGAGCTCTTTTGTGAAGTGAAGCATGCAAGGTAAATTGGTTTGCAGTCTGTGGTTCCTGTGATGCCAGTGCTGGATCCACAGATGTCTATTTGGTTGTTGACTGGAGTTCTGGTGGGGTACTAGACTTTGAAGTAATTGCCATCAACATTACACTGAAGTCAGCAGTGCTGTTAAGGTTAAGAGGAGTTTTCAGTCCTAGGGCTCAGGCTTGACCCTTCAGTATCAAGGTTCACATCAGCCTTTTTAGAGTTGTTCCTGACATCACTGAGAATGTGAATGGTTTCATTAATCCAGTTAAGAAAAATAGAGCATTTAACTCCATAAGAAAGATTAAACCCTGGATAGCAGACTTGGTGGGAGAGACATCCACAAGATGAAGAGCATGGTTCCCATTTCAGAAGGGGCTACGCATGGGGAGCAGCTTCCTCAAAAAGAAGGGTCATGATATTCATGTAAAGGCATTGTCCACTTACACCTGGGAATCTGTTAATAGTGATTTCTGGAGTTAAAGGGTTATTTAGGTGAATCTACGGTAATAGCATATAGGGGGTATATCAGTTCTAGGACTAAGCAAAGTGAATTTCTGGAGATTAGGAAGTGTATGCTAGTATTCCATGAGGAAATTGAAGTATATGTATAGAGAGGACTATAATGTAGTAACTAGTGTAGTGGAGGTTAGAGAACCTAGCATCTAATTTGTCCCCTAAATGAGGGAGTATATAGGAGTTTACACAAGAACTATGATTCTTACATAGTCCTGAATTGACATGTTTCATATGTTTATACACACACACACACACACACACACACACACATACATATATACGTGTGTGCATTTGTATAGAGATATATATGCATATATAAGTGCGTGTGCACATGTGTATATAAAATGACTGAGCATGTTTAATTAAGGGGTAGTGGTTTCAGATCATGCTGCATTAGCATGCAGTATACAAATTGTTCCTTTGGGTATGAAGATGCATTATAGGCTTATGAAGTCTGAAACATTTGACTGATGTAAGGATTTGTTTCAGACTGCTGGCTGCCTCCTAAGAGAAGATAAACAGAAACTAATGCAAGAATGAGATCATTTTAAAATGAAGTTAAAGCTAGAGGTAAAACAAAGCATCTCAACTGATGAGAGAAAATGGCCTAACTGAATAAATGGATGGAAAGGTTGGATGAACTACAGATGATATTTTAGGGGGGGGGGTGATGAAGTAGTGTGGTATAAAATGTACAAGGTAAAATGGGAATTAAAGCCTTCTGAATAAGAAATGAGTTACTGCATGAACCTATGAAGGAAAAATAATTTTACAATTCTCTAAATTATCAGAAGACGCTGACCATAATATTACCTCAACAGATGGTACAGAGGGTTATTGCTTTTTATTGCAAGACTTAAAAAGTATAGAGTAGTAGGGATCCAGTGATGACAGCAGAGCATTCAGGTAGTAGTTATATGCAGGTATGTAAAGCACAAACCAAATGGAAAAATTTTGCAACTTTTGAGCTTATCAAGATTTTATCAGTAGGAAGCCCAATGATGATGGGATTTATAGCTTTAGAATAGTTAAAGGAGGATGTTAAGGATCAGCTGAGAGATGAGACACCAGGAAGTGATGGTCTCCCTTTGAGTTTTGGAGTGTTCGTCTCCCTTTGAGTTTTGGAGTGTTCATCCAGGAAAAGTTTTATCAAGATTAGTACAGCTCTGTAACGGAATTTTAAAAATCAAACAGATTCTTATGTTATGGCAGAAGACCATGATAAATGTAATATGAAATAGACGAAGATCTAAGTAGGGCCTGCCTCATGCAAGCTAATATCAGTCTTAATTCATAAAATGAAACAACGAAGCCAGTAAAAACTTTTATTTCTCTTCTCTAGCACATCGGCCACACTCAGCCTTCAAGGACTCCTTGAAGGCTGAGTGTGGCCGAGGTGCTAGAGAAGAGAAATAAAAGTTTTTACTGGCTTCGTTGTTTCATTTTGTCGTGTAGCAATTTGGGTCCTGCAGTTGTTCGTTGGTTAATTCATGATTATAACTTGTTTGTGGATATTTTGGTAAAAACTGTGGCCAGAGTTATACCACAGCTAATGGATAATGTATTGGATAATGACAAATGTAGGTCTGTTAGTGGTAATCAAACATTCAGTAGTACTTTAGAACTGCTATGTCTGTAAAGAATGTGCAGAAGATACAGAAATCATGGTTGTAGTGAGTCTTGATTTTGAGAATTTTAAGTGGAATGTTATTTGATCCAGGTTTTACTTTCAGAAAGAAAGAACGGCTATAGTTAAACACATTTACAGCATGCCTGACATCTTCCTGCTCTTAAAAAATGTAACCAGTTATGTATGTAAAGTACCTTAAGACTTTTGAATATCTGTTTTCTAATTCTAATGCAGATTCTACAGTTGGCAATTACGCAGCAAGGTGCTAAAAACAGGATTTTAAAAGGCAATTGCAAGGAGGCTCTAAAAAGAGAGAGAGCACCTCCCAGGGCCAAGGGCAGTCCAAAAAGAATGACTACATCCCCCTCCCTCTGGCACTGTATCCCTTAGGCTAGGCATGTTTCTTTTACAATGGTGTCAGATTATCTTATACAAATGGGTTCTGAAAAATTATCCTACAGGGATACAGATGGCAATAGGAGTCCCTCCCTCTTTTTCAGGGTATTCCTCCTTATCCTGTAAATCAACATTCCCCGTTTCCCACAGTTTTGGGGCAATTGTTGTCTTGGGTTATAGAATTAGCGCCCTCAGATCAGATAGGCAAAGGTTCTTATTCAACGATCTTTCTGGTGCCAAAGAAAAGTGTAAATATGGAGACCAATCATGGATTTCTCCTTTCTCGATCTCTTTGTCAGTGTCCCAAAGTTCAAAATATTATCCATCCAAACCTTTTTACCTCTCGTTCTTTTACTCAGTATTATGGCAATGCTAGACTAACAAGACATTGCATTCCTTTTGGCAAAGATTGCAGACATTTCTTAAGATTTTCTGTAGCTAGCCGACATTATCAGTTCTGTCTTACCGTTTCTGTCTACTGCATCAAAGTGTATTTACAAAGTATCTGGCTCCAGTAGTTGCTTACTGCAGATTTCAAGGCATTCACATCTTTCCACATTTGGATTATTGTCTCATTTGCAGACTTTGTCCAGTTGTCAAATTCTCTGACATGTATCAAGAAACTCCTGATCAGTCTGTTGTTTTGAGTCACCTTATCTCTCATCCCTTCACACAGAATATTTTTTCTGGGATGTCTTCTGGATACTTAGCTAGTATGAGCTTTTCCTCCACTAAGCAAAGCAGGACTCATGGAGAAATCCTAGTGAGCTTTACCAGACTTCTGGCAACTGCCAGAAAATTTCTCAGGATTCTGAGTTTCATGGTTTTTGCGTTTATCATGATTCCCTTAGCTAAACTTCATTTGAGAAAAATTCATTGGTACTGTAGGTCAGTCTGGTCTCAGCATAAGCACCCTTTATCTTTTCCGATTCCAGTGCTTGGATTTGTGAGAAGGGAAGCATTGTTCATGGACCAATTTTTCTCTTAGCCCACTTCTTCCTTTCTCCCTTCAGCCTCCTGATCAGTCTGTCACAACACTTTGCTTGGGGGACTGTATTGAAAGGAGTGAAATTGCAGTCTGTTGAACAAGTAGAGTAGATAAAAGCATGTCAGTGTCAAAAACGTGCTGGCATTAATCAATGCTTTGAGGGCCTTAAATCTTCTCTCATCTCCAAGACCAGTTCAAGTTGTCATGGAAAGAAGTGATATATTAATGAAAAAGGGGGTGGACATCAGTTCTTACCTTCTTTGCAGACTTGTCTTGATTGCTTGAAAGGCAGCAACTCAGCTCAGTTGCAGGTCCAGGAAAGACTTTCATGAATGGAAACTACACATGGGGAGTCTTACAGGAATTGATCCAAGTGTATGGAACACCTCAAAGCGATCTGTTTGCCTCTTTTCAAAATCAGACAGTTAAAAAAATTCTGCTCCAGGATTCCATACAAACATACCTGGAAGACAGATGCCTTCTTATTCACATAGACTGGAATATTCCTGTATACTTGTCCACCCTTTTCAGGATACCAAGGGTTCTTGTAAAGATCCAGGAGGACTTACCAAGGGTGTAGTGGTAGCGACATCCTTTTGCCCCAGGCAGTGGTGGTACTCCCTTCATTTGAAATTGGACAAGGGCAATTACCACAAACTTCCCCGCTGATAGTTTTTTTGTCACACAAGACAGGGGTTGTTTGATGCACAACAACCTGAAAACGGGTTACCTTCATTTGATCGAAATTTCATTTGTCTGAAACCCATTTGACTGACAACTCATTTGACTGACAATTAGCACTTCAGTACACTTTAAGGCAAATAACAGGGATTTGTCCCCTTCCCCAATGTAGTGCTACCCTGGAGTTGGTATATATAGTTAGGGGGTGTCTGGGGGGGAAATCCCCCCCACCTAGTTTCGTTTAAAAAGAAGAAAATAACACAAAAAGTACAGAATTTAAACCAAAATAGGTGGTGGGGCTTCACACCCCCAACTATATATACCAACTCCAGGGTCGCACTACTTTGGGGAAGGGGACAAATCCCTGTTATTTTCCTTAAAGTGTACTGATGTACTAGTTGTCAGTCAAATGGGCTGTCGATCAAATGAAGGTAACCCCCTGAAAACACAGTTGACTGGATGTGAGAGCTTTGATTCCTTTTAGGCGCCATTTTTTTCTGAAGGCATGCAACAGGTACTAAAGGAGGTTAAAATATATTACTAGAAAATCGTATGTGTAAGTGGAAGATAGTTTCTAATTGGTGCCTTGCTATGAGCCAGGACCCATTTAAGGCCCATATGCCTCTGTTTCTAGATTGTGTAAGTTATCATCTGGCCTTTCTTACTTGTATACCAAGATTCATCTGTCTGCCATTGCTGCTTGTCTGCCCTTGTATACCCTATTTCTACCTGTCCTCAAGTCGATCAGTTTTTGAAAGGGGTTTTACATAGCAGTAACACATGACTTAAAGCTTAACTTTGTGCTTGAAAACCTAACACTTCTTTCATTTGAACCAGCTCATTAGGTTGATTTGTGGTCGTTGACCTTGAAAACTGTTTCTCATTGCTGTGATTTCTGCAAGAAGAGTATCCAAGTTGCAAGCTCTTGTGTCGAGTCAACCCTATCTCATTTTCCACAAGGACAGTGTTTCTTTGAGAAGAAATCCTTCTTGTATATCTATAGTTGTTTGAGTTTGTCTTTAATCAGTCTGTTAATGTCCCTGAATTCTTTCCAGGAGCAAAAAACAAAAGAATCATACATACATTGGAGTCTGTTAAACGGAACTCAAGCTACCGGCAATATCGATTGGCACGTATGCCTGTATATGAGCCAATCAAAAATCGCAAAGTGGAGCCTTTGCTGTTCAGTGCAGAACAGCCCGCTGTTCCACATTGAACAGAAGAGGCTCCACTTTGCAATTTTTGATTGGCTCATATTTCGGTATGCAAGCCAATCAAAAATCACAAAGTGGCTCTCAAGCAACCGGAAACCACACTTATCCTACATCTGCCAATCCCCATGGGTGCTGGTTAAGTGAGATTTTACTGTACTCTGGATGTCCACAGGCATTTCGGACACTACTTATTCAGAACAAGGCAAGAAACAAGGACAACCAGTGTCAAAGCAGGCAGTTTCTAGATGGTTATCTCTTGCTGTTTCTTTTTGATATTGTCAGTATAGCAGGCCACTTCCAGGCAACTTTAGGAACCAGTCTATCATGGCTTTGGCTTCTTCTGTGGCTTTTTGAAATGTGGTAGGCTCGAAATATTCTTGAGGCAGCAACTTGGCTCCCTGTACATACTTTCACAAAGCATTGCAAATTGGATTCCTTTTCTAGGTCCAGAATATGCTTTGCTAGGACTATTCTCTGTGCGCTCCTGGGTTCTAGAATTTCTTCCATTACCCTGTATGTTCTGTGGTGTGGTGTGCTATGGTAACCTACCCATATAGCTTAGGCTACTGTAAAAGTGACCTAATGTTGAACTTGGTGCAATTGTGTGTTTGCTTACCATAGTAGATGTTTTTAATCAGTTACTGTTGTAGTAGCCACCACCTCCCTCAATCCCCCTTGTTTTGTTTTTGATGTATTGCCAGGGTGTGGATGGTGTACTCTTGTGTATATCGTTATATATGTTTTACTATTGCATCATCTTTTCCTAGCATTTTGCCTTTTAGGGGTATAACATCACTTCTTGAGGGAAGAAAGCTTTGAAGCCTTTGGCACCCAAACTGCTGCTTTGTGCCTCTGCTTGTGCTATTGACAGAACACAAGGAATGTGCCCTGAAACGTTGAAAGCTGGCTAGTGGTCATAGCCTAGACAGGCTATAACCCAAATAGCTTGTACAACTACAACCATGATGTATTAGAACATCTAGTGTTACTGTAAGTTTTCTTACACAACTGTATTCTCCCTGCTTCTTCAGCTAATAAAGAAGAGCCCTGGAGACTTCCCAGACATTGCATCCTTCTGATGCAGCTGGGTGGGACAGGGGTCGTAGTGCACTTTATTCTTAACAAGCAGTCCCTTATTGATGGCTTCAAAGATGTATCCTTGATTCCATACTTGGAGATTTTTGCTCTAGTGGTTCTTTCCTCTCTGAAAGAATTCTAATAGGCTCACTGCCAGTGTTATACCTAGCCAAATGGAAAAGATTTGCCTTATGGTCTACAGCTCTTCACACTACTAATTAGAAAGTTGCTATACACTAGATCCTTACCTACCTAAGTGTCTCTCTTAAGGAAGGCCTGTCGCATGTTCCCAGCTCTATCTTAGCTTTCCTTTCTATGAGCCTTCAATGTCGTCATTACCAATAGCTGATTTGTGTTTTCTGAAGCGTGTGCTATGTCTGAGACCACATAGAAAACTGATAGCAACCTCATGGGACTTCTGTCTTCTGGAGAAACTTACACTACCCTTTCTTGAGCCAGTAAATTATTAGGTTTTTACATTTTCAACATAAAAGATTATTTTCCTGGTGGCTGCAATCTTAGCTCAAAATGCATCTGAAATGAAAACCTTTATGATAACTGAACCTGACTTTGTCTTCCATCACGATACAGTGGGCCTGGAGAATGAACCTATCTCAGACCTATGGTGATGTTCTTCGTGTTTCACTGTTGCAGTCATCACACTTGGGGTTATCTGCCTGCAGGTAGCCCTCAGTCGGCCCGAATACCAGAGACTTAGTATTTCTTTGTCGGATGCTGTCGCTCCAGGACTGACGTCAGGTCGTCAGGGGTATAAAAACAGGCAGCCAATGCCACTACATCAGTCTTTCTTACCGAGGAGCCCAAAGCAGAAGCAGTTTGCAAGTGCCGGTCGGCCGCTACCTGAATTTTCATTTACAAATTGAATAATCCTGAAGTCTTCTAAAGCTAAGATCCCCATTGGGGATCCTTTTTTCTTGCTCTAACCGATGTCAGAAAAAGTTAACAATTGTCTTGCCTATGGAAAGCAAATACCTCACAGAGATTTTCATTCTTACTGCATCAGCTGTTTAGGCCCAGACCACAACGTACCTCGGTGTCAGTTTTGTGTCTTGTTTAACGCCTGAACCATTCGTCGTCGGTCTCTCTTTGTCGCTAAATTCTTTCGCTCTCTATCTCTGTATTCTGAAATGGCTTCGGTAAGCCATCCGACTACCAATATTCTGAAAAAATGTAAGGATAAAGCCAGAGACAGACGGCATAGGTTCAAAGCTGCCGATGGCACTTCCATTAAGCTAGTCGCCAGTCTGCCGGTACCCAGTGAGGTGCTTTCTCAGCCCCTGATGCCCGCTTCAATGGATTCGCAGGCCTCTACCGAGACCCATTCAGATGTCTCTACCTTGGATGGGTCCGGAGCCGCTGTCCAGGCACCAACTTCTGAGGCAGTTCTTCGCTCAACCGATGTTCGACTCAAACTGACTTCTTTTTTTAACCAAAACTACGAGTTTCTTAGGACCAGAGTATGCACTACACCTAGAAAACAGACGACCAAAGCGCATGCACCTACTCCCATGCCACAAAATCAAATGCTTACAATGGCAGAAGACATTATTATGCTGGTTAGGGGAAGTCAGCCTTCCCCTGCTAAGAGAAAAAGAGACCAGTCCCCTACAGCTTCTACAGACCAGGAGTCCGATGACTCTGAGATTTCTGATGAAGACATGCCATTATCTACTTATGAGGAATCAGATGCAGAACAATCCATTCCCTCTGCCTCCCCTCCAGAGGATTTTTCTTTTGGTGAAACCTTGCATAACTTAAGAGAACATTTCCACTGGGAATGCCAAGACTATCCTCAGTCCAAAAAGAGACTCAGATAATTCCTAGAGTTGCCTCAGCAGAGACCTTTAGCAATACCCCCTGTCCTGGATGTTGCTGATGATGATTTTATGGAATCCAGTCTTACTCCTGACACTTTACCTCCTGCCCCTAGGAAAGCAGACAGGTACTGCACAGTACCTGACACTCACAAATTTATTTTCAAGAATCCTACTGCTGACCCATAGATAATTTCCCAGGGGCCTAAAGGTATCAAGGCTACTACAGCCAAGAATCCCACCCCTTTGGACAGGGATTCCAGAGCTTTGGACAGATGGGGCAAGAAGGGTATATACCTCTGCAACTCTTGCTATTAGGGCATTGAGTTGTCAGTTTCACATGCTGAAGTACCAGCAGAATATTATGGAACTTATTAAACAAAAAGTGGCAACCTTTATAAAATGTGCAGAAAATAAAGAATTGCAGGAGCTTATGCACTCTGCAAGCCAAGTCAGTAAGCATACTTTGTAGTGTGGCTTTGATGCCCTAGAAGCATCTTGCCGTCAGCAGTCACTGGATCTGTACTGAGAAGACATGCTTGGCTCAAGAAGCAGACCTTGCCAGACCATGTCATATCAAAATTACTATACGCTTCTTTGAACTAGGACAGTTTGTTTGGCACCAAAGCAGAAGTAGTTCTTAAAAAGAAACAAATAGTCCATGCAGACTGTTAAAGAATTATTACAAGTGCAAACCCCTAGATTCAGTAGGCATTGCCCTTCCAAACACTGGTCCTTTCCAGCCCCCTACAGGCCTTCTCAAACCAGACCCAGGGGAAACCGATCACCCAGATGACAATCTCGGGGTATGCAGAGATCTAAGCAGTGGAGTGCCCCCACCCCTAAAGCAGGGAGTGGTAACCCACCTCCTTATGGAAAAAACTCACAATGACTTCTTTACTCCACTCCCCAGCTCTGCCCAATTGCTTGTGCCCCTAGTAGGAAACCTTGCCCTTCATGCAAAAAGTTGGATGTCCATCACACTGGACCGGTGGGTCCTCAACATTGTATCCCAGGGGTACAAATTTTATTTCCATTCACTGCCAACCCCAAGCGGGTTTCCAGACCTTCCTCCAAACCAGTGGGCAGAGGCTCAAAGCCAAGTAGCTTCCCTGCTCAATATCAGAGCTATTCAGCCAGTTCCAGTAGAACAGAGGCGTCAAGGATTTTGCTCCAGACTCTTCCTGGTACCCAGGAAAGAGGGCTCTTGGCACCCAATCCTGGATCTTTCAATTAATTCTCAACACCTTCCTGGTGGTACCAAAATTCAAAAATGTTTACCCTGCAACAGTTTCTTCATATACTAGCCAAGGATGCCTGGTTAATCACCCTAGACTTAAAAGAAGCTTATCTGCACATCCCCATAAGGGAGTCATGCAGGAACTATCTATGTTTCAGGGCAGGATCTATGCACTATCAGTTCTCTGCACTTCCCTTTGGCTTATCTACTGCGCCCAAAGTTTTCACAAATTGCCTGGCTTCAGCCATTGCATACTGCAGGCAGAGAAATATCCAAATTTTTACTAAAAACCAAGAAGAAACTGTTCCACGTGCAAGAATCTGTTTATTGAGCACTTTTGTCAGCCTCAATCAGCTGACTTCATCAGAATAAAAAACTCAATGAAATTATGCCATTTTTATATAAAAGACAGTCACATGACTTAAAATCAGTTTTGTTTAAAAACTGTAGTATCCATTTAAAGCACCAGTGAACTGTAAAAAGCACCTCTGTGCACACATTTATATTTTTCATTGCCAGACGGATATTTTGGGCAAAATAGGGTCTATTGCACACATTAATTTTAGAAGAGGAGTGACCTTCAAAAACTTGTTGAAACAGGCCAACATTGGGGTATGTACACAGGAAGGGGGACAAAAAAGTGTGGATTTTGCACTCAATGCTCCACGATTTGTACTAAAACTAGGATTAGAATCAATAAAGTTAATGTTAAACCCCAAGGAAAACCTCGTTGTTCCACAAGGGGAGTGGTATATGTGGCGCTGTGCTGTAAATGCCAGGGTTTTACATAGGGAAAACTAAGAGATGTCTGAAAGAAAGGATCTATGAGCATGTCAGAGACATCAGGATTGGCAAAAGTAACAACGCCTTATTTAAACATATTACCCAGTTCCCTGAGCATGAATTTATGTTTTTGGTCATAGAAAAGGTTTTGCAAGACCCACGTGATGGCCCATGGGAGGACTACCTGGAGTTTAGAGAACTGTATTGGCAAATTAAATTGAATGCCAATAAACTCCCTGGGCTTAATGATGGCCTTAGTATCAGTAGTTTAAGATTGAGGTCCTATCACCTAGTAGTGGACTGTGGGGTTTTTTTTTGGGAGACTAATAACAGTTACACGGGATGTTGCTGCTGAAGTTTAATTTAGGGTCAACAACTTCAAGTTATTTGTGAGAGTTATTGTTTTTTTATGTTGAATTAATTAATTTTATGTATAAGAGGGATCACTTAATCGAATTGTGTGCACAGAGGTGTTTTAAATTGATCTTACAGTTTTTAAACAAAACTAATTTTAAGTCATGTGACTTTGATGTCCTTCAAGGATGCATCTGCAGTCTTCACAAATGGGTTGTCCTGTCGTCAGGCAGCCCTTCGGTCGGCCGGATTCCAAAGTCTGGGTCTGGCCTCGGCTGGTGTCGCACTTCACCCGACGTCATTGCGGCAGTTCTTCGGGTATAAAGGCATCAGCCGACGCCATTTTCCTCAGTCTTTCTTGCCGCGTGGTGCCCGAAGCAGAAGCTGTTCGCAAGTGCCGGTCGGTCAGATCCAGAGATTACTACTACCGAATATTACTTCGAAGACTTCTAAAAAGCTAAGTACCCCGTTGGGGACTCTTTCTTGCCTCAGCCGATGTCAGAGAAAGTGAATAACTGTTTATCTTGTGGGAAACAAATACCTCATAAAGATTTCCACTCCTATTGCATACATTGTTTAGGCCCAGACCACGACATAGCAACTTGTCTAGCCTGTGCTTCTTTTAACCGACGGACGCTTAGACGTCGGTCGGAGTTTGCTGAACAGATTTTCGGCTCCGATTTTGCATATATTATGCCGTCGGATCCTCCGACTATGCAAAGTACCAAAAAACGCAAAGAAAAGGACCGACACTCGCAGTCCGCGGTTTCGTCCGAAACCGCGGTTAAGCAAACCACGAGTGTCTCGGTTTCGGCTGAAACCGAGCAAGCGGTTCTTTCTTCAGCCGAAATCATGCCTTCTACCGAGGCCTCTTCTAACCTGGTAGAAACGGCTTCTGAAATCCAACCTTCTGTTGCGGTTTCACAGGATTTATCAGATACCATTCCCCTGGATATTTCTACCCCTGCACGTGGAGCTGCTAGGCCTCCTGCAGCAATGTCCATTAAGGCCTTTGCCAGGGCTAAAGCAGCCAAAGCATCAAAAACGGTGCCTGCCAAGCCCCCCTCTCTCAGGCCCAGCACCAGCTCCCATATGCTTACTTTGGCTGAGGATCTCATCTCTTTAATTCGTGGAGCCCAGCCTCATCCAGACAGGGCCTCTCTCCCTCCTCCAGAAAAAAGGCCTAGAGCAGAGCCCCCTGAGCCAGTATCTACAGATGATTCCTCTGATGACTCAGATCATACAGACCCTCCTGAGGCAGCTTATTCTCCTTACCAAGACTCTGATGCTGAGGAGTCCATCCCTTCAGCCTCTCCTCCTGAGGAATTTTCCTTTGGGGAAACCTTGCATGCTATGAGGGAACAATTTCAATGGCAGGGCCAAGATTTCTCAGACTCCAGAAAAAGGCTTAGGACCTTTCTACATTTGCCACAGCATAGGCCTTTAGCTATACCTCCAGTACTTTCTGTTGTTGATGATGCATTTAATGATGCTTGCACTGCTCCTGATTCATTACCTCCGGCTCCTGCTAAGCCCGATAGGTTCTACAGGGTCCCGAACACTCATCACCATTTATATAAGGCTCCTTTTGCAGATCCAGAGACTATCTCCCAGGGTCCTAAAGCCGTAGCAGCTACTTCCACTAAAAACCCCTTCCCCTCTGAAAGGGAATCCAGGTCCTTAGAGAGATGGGGTAAAAAAGTTTACACCTCTGCTACTTTGTCAGCTAGAGCTTTGAACTGCCAATTTCATATGATTCAATACCAAGAGTTTATGCTTGACCAGTTGACTAAAAAGCTGTCCTCTGAAGAATCTTTAGATAAGAAATATATACAAGAAATGGTACATAACATACAGCAGGTTAGTAACCATTCTTTAAAATGTGGCTATGATGCACTGGAGGCTTCCTTTAGATCAGCCATGACTGGCACAGTTATCAGGAGGCATGCATGGCTGAAAGAACAGGCATTACCAGACCATGTCAAATCAAAGCTTTTGGATGCACCTATGGACAAGGTCAGTTTATTTGGTTCCCCTGCGCAACAGGTACTAAAAAAGATGGAAGAGAAAGCAAAATCTGTACAAACAGTGAAAGATTTCTTACAAGTTCAACCTCCAAGGTTTAGCAGGAACTGGCCCTCCAAGAATTGGTCCTTTCCAGACTCCTCTAGGGCACAAAGAGGCAGGAATAGGCTCGAGAGGCAGAAACCAAACCAGGGGTGCCTACAGGGACGCCAGTGGCAAGGTAACAACCAGCGAGGCACGGATGCAACCACCACCACTACAACAACTCATTCACAGTGACTTGGCGGTGGCACCGCCTACCAGGGAACAACTAGAAGCACCCTTAGGCGGAAAGCTAACCTTATTTTCAAAGAACTGGCATTGCATCACAAGAGAAAAATGGATTTTGCAAACTATAGACCAAGGTTACAGGTTCCATTTCCATACTCTGCCAAGCAAAAGAGGAATGCCAAACCTGCCACCTACTCAAAGGACAGAAGCTCTAAAGCAAATATCTCAATTACTAAGAATGAGAGCTGTGGAAAAGGTACCTCCTTTGGAGCAAGGAAAGGGATTTTACTCCAGACTCTTCCTGGTACCAAGAAAAGAAAACAAATGGAGGCCTATTCTAGACCTGTCCGCTTTAAACACATTCCTCATTGTTCCAAAATTCAAAATGCTGACCCTACAGCAGCTTCTTCCCATGCTGGGCAAGGAGTCTTGGCTGGTAACTCTAGATCTCAAGGAGGCATACCTGCACGTCCCCATAAGACCAATTTGCAGAAGATACCTCAAATTTCTTGCTGGATCAGAGCATTATCAATTCTCAGCATTGCCCTTTGGCTTATCTACTACGCCCAGAGTGTTCACGAAATGCCTGGCATCAGTAATCGCTCATTGCAGACTTCAGGGGATTCAAATCTATCCCTACCTGGACGACTGCCTGATACAAGCGGACAACAAAATAAAACTAACAGAAGACCTACAAAGAGTCATTTACCTACTGCAAGCCCTGGGATATACAGTCAATATAAAAAAGTCAAGGCTGATTCCATCCCAAAGAATAACCTTTCTGGGTGCAGAACTGGACACATCAAATCAAATGGCATCCCTAACTGCAGAAAAGAAAGAGCAGCTTCCTCTCTACTTCTTGGCATTAACGAAGCAGAACCATCTAACTGCAAGAAAAGTGCTGCAAGCTCTAGGCTTCATGGCATCCTGCATAATACTGGTCCCTCATGCCAGGCTGCATATGAGAAAGCTACAATGGTACCTAAAGAATTTGTGGTCTCAACACAAGCACGGCCTAGAAACCAAAATTCCAATGATTCCCTGCCTGAAGAAAGAGTTCCTATGGTGGGCTCAGGCCTGCCAATCAAACTCAGGATTGCCCTTCTGCAAAAGCCAACCAAAACAAACCATCACGACAGATGCCTCAGACCTCGGTTGGGGGGCACACATGCTGGACAGGTGCATTCAAGGCCTATGGACTCAAGACCAGCTGCACCTGCACATAAATCTAAAGGAAATTATGGCAGTAAAATTGGCAATCCAGGCCTTCAAACCTTTTCTCCAAGAAGGTCAGCTGATGATAAGGACAGACAACACCACAGTTGTGGTACATCAACAAACAGGGAGGCACACACTCATATCCTCTATGCCGGCTGGCACTGGACCTATGGGATGTGGCTCTGGGCAAAAAACATTCAGTTACAAGCAATTTATGTACCAGGGAAGGAAAACATTCTAGTAGACATATTAAGCAGAACTACCACAGATGCCCACGAATGGATGCTGCATCCGGACATCTTCAAAGCCATCACAAGAGAATGGGGATTACCACAAATAGACTTGTTTGCATCCCCACTCAATCACCAGCTAAAGAAATTCTGCACAAGGACGTACCACCCACTTGCTTGGAAGGTGGACTCCCTATCTTTCAGTTGGAAAAACCTGATAGCATACGCATTCCCACCACTTCCTTTGATGCACAAGGTGCTTCTGAAGATCAAAGAGGAACATCCGAGGATCATTCTGATAGCTCCAGACTGGCCAAGACAACATTGGTATCCATTGCTGAGGAGCATGTCCGGGAACAAATATGGACACTGCCCCTGATCCCATTACTGTTAACACAGAACAACTTCAACATCCTGCATCCAAACCTGAAAACTCTGCAGCTAACTGCCTGGAACATTACATGACAACAATTAACCCAAATTTATCCCAAAGGGTTAAAGACATAATCCTGGAGGCTCGAAGACCTTCAACAAGAAAGAATTATGCAGCAAAATGGAAAAGATATCTCACTTGGAGTACTGCAAAGGGGCAAGAAGTGACACTGGTGAACATAGCCAACATCCTGGAGTACTTGGCAGAGCTCTTCCATACAGGCCTGTCCTGCTCTTCCATCAAGATACATGCCTCAGCTATTTCAGCAGAATACAGCTTGGATCCTCCTGTCTTCTCGCATCCTCTGCTCAGACAGTTTCTGAGAGGAATTAAAATGTGAAACCTCCCGGAAACCTCCATTACCAGCATGGGACTTGAACTTTGTACTAGAAAAATTGACACTTCCCCTTTCGAACCAGCAGCAACAGCAGAATTACAATACTTATCCTGGAAGACTGCATTCCTGCTGGCAATAACTTCAGCAAGAAGGGTCTCTGAACTACAGGCATTAATGGCAGTGCAACCCTTCCTGATCTTCCATCAAGATAGAGTGTCCATGAGAACAAATCCTACATTTATGCCTAAGGTGGTATCCAGAGTCTCTTTAAATCAGGCTATCCACCTTCCTACATTCTTCCCCAACCCACAGAACAGGGAGAAAGGCTACTACATACCTTGGATGTGCATAGACAATTACGCTACTACCGGGACAGGACAAAACCAATAGAAAAACTGACCAGCTTCTGGTAGCATATGCAACAGGAAGGAAGGAAAACCAATTTCAAAACAGACAATCTCCAAATGGATAGGAAATTGCATTAGATTTTGTTACTCCTATCATGGAAAGAAAACTCCAGAGAACATCAGGCCTCACTCCACAAGGGCTACAGCCACTACCACAGCTTTCTTACGAGGAGTGGCTACCAAGGACATTATAGAGGCTGCTACTTGGACCTCCGTGCATACATTTGCCAAGCATTATAATTTACCTTTATACTCTAGATCCCGAGCTGGTTTTGCCACTGCTGTTTTGCAAGGGATCCTAACTACACCATAATCTCTACTCATTCCTCCTCCCCTAGTTTAGCTATGGTATTCTACCCATTTGTGAAGACTGCAGATGCATCCTTGAAGGACATAGTACAGTTTTGTACCTACCATAAATGTAGATGTCTGATAGGAATGCATCTGCAGTCAGGATTACCCTCCCTCCTTCCCCTCTGAGGTACTCCTAGGGTATTTGCCAACCTTCAGCTAGCTTGGGGGGGATCTATTATGGTGTATTTGTTTGTATATATGTACATACATGCTTATTTTGTGTGTTTGCTCTCTACTATTTGGAAACTTTGGCATTTATCCAAATTTAGCCATCCAAGAGGGCACCTGGCATCTGGGGCAAGAAACACTGAGGAAAATGGCGTCGGCTGATGCCTTTATACCCGAAGAACTGCCGCAATGACGTCGGGTGAAGTGCGACACCAGCCGAGGCCAGACCCAGACTTTGGAATCCGGCCGACCGAAGGGCTGCCTGACGACAGGACAACCCATTTGTGAAGACTGCAGATGCATTCCTATCGGACATCTACATTTATGGTAGGTACAAAACTGTACTTTTTTATATATAATGGCTTCCTTTCATTGAGTTCTTTTATTCTGATGAAATCAGCTGATTGAAGCTGATGAAAGCACTCAATAAACGGATTCTTGTATCTGGAAAAGTTTCTTCTTGTTTTTTATTGGAAATATCCAAATGTTCCCGTATTTGGACAACTGCCTGATTCAGGCGGACAGTCAGGAATTGCTGTTGCAGCACCTGACATTTGTCAAACACCTTCTCACTTCCTTGGGGTACACCATCAACTAAAAGAAATCAAAACTGGTACCCAGTCAAAAGATTGTATTCGTGGGAGCAAGCTTGGACACAGCATCCCAGATGATATTCTTCACTTCAGAAAAACAAGTCTGTCTGACAGCCTACTTCAAACAAATGGCCACCAGAACCCAGCTATCCACAAGAAAACTACTGTAGGCCCTAGAGTTCATGGCCTCATGTATACTGCTAATTCCATATGCAAGACTGCATATGAGGAAACTTCAGTGGTACTTAAAATGTCTTGGTGCCAACATTCTCAGGACCTGGAAACAGTCATTTCTCTCATACCCTAAGGACAGAGTTCCTTTGGTGGGCAGAAGCATGCTACCACAACAAGGGACTGCCCTTTTCTCAACCCCACGCTGCCCAGACCCTAACCACAGATGCATCAGACTATGCCTGGGGAGCACACATGGTGGGCAAATGCATTCAGGGCCACTGGACCCCAAGTCATATTCATCTGCACATCAACCAAAAAGAGATGTTAGCTGTGCAGAATGCCCTGACAGCTTTCGGATCCATACTCTTTCCAGGACAACTGCTAATAAAAACAGACAACACCACAGTTATGTGGTACATCAACAAGGAGGGGGGAACCCACTCCTACCCACTCTGCAGGTTAGCCATGGCTCTGTGGCACACGGCCTTGGATATGCAAGTCCATCTGCAAGCTCAGTTCCTGCCAGGCAAACAAAACTCACTGGCAAATGACTTGAGCAGAAATCTCCTAGACCCACACGAGTGACAATTGGAGCTTAGCACCTTCAACCTTTTGATTCAGAAATGAGGGACCCCAGAGGTGGAGCTCTTTGCCTCCCCATACAACCAACAGCTCAGCAAATTCTGCACCAGGAATCCTCACAGCAGGGCCTGGAAAGTGGATGCCCTATCTTTTCAGTGGGCAAATCTTGCAATCTGTGCCTTTCTCCCTCTGCCCCTTCTCTCAAGAGTATTACTCAAGATAAGACAGGGCAGACCAAGGACAATTCTGATTGCCCCGGACTGGCCACGCCAGCACTGGTACCCACTCCTGCGCAGCTGTCACTGGTGCCACCCTGGCAGCTACACCAGAACCCGACCCTGCTCTCTCAGCAGGAGGGACAGATTTTGCATCCACAACTGCAAACCCTAAATCTTGCAGCCTGGCTTATTCCTTGAATTCTTCCCCAACAACCCTAAGCAAGCAGGTGCTGGGCATCATTCTTGATGCCAGAAGACCCAGTACAAGAAAATCCTATGCTGATAAGTAGAAAAGGTTCTGCTCCTGGATTCTATCTAAAGGAGAGGACACAACTCTGCCCTCCCTGCCTCTAATCCTGGATTACTTGGCAGATCTACTCCACAAAGGCCTCTATTAAGATACATGCCTCAGCCATTTCAGCACATTACAACACTGAGCCACCTCTCTTCTCGCACCCTCTTATCAAACAGTTCCTGAGAGGGGCAAACAACTTAAGGCCACCAAAGAGAACACCCACCCCTGCTTGGGACCTTAACTTTGTACTGGAAAAGCTCACGCTTCCCCCCTTTTAACTTGCTGCATCCGCTGACTTAAAATTCCTCTCTTGGAAAACAGCCTTACTTCTGGCCATCACTTCAGCTAGAAGTGTGTCTGAGCTACAAGCACTTATGGCTGTGGAACCCTTCATTATTTTCCATGCTGACCGGGTTTCCCTCAGGACTAACCCTTTCTTCATGCCTAAAGTGGTGTCCAGTGTGGCTCTCAACCAATCCATCCATTTGTTAACTTTCTTCCCTAATCCTCAAAATAAAGGGAAAAGGATCCTGCACTCCTTGGATGTGCACAGACAGCTCAGATTCTACCTTGATAGGACTTAGCCCTTCAGAAAATCTGACCAGTTATTAGTCAGCTTTGCAACAGGGGCAGAGGGAAAGGCCATTTCAAAACAAACAATTTCCAAATGGATAGCACACTGCATCCATTTCTGCTACAAGCATCATGGGAAACCAACCCCCCCCAGGGGGTCAGAACACATTCCACTAGGGCAGCATCTACCTCTACAGAATTTCTCAGTGGAGTCCCCTACCAGGGACATCCTAGAAACTGCTACCTGGAGTTCAGTACACACCTTCACCAAGCATTACCATCTGCCTATCTTTTCCAAATCCAGGGCAGGTTTTGCAACAACAGTCCTGCAAGGCATACTAGCCAGCCCTAACTCTTCTTGACTGCCTCCACCCTTTTTCATCTTTGGGCATCCACCCAAATGTGATGACTGCAGCAGTGAAACAAGAAGAACATAGTACAGTTGTGTACACTCACCATAAATGTAGATGTTCGAGTGTATTCACTGTTGCAGTCCTAGTTTCCCACCCTCTAGCCTCCTGTTTTTTCTCTCTCTGTCTCCTCTCTATGGCTATTACTCACCCCTTTCAGGGGAATTGGTATTGGTATTTACTTTTTACTGGTGGTTTCCTCACCATATCTTAGCTCCCTATTTAGGGGGCTCCTGACGTTTGGGGCAAGAAAAACTGATGTAATGGCATCAGCTGCCTGTTTTTATACCCCTGACATCAGTCCTGGAGCGACAGCATCCGACACAGAAATACTAAGTCTTTGGTATTTGGCCAACTGATGGCTACCTGCAGATAACCCCAAGTGTGATGACTGCAACAGTGAATAAACTCAAACATCTACATTTATGGTAAGTGTACACAACTGTACTTTTTCCAAGTTAGCACCAAACCAGACAATCGACTTACCAACCTTTTTTATTAAGACCCAAAACTGAGAGAAGAGGCTGCTGAACTCCCTGTATGTGCATAAACATTTAAGATATTTGGCCATAGCTAAAGAATGATGAAACTTAAACCAGCTTTTGTTTCCTTTTAAGCAAGGAAAACTAGGATGGTTAGATTCATAGCATTCATTATCCAAATGACTAGCTAACATTGCTTTTGTTATTATCTTTATGGTAAGGTATTTAAAGGCCAACATAAAGCAAATTCTTTGAGTGGCAATTACTACTGCTGTCTTCTTCAAAAATATTTCTGTGCAAAGTCTGGCTTTTTCAAAGCATTATAAATTACTTCTATTTCCTCAAAACAGAGCAAGCTTCATCACTACACTTCTACAGGGCAAGTTGACTCCTCCTGCCCAGACCTGGGGCCATGGCTAGTGCTGCTTTTAAGTACTTCTTTCGGTTGTTATACATGCTTCTTCAGCAGTGATCTCTATGGTGATTGTAGTACAGCTGTAGAATATTGTACTGTGCCAGTAGAGGTTCAAATCATTGTTGTAGCAGAGTATCCCTCTTTCTCTCCCCTGCCGCCCACATCCCCAAAAAATAAGGTAAAGCAAACTAGGTGATCACCATCCTTTTCCCCATCCCAATATTTTTTTTCACTCATACGTGATCAGGGATTCGAGGAAATAGGGCAATGGGTACATATTTTCATGGATTCTGCAGACAAGGCAGATATAATGACCCCTTTCTAATTTTTACTAACTATAACAAGCCTTTTGGAGTCTAGAAAAAATGATTGTAATATTGAATGTGGGGTTTCTGTTGCTCAGTGTTTGTTGTAAAAGCTTTCTGTTGGTAAGGTCATCAAGAAAAGAATGGGTGACTATTGTTATGCCAAAATACAGTAAATCCATATAATATAATTTGTATAGACATTACACAGTTTGTACAAATGTTATGTATTAAATTGTCTTTATAAACAAAGTTAAATTGGAGTCTTAGGGTGAGGGAGTGACTCCAGCAGCATCCTAGAAAAGCAAAGCTACAAAGGCAACTCCGTTAGATTTGGGTCATTGGTCTCAGTTTTAAAGTACATTTTTTATTCAGTCATGTAATTTACATGGTTTTAAAAGGTAGTTTGTTTATTGCTGTAGTCCTCTACTTTCAGGCAACACTCTGATATAAGATATCAACATTTTTGTTTAGACACATATTTAATTATCACAGTATTAATTTGTTTTGACTGCAGTAAAATTTGATTTGGTTTGTCATGTGACAGTTAATGAGAGGGTATTTAAACAGATGGAATCAGTTGTTCATATTGCTATACAAGACAAAAATACTTAACCATCTTTTATTCTAAATGATATTTTACAGCATCACCTTTACAAACCTAATTTTTTTATTTAAATTTGGTGAATTTAACCATCTGTTTTGATGTATTTTTGTGTTTTGGTCATCTGTGGAGCAGTGGGTGCAGATGCAGTACAGCAAGGTGTAATTTCCTGTGAAAAGATGGAGTTTAACTGGTTCAGAAGGTGCTTGAAATTGTTGTCCATCAGAATGTTATGTGGAACTATTCTAACATTACTAACGTGGAGGTTCCAGTGCAGATTAAAGTCCCCGTTAATGAAGGTGTTTTGACACTTAAGGTTTATTATCCTTCTACTCCTATCAAATGATTAACAATCTCTCTCTACCTAATACCTATCCCATCCCCTATATTCTTGATTTTTTAATATGCCTACTAATCCTTCAGTATTCATCTCCTTTATAAATTTCAAACTGGAAGAGTTGAAAAATTATTTTCCCTCATCTCAATAGAAATATATGGAAGTTTTAAGGTGAACTGTAGTATGTCAAGTTTTTATCTGTTATACCTTATTGATATGTTTTTGTTTTTGCTTGTTGTGTATTGGCACATATGTATATAGGTTGTATTTGGAGTCATTCATATTCACCTGCGGGACCAATTCATCATATCTGTAAAAGTGTTTTATATATGTTTGTTTTCTTTTGCTTTTTTGTGTTGATATGAATCAGTAAAATAGTGTTTTAAAAAAAAAATGTTTTTTTGAAGAACTGTACTAATTGTTTTCAAAGAACTGGGGGGTTTGCCAGTTTAGCAGACATACTTTTATTTTATAGCATCACAAACAAGCTTGAGTCATGCTTAGTCATACTGCTGAGTACTTGCGAAGAGAGACATTTAACCACTAGCAATACACCATTTCACATTCTGTTACAATTTCTCTGCATTGGTACATATGTTGTCTTTTCCAAAATGACTATGGGACACTGTCATCACAATTTAGCCACATCTGTATTATTACTTCTAAGTTGGGACATTTTAGATGTAGCCATATTTCAAATTATATAAATGTGTGCCTTATGCATGCCAAAGACATTTTGTAACCACTGTAATCAGACTTTCTGAGTTATGTAAGCCTCCCTTTGGTTTTGTTGGTACAGCTGTTTTCTGTTGCAGTCTCTAACCAGTTGCCTTTAGGCCGAATATAATCATAATTCTTACAGGTGAAGTCAGAGAAATGCTAGTCTTACAGAGTGCAGTAGGAATATAACTTGGTCATAAGGTGTGTGCTTGAATGAACTTTTCAGTTCTTGCAAATCCTGTTTGTTTTGCTTGAATCGCCTAGTAGCAAGAATGTTTAAATATTTGAAAACTGCAGTGATGTTGAAGCTTGTTTGTTCTTCTGTGGGTGTAAATTCATAAAAATTATATTTACAGATATGCAAAAACACTTTGTGTTTAGTATTACATGAAAGGTATGTGAAAAACCTTTCCAAGAGTAGCAGGAACAGTAGCGAGTGTGTTATAAAATATAAAAAATAACTTGGTTAACTACTGAAAAAATGTTGGTCATTACTTTGAATGTGCACTCTATCCGTGAACCATTGTACTGTCACATTTATAAGGAAGTGTGTCAGAAATAATATAAATGTTAAATTCTTTGAAAATCAAAAAAGTACAGTCCTGGTAATGGTATACAATATCAAAGTGAAGCTACAGAGTCTCTTCCAAAACATTGTAAGAGATGCGGCAAGTTGCCTAAGCTGCAGCTTACTTTTGAAAAAGCAAGTTGTCTTTATCGTACCACAGTATCTTTAAGGTAAAGAAAACAAACAAAAGTAGCGCTGTTGTAAAGGTCATTATGTACAATTCATTTATTGACTGGATAATGAAATTGCTGAAAAAGACCCCAAAAGTACCTCATCAAGAGGATCAAAGGGCTCAAACAGATGCCATATGCTGCCCTGTTAAAGAAACTCCAGCTCTACTCAGTGGCATACCGCCTGCTCAGAGGCGATCTGTGCCTGACGTATAAAGCCATGTCCAGCCCGGAATTAATAGACATGCTGCACCTCAGAAAATCCAAATCCCATCGAGCTACGCGCTTGAGACTTTAACCTCAGCACTGAAATAAATAGGACATGCTGGAGGGACAGATTCATAACCCAGTGGCTCCCTTCACTCTGGAATAAAATCCCAGTCCAGGTTAGGCAGAGTCCCTCATTGACTCTTTTCAAGAGGAATCTTGATGAGTGGATGGGAGATCACTTCTGTGTCACTGTTAGACAGAGGCACAGTATACTAACCACGAAAAAGGGCATAGCAAAATTAATTTAAAATGGGTGGCGAAAGCCAAACACACTCTGGCTAGGCTTATAAATGCTCTAGGGCAGATAGCCTAGTATGAACAGAAAAAAATACATCAGACACATTACTGATAAAACAGGTGAAGGAAAGCATGCATGTAAGCTTTGGTTGTATCTTGTATACCAGCCAGCTGTTACGCATAAAAGGATAAAGACCTGATTATATGAGCCAAATGACCAGTCTTTAAGTAACAACCTAGGTGCTTGGAGGAGCTGTCTTGGGGGGTGGGAGTGAGTGTCCATTGGTATCTGAACCACTCTGAGAGTATTTATACAGAGAAAAGGTTTTGTATTGTACCAAGCAGCTCAAAGGGCTAGGGACATTCACAGAAAATCGCTTATAAAGCATTGCAGTTTTGATTAAGGCATAACAACTGATGTCACAACTTATTTAAGAAATATGCATCAGAGTGCACAACTTACATTTTATTTAAGAAGTATATATTTTGTTGTTTTAAAAAGTAAAATTTAAGTTGTACACTCTGATGCTTAACAAAGCTTTACAGTTTTGATTAAAGCATACCAACTGAAGTGGCAACTTACTTTTTAAATCAACAAAATATATATTTCTTAAGTAAAATTTAAATTGTGCACTCAGATGACAGCTGGTATGAAATCCCCACATGGAATGTCCAAAGTCTTGAACTGCAGATTAGATTAAAATGAAAGTACCTGTTTTGGAGGCTCCTTTCAGAAAAAAAGAATGGTATAGAACAATTTAAAATGCACATGGGCTTTTTCTCCTGCATTAATTTTCAAATTTCAAAATGCATGTTTCTGCAAGTAAAATTAAAGCTGTGCACCCAGTTGCCTGCAGGTATAAAATACTGTACCACAGTGTGTGGTTCTCGCCTTATGAAGTCCCAGTTTAAAACTGAATTGTAATATAAATAACAAGTAGTATTGTAAATATTAAAGAAGCTTGTCAGTCATTTTTATAACGAGCAACTATTCCATTAAAATGGTATATAAAAGGAAGTCTATGATCCTGTTTGAGAATGGAGTTGGCCTCTCAAATCGGAGGATTTTGTGCCCAAAACCGTGATTGTAGGGACTGTGCTGCAGCAAAGGAGAAAACATTCCAGAATAAACTGAAAGCCCAGATTGCCCTCCGTATTTCAAAAAAGAGGGAAGCTGGTTAAATCACCTTTCGACTATGTAAAAATAGGTATGAGATACTTTTTTTCTCTTTGTGAGATTAACAAAAAATGTTCTTTATATAGTTTCTCTTGCTTCACCTGTATACAAGACAAGCTGCACCAACATTTTCCTTCAATAAACGTATTTTATGGGCTAATAGTCCCTGCTGCATTATTTTACCATAATACTCAAACATGAGGTCCACAGTTCAGAAGTGCCGATTAAAGTTATGCACTCCTGTTAGAGGTTACCTTTCTTTTTATCTAAATATATCTGTATGGGAAATATTTGGTTTCTGGTGTCAGACTAAGAGGGTGACACTAGTTCAGAGAAGTTTTTGCAGGTTTTGAAGTATCTGCTTCATCAGACTAGTTTTGTCTTATCCTAATTCTTTTATTATATTGCACTGTTTGTGTTTGCATTGTATTATCCCTGAGACAGTCTTACTGTATTTAGCCTTGTGCAATGGGCAATAGTTGAGAACTGCTTTTTGACAAATATTTCTGAGAATAGTTCTATCAGTCTCCATTTTCTTACACATGCTGCCTTTTTTTTCTTTTCTGAATTCTAACGTATGATAGGGAAAGTGTCTCGCATTCATTGCAAAGGAACTGAAACATTCTAAGTCTCCCTATGGTCATCAGATTACTAGTTAAGTCCTATGAGGTATCATAACATCAGAGACTGACACAGCTGCAAGGATTCAGTCCAGTTGGGGATGCAGAATATCTGAGAAAATTGAGGCCTCTCTCAACATGTGCAAGATGGTAGAATTGGAGGTATTTAACCCAGCAATTTGGCAAAAGACTCCTTCATATTATCCTTCTCTGTCAAAATCTGTCGTTTTGGTGGCCTCTACCTCTTCATCATTTGTAAGATCTCCCTTGGCTTGTAAACATGAATTTGCCAAGGGAAATCATGGCTAGTAAGGACATGGGCTTTCTCTCTTTATTATCTAATGACAGAGTGGGGTGAAAGAGAGATGTTGCTCCAGCTACCAAAGTGGGGACTGACTCTTTAGACATTGTGCTGCATCTCTTATGCTAGATCAAATGGTCATTTGGACTGTTTACTTGGAGTGAATCATTAAGTGTAAAAGGAACTCTGAAGTTGAATTCTTATCTGATAAAAATTCTGTTTTTGTCTCTCTTGAATCTTTGCTTTATCAGCAGAAATTGAGAATTCTTTTGTTTCTCTTTGACCTCTGGGCTCTGTCCTCTCCACTGTGTTGGACTTTTACATGCTATGTGATGAATGGTGGAATGTCACCAAGCAGATGTTGGAACATATCCTTTGGGACTACATATAGACACCAGCATAAGATTTTGTGCAGTGGCGTCATAGGTAGCTAGTAAGCTTGCAGTCTCTGAGATCATTAATGAGCCTAGTCCAAATTTTGTTTGCCCCAAAACACTATCTGGTTAAGTGACTTGCTCGAGGTCATATAGTAGGCAATTGAAGGATGAGAGAATCAAACCTTGTACTACAGGAAGCATCTTGTTAACAGTTCGTAGCCTTAATCCTGTGCACCAAATACCAGACCTTCACATGCTGCTTGTGGTGTGTGCACTCCCTCTCTGAGGGCCTGTTGCATGCCACCAAGCTAGTAACTCTTCCAGAGCTAGTGCTTCAAGAAGTTATTAAATCCAATTTACCCCTTAATGAAGCTAGCATGAGCCCCCCCTTACTGGGGAACCTGAGGGTCTGATGTGCTTGCTTTGAGGATAATGATGCATCCTGTCTTATTAGCTCTGCTGCAGGTGAACTACTTCATTGGACAGACAAGTATATGATGTCCTCTTTCAACTGTTCTCTTTCCTTTAACCAGTTTTTTGGTGATGTATCACTATCTCATTAGCTCCCCTTCTTGTCATGGACATACAGCACACTTCTAGTTGCTCAGTTGTTGAGACTGATGCCTTGTTTTAAGTCTCCAGAAAAGTGATGATTTGCCTAAGCATCCTAGGGTAGATTTTTTGTGGTGTCATCAGCCTAGCGTAGGGCCCAGACACCATAGCACCTGGTTTCCTTGCACCAGGTGAGTTTAAAAGGACCTTGGAGATCTAAATTATTTATTCCGTCTGTCCCAGTTGCACTCTGTTCATTGGTAGACCAGTCTCTGGAAAACTGCTGAGTATTGTTTCTGGGATCAAAGAATATTTGGTCTTTTTGCATATTACCAAGTCTGACTTTGACTGTACTGATGCTGCGGCTAGGGTAGCATCATCTGGCATGCATCTTGGCAAGATGGAATAACTCTTGCTCTTCTCTTTCTTGTGATAGGTTGTATTTTTCCAGGCTTCTGAGGATATCATTAAAGACCTACAGTAGCGAAAGCAAGTTTTGACCTTGTGACCCCTTTGTGCACTCTTCTCAAGTTGTCATTGAAGACCTGCAGAAGAAGATTTTGACTTTGTGACCCCCCCCCCTGCCAAAAGAGCTACATTGTACAAGTTAGATAAGCCCTCCAAGAGGAGGATAAATTCTCACATACAGAGTAAGGGCTGTAAGGTATTAAGTCAGACTTGCCCTCCTCTGGGTTTTGGTGTTACGTTTCTGAGGAGGCAGGCTTCACAGGGCCTTTACAGTAATCCTGACTGTTTTGCCAGGGTTGCTTTTTTGAGGATAATTCTCTAAGTTTGCCTCAGCATGGAGAAACCTAACCAAGGACTGATGGTTTCCGGACAGTCTTACTTACTACCATCTTACAAATGTTAGTTTTATACCTTTCACAGTTGATTTACAGTCTCTGTGCAATTTAAACTCTGTACTACTTGTTCTCTAATCTGTAAGCTTGTAAGTATGTATTGTATATTATTCTATTTTATTATTCTATTTTGATGTTATACTTTGCTTAGTTTTACTGTATAATATTACAATTTGCTTAATTGGTACTATTTTTACTTGTAATATGGAGCTTTTCTCCCTGGGCCTCCACTGAAAACGGGCTCCTTGAGTGCAGTGGGCCTCCCCTGTCATCAAACTGGAAATAAATAAATAATAAATAATGTTCTTAAATGACCATGTCTTGGAGCTTTTAGGGCTCCCCATGTGCATAAACAAGAGCTTCCAAAAAAGTCTGGTCCATTGCTGTTAAGAGTTTGAAGCAGTTTCAAAGATCCATATAGCCTGTTTCACCTTTGGAAGGAGGACGCATAGTTTTTTTTTTATGTATTTCTCATGCCAAAGAAGACAGGATGGTGTGTGTGTGTGTGTGGTTTTTTTTTTTTTTTTTTTGGGGGGGTTAATCCCATTTTGACATTCTGGAGGAACATTCATATAAAGCAGTATTCTGATACTGGCTGTGCCCCTGCTTTTGCAGATGGATGGTCTGGATTAGAGAAATGTAACCATGATTCTGCAGATTATGTGGAGTAGAGACATGTGTCTGCAGGTGACTTGTATTGTGGTCTTGTAAGGGGCAAACAGAGAGGTCTTCTCTTGTTTCTGTTACAGAATGAGTGGCTTCTGGTGATTTCCAAAATATGACTTTCTTCTTCCGCAGGGTCCTGCCATGCTTGCGGGCACAGAGGTTCACCATAAACTAAGAGATATTGTAATTGGTCCCTTTGAAGAGGATCTCCTTCAAAGTGACATAGTTGAGGATTGTCCAATGCCAGTCCATCCTTTTGATGGCAAGGCGATGGAGTTAGTAAAGTTTACTTCCTAGTAGTAAAGTTTACTTCCTAGTGGAGGATCTAGAAGTGGAATGATGCTGGAACCATTCTGAACATGTTTCATCTTTGCTGTCCCATTGGTTGATCATTTCAGGTTTTCATTGGGATTGCGAGGTGTTCGTGTTTACAGTGTCATCATGGTATCATGGATGAGCTGTTGGTGATAAACCCGTCAGTATACTGTAAAGTGATGGAACCTCCACCCCAAAAAAGTTCTCTAAAGATTTTCCTTTCCTACCATTAGACCTGGTGTAAATTCTGATGGAATATGGCTTGCTGGTGGGTTGTGGTATTTGTGTCTGTCTTTGTGTAAGGCAAGTGGAGCTCTAAGAAAAGCGAGTTGTAGGTAAACTGCTACAGTTGTAAGTCAATTTACTCACTCATCAAGACCTGGAAAGTAGGATGTTGAGATCTGAACTCCTGATAGTACCAGACCAACAGATCATTTTGTGGTATATAAAAAGCAGAGCTGTATGTGTTCTCACAGTACCTTTGTAAATAAGTAGTATGGTAGTGGCAAGGTGGTCTTCAACTGGGGCATCATTGTCGCATCAGTTCATATCCCTGACTGTGTGAACATATTAGTTGACTCCCTTAACTACAGTTTAGACCATTACTTAGAACTAAGGAGAAAAAAAGTTCATCTTATGAAGGTCTGTGAATGAGGCACTCTGGAGATTGACATGCAACTTTGCAACAAGTGGAAACACTGTTCTTCCCAAGGTGTGCTTGCTTCAGCAAGGCAGATGAGAGGTGTCGATGCATTCTCATTTCAGTGGCTAAGGTTCCCTTATGCTTTTCCACCTTTCCCCTCATACTCTGTAATTACTAACAAAATTCAGGAAAAAAAGACAGAAAAGTTACCCTGTTTCCCTGTTCTGGCCAGGAAGGGGTGATTCGGGCTTTCAGGTCAGGTAGTGTAGGGAACTCTTTTTGTACAAGCTGAAGACATGTGCCTGTTTTGCATAATAGCTGGCTTCATCCTCAGGCCCGATTGTTCCATTGATTCTCTGATCCTGTTAGGCTTTTCCTCTGAGATTACAGAGGTTACTGAGAAGACTGAAACCAGCAGAAAGCCTTCTACTAAACAGAAATGCTCTTATGAAATGAGAGAGAGTCTTCATTTGAGCAAAGAAGTAACTTTGTGAGCTCAGAAAGTCTTAAAGGTGTTCCTTCCCATCTCAGATTCTTGTTTGATTTGAGCATCAGCTTCTTTAAAGTTAGGATGTATGCTTCTGCTGTCTTTTTGTTTGTCTTTTGAGTCATTCTTTCTTCTTGGCTTACCCCAGTGCCTGTCTCTCTCATTGGGTCTGCCAGCATACCAGCCCATCCTTACAGCCCTTTGATTATCTCTCTTTTAAGACTTGGGCCCTTGTGAACGCAAGGACATTCCTTCCTGCCAGCACCTCAGATGGCTAAGCTGTTAATCACATCCAACTCGCTTTGGCTTTAGTTAGGGCTCTATCCCTCTACACCATGGCATTTGCTAGGTGTCTGCTGTCTTGGCCTATCACAGCCAGTCAAGCAGTCCTTCAGGGGAGAGTTGCATCTCTTTTTCTACTTTTGAATGATCTGCGCCACCCTTGTGATTTGAACTTCACAATTGACAGGCTTGACCATTTTTCTCCTGAACGAGCTAATTTGGTGGGTTTGAAATTTCTCTTTTGGAAGATGATGTTTCTGGTGGCCATTACTTCCTCCCATAAAGTCATACAGCTGCAGGTCTTAATTTGTAGGGTGTTTTTTTCTCAAGATAGCAAGCCTTTGAAGATTGTTATATTTTCATTTTCTACCAGAGGGTATTTTGGCATTTTCACTTAAGCTTATTTTCTACTTTGGGGCAAAATTGGAATGGCGAGAGGTCCCTTCATACTATAGAAGCTAACACAGTTTTGTCTGAAGCAGTTGTATCAGTTCAGGAATATAAAATGGCTGTTCATTTTTGCTTTGTTTAAGGAGGACCTAGCTGAAGCCAAGTAAACATTATTTATTTATTTATTTTACATTTGTTTACCGGGGAGGTCCGACTGGACAGAGCTGTCCATTTTCAGTGTGGGCCTGGGGAGAAAAGCTTCAGAACAATTGCTAACATACTATACATGAGCATTGTGGTTTACACATTCACTTATAAAAATATAGCAGATAATGTATGATTGCATAAGATATTTACATAAGCATAGAGATTTAGACATACAGTTAAAAGTATAGCAGGTAGTATCATATGATGGTTGTTCATACAATATGTTTAGTAGAGATAATCTTGAAGATGTACTGAAGATAAGAAAGGAAAACTAAAAAAGGAAGCGAATACAGACAAGTTCATATGAGGTGCATTGACATTTTAAGTGAAAGTTTTTCAACTTCGTCTATGGGAGAGTTAATGGATATAGATGGGACAGTGGGAAGTAGGAGGCAGTGAGTTGGTAAGTAATGAGGAGGTTGGATAATGGGTAGGAGAACGGAGTTAGAATATATCGGCCAGGTTCTAGTCAGTTGCATGTCCAGGAGTTGTTCAGGTGGGAAATAAGCTGTTTTTTGATGATGGTGGTATTAGGTTGCAACCTGATTACCTAGTGGTAGGGAGTTCCAAGTCTTGTCAATGTTGCTAGAATACAGGGAGTCACCAGAGTTGTAATGGCTTTTGGAGATTGCGATTAGTACCTTGCTAGTGGATATAAGTTTGCAGTTTTTGGAGTAGATGGTGATCAGGTCTTGTAAGGCTGGAGTTTTGTCAGGTTGGTACAGTGTTTGATGAGCTAGAAGTTAGTTTAGAGCTAAGGTGTTAGTGAGTTCCAGCCAGGAAAGCTGTTTTAGGGCCTGACAGTGGTGGGTGTGGTAGGAGGAGTTTGTGGCGAATTTTGCTATTTTGTTGTAGCATACTGATAGCTTGTTTAAATTGCTCTTGTTTAGATTAATTAGGGCAGGAGAAGCATACAGTAAGGTAGGGAGAAGATGGGTATGAGCTAGGGTAACTTTACTGTTGCTGGTTAGGAAGTTTTTACATCTGTAAAGAGTACCTAGTTTTTTGTTGATTTTTGGTTATTGTATAAGCTATGTGTTTGTCAAATTTCACATTATTGTCAATAATGACCCCTAGTAATTTGGTTTGTGTGACGGGGGAGTATTATCTGATGCAGAAATAGCGAATGGGGAGTAGGTGCTGCTGCTTTGGAAGAATGAAAGAGTACAAGTTGGGTCTTTTTAGGATTTAGTATTAGATGGGAGTTTGTAAGCCAGATTTCGATGGATGTAAAGGCTTCCTGGGTCTTAATTTGATGTTTTTGGAGGGTGGGGGCAGAGCGGATTAAGGTAGAGACATCATACATTAGTAAACATTATTAGTATGGGTTGCTTAACTGCTTTATCTTATCAGACAGCTAGGCGTCACTGCTAGAGGTATTGCTGCTTCTGGTTTGCCTTTTAGGAGTGTGTCTATTGGAATCTGTTGTTTTCCCATATACTTACATGAGTTGGACCTTTATTCTTACTTTAGTGCTTCAGGATTCATACCTCAGTACTTGTGCATTTTGGGCTTTGTGGTCATTCCTTCTTCTTGGGAGGTCATGTTGATGCTAGATTTTCTTCGTGTTTCACTGTTGCAGTCATTACATTTGGGTAATCTGCTGGCAGATTGCCCTCAGTCGGCCTGATTAACAAAGTCTTGCATCCTGCTTCGGTTGCTGTCCCTTCTTCCATGACATCAGGAGTATAAAACATGCATCTGATGCCATTACATCAGTCTTTCTTGCCGTGTGGTGCCCAGAGCAGAAGCACTTTGCAAGTGTCGGTCGGCCAACTCCTGAAATTTTCATTTTTGAGTTTCAGAACAGAAGTCTTCAACTTAAAGCTAAGATACCCCGTTGGGGAAACTTTTTCTTGCTCCTTACTGATGTCAGTAAATGTTAATAATTACATTACTTGTGGAAAGCAAATACCTCACAAAGATTTTCATTCGTACTGTATTCCTTGCCTAGGCCCTGACCACGACGTACCTTGCTGTCGGTTCTGTGCTTTATTTAATCAGCGCACTATCCGTTGTCGGTACATTTTTGCCTCTTAAGTATTTCGGTTTTCGGTTTAATTATCCAGAAATGTCATCGGTTAGCTATCTGACTACCGGGATTCCAAAAAAATGCAAAGATAAAGACAGAGACAGGCTGCCAAGGTCCAAAACTGCCAATGACATTTATCCTAAGCCAGTCGCCAGTTCGCCGGTACTCAGTAAGGCACTTTTGCAGCCCCTGATACCTGCAAATTCTGATTCACAAGCCTCTACTGAGACCCATTCGGAGTCCGGTATACCGCGAGATGCTTCACCTATGGAACCTGCGGATGTCTCTACCTTGGATGGGTCCGGAGCCGCTGTGTAGGCACCAGCTTCTGAGGGTGTATTCAGGCCTACAGACTTGCATATTAAACCAACTCCACCTTCATTACTAAGGTCTAAATCTCGATCTATGTCTAAAAAACTGACGCCCAGGCCACATATTCAGACCCCTGTGCCTAAAAAACAAATGATCAAAATGGCTGAAGATTTAATTACTCTAATCAGGGGTAGTCAACCCCCCCCCCTCCCCCAAGAGGCCTAGGGCTGAGTTTGATTATGAATCTTCTGATCAGATTTCTGTTTCTTCTGACTCTTCTAATGACCTGGATTTGTCCATACCTACTTATGAGGATTTTGATGCAGAGGGTTCTTCTTTTGGGGATACTTTACATACCTTAAGGGAGCATAAGTTAGGAATTTTCTGATTCAAAAAAGAGGCCTAGGGATTTCCTTCTTCTACCTCAGCGTAGGCCTTTGGCTATACCTCCTGTACTAGACGTTGTTGATGTGTTTTCAGAATCCAGTATGGCCCCTGATTCCCTGCCTCTGGCTCATAGTAAACCTGTCAGATACTACAGGGTTCCTGAGTCCCTTTTCAAAATTCCTGTTGCAGATCCAGAAACCATTTCTCAGGGGCCCAAGGGCATTAAGGCTTCTACTGCTAAAAATCCTACCCCTTCTGATAGAGACTCCAGGGTGCTGGATAGATGGGGTAAGAAGGTTTATACTTCTGCAACCTTGGCAATCAGGGCTTTAAACTGCCAATTTCATATGTTAAAATATCAACAGCATACTATTGGACTGCTTAAACAGAAAATGATGTTGATTCCTGACTGTGTGGAAAATAAAGATTTACAGGATTTATTGCATTCTTGCACAAGTTGGAAAACATACTTTGCAATGTGGTTTTGATTCTTTAGAGGCCTCGTGCAGGGCTGCTGTTACTGGGTCTGTGCTTAGAAGGCATGCTTGGCTTAAGGAGCAATCTTTGCCTGATCATGTTAAAGCAAAATTGTTGGATGCTCCTTTAAATCAGGACCGCCTGTTTGGCAATAAGGATGAAGAAGTTCTAAAAAAGATGGAAGAGAAAGCTAAGTCTATGCAAACTGTTAAAGATTTCTTACAAGTGCAACCTCCAAGATTTAGTAGGCACTGGCCTACTAAGAACTGGTCTTTTCCAGTTCCCTCCAGAAACTCTCAAGCCAAACCCAGACACACCAAAAGCACCGGGTTTCATTCCCAAGGGACTGTCAGATCTAAGCAATGGGGGGCCTCCACTTCCAAATCTGGAAATAAGACCACCCCCTATGGTAAACAGTCTCAATGACTTCCTTTTAAAATTACCAAGCACTTACCTTGCCCCTTTGGAGGGAAAGATTGCTCTTCATGCAAAGAACTGGGAACTCATAACCCCGGACAAATGGGTTTTAAATAGTGGCACAGGGATACAGATTTCATTTCCACACGTTGCCAGCACCAAACGGGTGGCCAGACTTGCCCCCAAATCAGTGGGCAGAGTACTTTCCCTCTTGAACATGGGGGCTATTCAACCAGTACCAGAAGAGGAAAAAGGACAAGGTTTCTATTCCAGGCTTTTTCTGGTACCCAGAAAAGACAAATCATGGCGTCCAATTCTGGACCTGTCTACTCTAAACACCTTTTCTGGACATTCCAGTATTCAAGATGCTGACTCTTCACCAGTTACTTCCTATGCTAGGCAAAGATGCCTGGTTGGCAACTCTAGATTTAAAAGAAGCATACCTGCACATCCCAATCAGGGAATCTTGCAGAAGATACCTACGCTTCAAAGCAGGATACTTGCATTATCAGTTCTCTGCACTGCCTTTTGGCTTGTCTACTGTGCCCAGGGTATTCACAAAGTGCCTGGCTCCAGTTATTGCATTTTGCAGGCAAAAAAATATTCAGATATATCCATACTTGGACGATTGTCTAATTCAGGCAGAAAACCAGGACATACTTCTAAATCATCTGGCGTTTGTAAAAAGGGTTCTAACTTGTCTGGGGTACACCATAAACGAAATCGCAAATGGTACTCTGTCAACAGATTACATTCCTGGATGCAAGCTTGAATACAACTGCCCAGATGGCTTTCCTCATGCCAGAGAAGCTAACTTACTTCAAACAAGTGGCCACAAAAACCCTGCTATCTGCAAGACAAATACTGTGCAAGCCTTGTGGTTCATGGCCTCCTGCATTCTTCTAATTCCATATGCAAGACTGCATATGAGGAAACTACAGTGGTACTTAAAAAGTCTATGGAGTCAACATTGTCACAGCCTGGAAACGATTCCTATCATACCTTGCCTACGCCTGGAATTCTTATGGTGGGCAGAGGCCTGCCACCAAAACAAGGGACTGCCATTCACACTACCCCCTGCCACCCAAACCCTAACTACAGATGCATCAGACTGTGCATGGGGGGCTCAACTGGCAGGAAAGTGCATTCAGGGCAAATGGAACCCAACTCAAATGCACCTACATATCAATCAAAAAGAAATGTTAGCGGTACAGAATGCTCTGACAGCCTTCAAGGACTACATTCTTCCAGGACAACTAATGGTAAATACGGACAACACCATGATTATGTGGTACATAAACAAGCAGGGGGGTACACATTCTTACCCCCTCTGCAGACTAGCCATGGCATTGTGGAACACAGCCTTGAGCTACCAAGTGCACCTACAAGCTCAATTCCTGCCAGGAAAATTTAATACACTGATACACGGACTAAGCAGATGTCTCATGGACCCACACGAGTGGAAACTGGAACCATGGATTTTCAACATGTTGACAAGCAAATGGGGGAGCCCAGACATAGATCTATTTGACACCTCCCAGAACTACCAGTTGGACAGGTTTTGCACAAGGACTCCCCACAAAAGTGCCTGGAAAGTGGATACTCTGTCCTTCGGCTGGAAAAATCTATCAGTGTACGCCTTTCCCCCTCTGCCTCTACTCTCCAAAGTTCTGCTAAAAGTCAAACAGGACAAACCAAGAATGATTTTGATTGCTCCAGACTGGCCACGCCAACACTGGTACCCACTCCTGCGCAGTGTGTCACAAATATCTCCATGGCACCTGCCTCAGACCCCTTCCTTGCTGTCTCAGCAGGAGTACCAAATTCTGCACCCTCAGCTTCCAACATTGAGTCTTGCAGACTGGCTAATCACTTAAATTCACCCTTATCATCCCTCAGCAAACCTGTGATGGGTATCCTCTTGGAGGCGAGAAGACCTTGTACTAGAATATCTTATGCTGACAAATGGAAAAGATTCTGTGCCTGGAACCAATCTTTAGGGATGAGCACAGCAGCGCCCAGTTTACCTCAGATTTTGCAATACTTAACTGGGATGCTTCACAAGGGCCTGTCTTTTTCCTCTATTAAAATCCACGCTTCAGCTATTTCAGCTCACTATAACACAGAACCACCCCTCTTCTCTCATCCCCTGCTCAAGCAGTATCTCAGAGGGGCAAAGAACTTGAGACCACCCAGGAGATCTCCTACCCCTGCCTGGGATCTTAACTTTGTTTTGGAAAAACTCACTCTACCTCCTTTCGAGCCAGCTGCTACTGCAGACTTAAAATTTCTTTCTTGGAAAACAGCCTTCTATTAGCAATCACTTCAGCTAGAAGGATATCTGAATTACAGGCCCTTATGGCAGTGGAGCCTTTCATCATCTTTCATGCGGACAGGGTATTTCTGAGGACCAATCCATCCTTTATGCCCAAGGTAGTTTCTAGTGTGGCTCTTAATCAGTCCATTCATTTGCCAACCTTCTTTCCCAATCCACAAAACAAAGGGAATGGATTCTGCATTCCTTGGATGTGCACAGACAACTTAGATTCTACTTGGACAGGACTAAATCTCGAAGAAAATCTGCATTCATTTCTGCTATAAGCACCATGGAAACCTTATTCCCCAGGGGATCAGATATCACTCCACCAGGGCTGCATCTACTTCTGCAGCCTTTCTCAGAGGTGTTCTTACCAGGGATATTCTAGAAGCTGCTACCTGGATTCCTGTACATACTTTCACCAAGCATTATCATTTACCAATTTTCTCTAAATCCAGAGCTGGCTTTGCCACTGCTGTTTGTTTTGCAGGGCCTTGTGGCTGGCCCTAATGCTGTATAAACTCCTCCTCCCAACCATAGCTTTGGGAATCTACCCAAATGTAATGACTGCAACAGTGAAACATGAAGAACATAGTACAGTTGTTTACACTTACCATAAATGTAGATGTTCGAGTGTATTCACAGTTGCAGTCCTGGTTACCCTTCCTCCAGCCCCCTACTTTTCTCTGGCTATACCTCTACCTTCTTTTACTATGCTTAAAAGCCTTTTTGGTGTATTTGCTTTTGGTTAGAGGTATATTTTTGTGTTTTTGATTTTATTTGCTCCACATTACGGGGGCACCTGACATCTGGAGCAAGAAAAACTGATGTAATGGCATCGGATGCATGTTTTATACCCCTGATGACCTGACGTCATGGAAGAAGGGACAGCAACTGACACAGGACCCAAGACTTTGTTAATCAGGCTGACTGAGGGCAACCTGCCAGCAGATTACCCAAATGTAATGACTGCAACAGTTAATACACTCAAACATCTACATTTATGGTAAGTGTACACAACTGTACTTTGGCATTCTTGGCAAACATTACCCTCTGAAGAGTAACCTTTAAAGTAAGAAAACATTCTTCTGAGCAGTCTTCATATCAACTGACCTCTGAAATATCCTACAGCAGTGGGCATTTGTAGCTTTCTTAATTTTCCTGTATTTGTACATTATTTATTGATCGTGCCTTAGAAGTGTTCTCACACAAGTGCTTTGGGATAAATGTAGGAAACATGGGTTGTTCACAATTTACCAGTCAAATTTGTGTGACATCATGGCATGTACTTCTGTGAGGTTTAGTGACCCTCTGCACAGTAGGCTGGAGACTGAAAGAATTGTAGAGAGGCGCCTTGCTGCTTTGTGACTCATTCCACATTACTGTCTTTACTGTCTCCTTCTTTCCTTCCCACCATGAATCTTATTGAGAGGAGCTTTTTGTTCAAAATTGGGAATTTTGATTTGGAAGTTATGTTCTGTGATTTCCTTTAGAGTAGCCTGCTAAATTTCTTTCTAGGAAGACACTTTGTGTTTGATCAGTACTGCATGAACATTGTCTGGTTTTAGCAATTATACTATAAGTAGCCTGTTGTAGTCTTTTCTACACATCGAGACAAAAATATTAGCAACAAGAGATGCTACTGTCATGCTCACCATTGCCTGTAATAGAAAGGATCTGTTGCTATTTTCCTTTTCCCTTCCGCAGGATGTAGATGTGTGATCTTATGTTACTGGGATACCCCAAGGCAGCTTTTGGTTAGCACTGACAGACTGTCACAAAATTAAATAGATTTATTTATTTTCTCGGGGTAAAAGAAACTTTTTTTTTTATGCTGTTGGCAGGCCCTAACCAGGTTGACTTGGAGGTAGCCTTCTTCAGATGTTTTTTTTTCTTTGTCTATGAAATTTCCATGAAGTTGTGACTTGGTCCTCTGTCCACATACACATTGAAAATTTAAGTTCATGTGAGGAATATTTTCCCTGCTGTAAGTCAGTGTGTTAATAGGTGTCTTAAGATCCCTGAACAGATTTAGTGGTTGCCATCCAACCTAAAGATGAAGACAGACCAGAAAGAGAATAGCTGTCCTACATATTACAGTTGTGTGGCCCTTATCTGAATAGTAGCCTGTTGGTGCCTTTCTGGTCTTTGCGTTGCCATTTGCCAACATTGCCAATTTATTTTGTTTAAAATATATTTGATTATTGTTGTATGTTCCTTTACAATAATGACTGATTGTTTGTGGTTGCTAACAGCTTGGAGCCTCCCTTTAAGGAACTAAGTGTGGTACGTGTGTTGCTTATTTTGTAAACTCTGTTCAGGATCTTTGCTGTTATGATAAGGTTCCATACAGTTAGTTAATTTGGATGTTGACCATTGAATTCACCATAATTAAATCTTGAAGAGAATCTGTCTTAATTTACCTTGTGTGCTTGACACTTGCAACAGCGATAGTAAAAAAAACTACAAGAAAAACCTAGCCAAGCTAGAGTTTTCACTGTGTGATTCCTTAAAAACTCTTGTAAAAGAGAATAATGAGATCTATGCAAATTACCCTTTAAGGACACCAGGTGTTTCAGCTATATAGCAGATGTTCTTTGTGCTTCACTGTTGCAGTCATCACATTTGGGTTATCCTTCCAGGGGTAGCCCTCAGTCGGCCCGAATACCAGAGGCTTAGTATTTCTGCGTCGGTTGCTGTCACTCCAGGACTGATGTAAGGTCATCAGTGGTATAAAATCAGGTAGCCAACGTCATTACATCAGTCTTTCTTGCCAAGGAGCCTGAAGCAGAAGCAGTCCGCATGAGTGCCGGTCGGCCGCTACCTGAGATTACGTTTACGAATTGAAGTTGAAGTCTTCTAAAGCTAACTACCCTGTTGGGGATCCTTTTTTCTTGCTCTAACCAATGTCAGAGAAAGTTAACAATTGTCTCGCCTGTGGAAAACAAATACCACACCGAGACTTACATTCTTACTGCGTCACCTGTTTAGGCCCAGACCATGACATCCCCCGCTCTCGCTTTTGTGCTTTGTTCAAAGCCAGAACTATACATCGTCGGGATGTTATTGTAGATAAATATTTTTGCTCTCAGTCCCTGAATTCTGATATGGCTTCGGTAAGCCACCCATCTACCGATCTTCCGAAAAAACATGAGGATAAAGACAGAGACAGACCACACAGGTCCAGAATTGCCAATGATGCTTCCGTAAAGCTAGTCATCAGTTCTCCGGTGCTCATTGATGTGCTTTTGCAGCCCCTGATGCCCGCTTCTCTGGATTCGCAGGCCGCTACTAAGACCCTTTCAGAGTCCGGTATGTTGCGAGACCCTTCTACTAAGGGTTCTGCGGATGTCTCTACCTTGGATGGGTCTGGAGCCACTGAGCAGGCACCGGCTTCAGAGGAAGTACTTCACACTACCGATACTCGACACAAACCGACGATGACTTTTGCATCTTCAGTTCTTTCTAAAACGAGTTTCTAAGGCCTAGGGTATGAACCACACCCAAAAATCCGACGACCCAAGCTCAGGCACCTGCTTCCTTGCCTCAGTCTCAAATGCTTAAAATGGCTGAAGACCTTATTATGCTTATTAGGGGAAGCCAGATTACCCCTTCCAAAAGAGAGAGAGACCTGTCCCCAGTAGTTTTATCTGAAAAGGAGTCCAATGACTCTTATGCATCTGAATATGAAGATATGCAACCCCTCTCTGCTTATGAAGATTCTGATGCAGAGGAATCCATTCCTTCTGCCTCTCCACCCGAGGATTTTTCATTTGGGGAAACGCTCCATACTTTAAGGGAGCATTTCCAATGGGAATGTCAGGACTATCCTCAGTCAAAAAAGAGACTCGGGGAATTCTTAGATCTACCACAGCACAGACCTTTGGCAATTCCTCCTGTCCTGGATGTTGTGGATGATGATTTCATGGAATCCCGTCTGACTCCTGACACCCTTCCTCCTGCTCCCAGGAAACCTGACCGGTATTGCAGAGTCCCTGACTCTCACAAATTTATTTTCAAAAATCCTACTGCCAACCCCGAGGTCATCTCTCAAGGACCTAAAGGAATCAAAGCTACTTCAACTAAGAATCCCACCCCCTCAGATAGGGATTCCCGAGCATTAGACAGATAGGGTAAAAAAGTATACACCTCTGCTACTCTTGCTATTATAGCATTAAATTTTCAGTTCCACATGCTGAAATATCAGCAGCATACCATGGAACTCCTCAAACAAAAAATATCTTCTTTTCCTGCTTGTGCAGAAAATAAAGAATTACAAGAGTTAATGCATTCTGCAAGTCAAGTAACTAAGCACACCTTAGTGTGGTTTTGATGCCCTAGAAGCATCTTGCAGGGCAGCAGTCACTGGTTCTGTCCTTAGAAGGCATGCTTGGCTTAAGGAACAGAGCCTGCCAGACCATGTCAAATCCAAATTATTGGGACACACCTTTGAACAAAGACAACTTATTTGGCACCAAGGCAGAAGAGGTCTTAAAAAGATGGAAGAAAAAGCTAAATCTATGCAGACAGACTTCTTACAGGTCCAGCCACCAAGGTTCAGTAGGCATTGCCCCTCCAAGCATTGGTCCTTTCCTGCCCCCTCCAGGCCAGCTTAGCCCAGACCCAGGGGAAGCAGATCCCCTAGACAGCAACCCCAGGGAATGCAGAGATCTAAGCAATGGAGTTCCTCCTCTTCAAAAACAGGGAGTGCAAAGCCACCCCTTTATGGTAAGAACTCACAATGACTTTTCACTTCCACCCCTTACCTCTGCTCACCTGCTTGTGCCCCTAGGAGGAAAACTCTCCTTCCACGCAAGGAATTGGGCCACCATTACCAACGTCCGATGGGTCCTCAACATAGTGTCCCAGGGATACAAATTTTATTTCCACACTCTGTCAACCCCAAAAGGGTTCCCAGATCTTCCTGTAAACCAGTAGGCAGAGGCCAAAAAAACACAAGTCCTTTCCCTGCTCTCCATGAGCGCAATACAGCCTGTTCCTGCAGAACAGATAGGCCAAGGTTTCTACTCCAGACTCTTCCTGGTACCCGGAAAAGAGGGCACATAGCACCCCATCCTCAATCTATCCATTCTAAACACCTTTCTGGTGATACCAAAATTCAAAATGCTCACCCTCCAGCAGCTTCTGGCAGTGCTTTCCAAGGATGCTTGGTTAGCCACTCTAAACCTAAAAGAGGCCTACCTACACATCCTAATCAGGGAATCATACAGGAAATACCTACGTTTCGGGGCAAGATCTATGCACTTTCAGTTCTCTGCTCTTCCCTTTGGTTTATCCACTGCTCCCAGAGTTTTCACAAACTGTCTCCCTCCCTCTATTGCTTTTTAGAGACAAATATTCAAATTTACCCATACTTAGACGACTGCCTGATTCAGGCAGACAGTCAGGAAAATCTGCTACAGCACCTGACTTTTGTAAAGGGCCTACTTACCTCCGTGTGGTATACTATCAACGAAAATAAATCAAAACTAGTCCCCACACAAAAAATTGTATTCCTGGGAGCAAGCCTGGACACAGCATCCCAGATGGAATTCCTTACTCCAGAAAAACAAGCCTACCTGATAGGCTACTTGTTTCAACCAGCAACCAGAACCCAGTTAGCCGCAAGGAAAATCCTGCAAGGTCTTAGGGTTCATGGCCTCCTGCATCCTACTCATTCCATATGCCAGACTGCATATGAGGAAACTACAATGGTACCTAAAACACACCCAAGACATGGAAACTCTCATACCAATGATAACCTTGTCTAAGGAAAGCTTTTCTTTGGTGAGCAGCAGCATGTGACCACAGCAATGGACATCCCTTC
This sequence comes from Protopterus annectens, assembly GCF_019279795.1. Classification (NCBI taxonomy): domain Eukaryota; kingdom Metazoa; phylum Chordata; order Ceratodontiformes; family Protopteridae; genus Protopterus; species Protopterus annectens. Next base: position 609,556,424 of record NC_056744.1, read on the forward strand.
TCACAACCCCATGCCACCCAGACCCTCACCACAGATGCATCAGACTATGCCTGGGGTGCACACCTGAACGGCAGGTGCATTCAGGGCCATTGGAGCCCAAAACAAGTACATCTGCACATCAACCAAAAAGAGACGCTAGCTGATCAGCACGCCCTGACAGCTTTCAGACCCCCTACTCTCCCGGAGCCTCTGCTGATGAAAACTGACAACACCACAGTGATGTGGTATATCAGCAAGCAGGGAGGGACTCACTCTTATCCTCTCTGCAGGCTCGCCATGCCCCTTTGGCACATGGCTTCAGCCATGCAACTACACCTGCTAGCACAATTCCTGCCAGGCTGTCTAAACTCTCTGGCAGACAACTTAAGCAGAAACCTGCTAGACCCACGAGTGGCAGCTAGACCACAGAATCTTCATCCTTGTAACCCAGAAATGGGGCACCCCGAATGTCGACCTCTTTGCCTCACACTCCAATTATCAGCTCCCAAATTCTGCACCAGGGAACCTCACAGCAAGGCCTGGAAAGTGGATGCTCTATCCTTCCAGTGGGTAAACCTCTCGGCCTATGCATTTCCCCCTCTACTGCTCAAAATAAGGGAGGAAAAACCAAGGGTAATCCTGATTGCCCCAGACTGCCCATGCCAGCACTGGTACCCACTGCTGTGCAGCCTGTCACCCCTGCCACCATGGCACCTACCTCAGATCCCAACACTCCTGACCCAGGGGAATGGAGAATTCATGCATCCCTAATTGCAAACCCTCAACCTGGCAGCCTGACTTATTCCCTGAACTTTCCTCAAGCTGCCAGCCTAAACAAACAAGTCCTAGATGTTATACGTGAAGCCAGATGCCCCAGCACTAGAAAATCCTATGATGACAAGTGGAAAAGGTTTTGCACCTGGATCCAGGCTAAGGGAGCCAGAATACCTCTCATTCTGGATTACTTGGCAGACCTACTACACAGGGGTCTATCCTTCTCTTCTATTAAAATGTATTCCTCTGCCGTCTCTGCTCACTACAGGACAGAGCCCACCTCTCTTCTCTCACCCTCTCATCAAACAATTCCTAAGAGGGGCTAACAACTTAAGGCCACCCAGAAGAGCTCTTACCCCAGCTTGGGACCTTAACTTTGTGCTGGAAAAGCTCACCCTACCCTCTTTGAGCCTGCAGCTTCAGCAGAGTTAAAATTTCTCTCTTGGAAGACAGCCTTGCTGGCCAACACTTTAGCTAGAAGAGTATCAGAGCTACAAGCACTTATGGCTGTAGAACTTTTCATTGTTTTCCATACTGACAGGGTCTCCGTCAGGACCTTCATGCCTAAAGTGGTGTCCAGTGTGGCTCTCAACCAATCCATACATTTGCCCACCTTTTTCCCTAACCCACAAAACAAGGGGGAAAGGATTCTGCACTCTCTAGATGTGCACAGCTCCATCTGGACAGGACTAAATATTTTATAAAAATGTATCAATTGCTAGTCAGCTTCACAGCAGGGGGAGAGGGCAAGGCCATTTCCAAACAGTCTCCAAATGGACAGCACACTGCATACATTTCTGCTACAAACAGCATGGGAAACTGACCCCAAAGGGGGTCAGGACACATTCCACCAGGGCAACCTCCACCTGTGCAGCTTTTCTCAGAGTGGTCACCATCAGGGACATCCTGGAGGCTGCAACATGAACATCTGTTCATACCTTCACCGAGCATTACCATCTGCCTATCTTCTCCAAATCCAGGGCAGGCTTTGCACCGCAGTCCTGCAGGGCATCCTAGCCAGCCCCCAGTCTTCTTGACTGCCTCCACCATTTTCTTCAGCTTTGGGAGTCAACCCAAATGTGATGACTGCAAAAGTGAAACACAAAGAACATAGTGCAGTTGTGTGCACTTACCATAAATGTAGATGTTCGAGTGTATTCACTGTTGCAGTCCTAGTTTCCCACCCTCTATCCCCCTTGTCTCTCTTCCTCTGTCCTTACAGGGAATTTTTTGGTATTTACTTTCTACTGGTGGTGTTCTTCCACCATAACCTAGCTCCCTATTTGGGGGCTCCTAAGAGGGCAAGAAAAACTGATGTAATGGCGTTGACTGCCTGATTTTATACCACTGATGATCTGACATCAGTCCTGGAGCAACAGCAACCGACACAGAAATATACCAAGCCTCTGGTATTCGGGCAGACTGAGGGCTACCCCTGGAAGGATAATCCAAATGTGATGACTGCAACAGTGAATACACTCGAACATTTACATTTATGGTAAGTGTCCACAACTGTACTTTCTGAATGTCCATGATGTTTTCTTTTTAAGTCTATTAATGGATAAATTCAGGCCAGTAAAGTCAAACCCCCACTAGCTGTGGACATGCTTGTTTCAGTCTTATGACATCATCAGCACAGGCATAAGTTGAATTACATGGGGTTACACAGATTAACTTGTAGTTACTTAATTTGTTCAGTAGATATGCAGGAGTCTTATTTTGCAAGTTAGTCATTGGACAGTTTTTGTACGTGCTCAAGGTGTTTTGTTTTGTACCTTTACCTAACAAGGTTCCTTGGTAGTAGTTTTAGGATGGTAGACTTAGGAGGGAAAGGCTCATGTCTGCCTGTGCACATGCACCCTTTTCCATTAGTCACTGCTGCATTTATTGCCAACAGATTGAGTTCTGTAGTACTTATCTTAGAAACCTCTGGCTGATGCAAAGGTAGAACTGACTGTACTCGTAGTCAAAGATGGTAACTTGGAAATGTCAAATATATATTGCTATAGGTAGCACCTCACAGAACTGTGTTTTTACATAAAAATTATGAGATTTGATTATGAATATTTGCTTTTCAGCATCTCTACTTAACATTTATGCTTAATTTCTTCAAATGTAGTCTATACTGAGTCCCAGGGTTTTTACAAAATGGCAGTAACAGCTGTACATTTTAAGCATTGGTGGGAAAAAATTCCCAGAATTTTATGATTGAGTGATGAGCAGTTACATCCATGAAGAATGCAGCAAACTTTCTGTGTGCTGGATGGCTTTACTCATCACCATCATTAGCTGTAAATGTGTCAAGTCTGGATTTTGCTTAATCTGTTTAGTTTGTCAGTTAAGTCCTGCACAAGTGCAAGGAAAGAGCATTCTTGCCCTAGAGAAGGAAAAAGTCTGTCTGGCAGTATCTGTTTTAAATAGTCCATCTTGGCTCTTTTATTGCAGCTACTACAAGGGTACTTGTCATCAACCATCCTTGTGGTGTCCACATCAATTTGGTTATGAAAGTTCCACATTGGTCACTAAGGACTCAATGGCTGCAGATCTCGGGTACTTGAATCCCAGCATTGAATTTTTTAAGACTGTGCTGAAGTCCATGTTGATGGAAGTAGAAGCACCTGTTTATCAATTATCAGAGACAGTGTAACAGGGGACCAGAGATGTCCTTCCTTTAAACTCCCTTCATCTGAAAGAACTCCATGGACAAGGTTACTGGATATACCATGAAGGGATGGCTTGCATTAATGCCCAGGAAATGAAAACATAATTGACATGCTTACAGATTCAGTACACATCAGAAAGACAGGGGACTAAGGGACTAAAAGTGTTCTTGGAGAGTTTTGCAGTCTTCTGGTACATCACAAAGCTGGGTAGAATATAGCCTGAAGGCTTTCTTATGACTCGATACGGATTTAGCATTTATTCATCATCCCTAGCTGACAGACATCTAAAGACTGATGCCTGGACACCAGGGTATAAGAGGGGCATCTGTTATCACCATCTTCAGTTCTTTCTACTTTTGCAGCCCGAGGCACTACTACATTGGTCAGCTCATTTTCTCCAGAATTTCTTACAACTTGCTTTCAGATTAGTAGCCCATTGAGGAAATGTTTCTTCTGATTACTGTTTAAAAAGGTCAGTAACGGCTTGAAGTGTGGGAAATAAATCTTGCATAAAGACTTTCATTCCTTCCGACTGTCTTGTATGGGGCCTTAGCATGACATTTCTGGTTGCCTTGATTAAGCTAGGTTTAGAGCAAAGACTGTCTTAAGCATAGGGCTGAAGGGCTCACAGCGCCCATGGAGTCCTGGGACCCAGTTCCTTCCGCTTGTTCTCACACCTCTGCTTCGGCTGGTACCTTCCCCAGGAAACATACTGACAAAAAGTTCAAGGAAAAGGATTGGCCATATGACTGGGATCCTTTTGCATCTGTGTTCAAGTTGGCCAACTACTCTGGTAAGGCACTTTTGCAGCCTCCTGATCCAATGACAGCTAGACCCAAGCCCTCTGGCATGACCCCTTGGGTGGTCCCCATAGTAACAGGCCATTTAGTTATGGCTACTCCAAAACAAACGTCTGTTGGGTCTGAAGCTGCTGTGTAGACTTTGGCTTCCAACACTCTAGTGTTGGTTACCCAGGGAGAGTTTATCTTCTTCATCTGTTGTGTGTGAACAAACTTCAGGAAAATGGACAGAGATTAGGATCACATGACTGCATAACAAGGCCTTCCTTTCTAAACAGATGTTTAAACCAAAGAGAGCAGTCAGCTTTCCCCAGCCTACTACCCAGTCTTCAACTGCTACAGCCCAGGTTGAAGCACAGGTCCTTCTTAAGTTAATAAGGAGCCCAGCCAGACACATCTGCCTACCCCTGAAGCTTCTCTCATTAAAAGGAATAGGAGGGTGTTTCTTTTGAGGAGAAATCTGACTCCTCAGGTTCTGAAGATGAAGAATTGTCTTACTGTGAACACCTCTTCTCCCTCAATCTTACCCTGACTCAGATACGTTCTCTTCTGTTTCTCCCTCTGAGTATTTATCCTTCAGGTATACTCTGTATAAGATGGAGACCTTTAATTGGGAAAACAAATAATTCTCTTAGGTCCGTACCCATTATAGAGTGTTTCTGTGCCTGCCATCCCCCAGACCCCTGTCTATTCCTCTGGTTCATATAGTGCCAGATGATGTCTTTGAAGACATCTGTCTGCACCCTGACTCTGTCACCATCCCCAAGAAAACCAGATTGTTTCTACAGAGTGCAAGATAACAGCACCTTGACAAGAATCCATAACCTGATCCTTCAGTAGTATCTACTGAAGCCAGCAAAGGTGCCCCTAAAGGTGTAGCTAGATGCATTTACCTAATGACTGAGACAGTAGGTAGAAAGATTTGGCAAAAAGACATACATCTTCTGCGCTCTGTATGAGGATCCTTAATTGCCAGTTTCACATGTGACAGTACTTGAGTCTTTACAGGAACAAATCATTACTAAAGCAGAGGGCATTACTGACAAGACCTTACAGAGAGACGTACAGGAGACAGCTAATCAGCATTGCAGATCTCCAGTGATGCACTAAAATGTGGTTATGATGCATTGAATGCATCTTGTAGAGCAGCTGCTATAAGTTCCGTCACTGACAGACATGCCTGGCTAAGGACACAGCCACTCTCTGACAAGGTAAAGGACAAACTCGTGTATGCACAAATGGGAGTTCCTCTTTAGCAGTCACACACCCCCCCCCCCCCCCACTAAAAAGGTTTTTGAGAAATTGGGCAAAAAGGGACAGCTGTGAAAGAATTGTTTGTCTCCCCAGTCTAGATGTAGTAGGAGTTACCCTACTAAATCTTGGTCTCCTTGAGCAGAGAGACCAAGACAGTCTAGGAGATGACAGCCTAAGCAACCTAAACCTTGGAGATCCAAGGACCCTATCTCCCTGAGAGGCCAGCTGTGACTGTGCTCCACCGGGGAGACTTTTTTTCTTTCCTGCAGCAGTGGAAATTCACCAGTAGGGACCAAGTAGGTCTTACACATCATATAAAAGGGCTATTCCATTCAGTTCCCGGTAAAGCCCCCCCCCCCCCTTGTAGGGATGCTAAAACCTCAAAAAAACCAAGAGGGTCTTTTGCCTCCCATCTTGCTAGACCATTTTACAACTAGGGTCCATTCAGCCAGCTCCTGCAGAGGAAGAGGGCAGAGTTTTTCTCAAGAATCTTTCTAGTCCTAAGAAAGGAGGACACCTGGAGATCATTCTTAGACCTGTCAAAGTTAATCAAGTTCACAGAATCATAGGAGATTACTAGGCTATTGACCTGGAGGTCATTTCAAGCCTAGTCGTTTCATCCCAAAGTAGTGCCAGAAAAATTTTAAGTTAGTACCCAAGATTGCGTTTAGTAATGACTCCCCATGTCCAGGAGGGTTGAGTGCTATTCCCGGTAAGAATTTACAGTGCCCTATCGACTTGTCCAGGTTCCTTTTGAACAGTGTCATAGAGTTGCTCTGTTCCACATGAATAGGTAGCCTATTACAAAAATGCTGCAATGGCTGGGAGATAAATCTATCCCTCCAGTATGTCCTATGTTACAGGCCATAATTTAGGTCCCTGGAACAGGTGGCCTTAGTCCTGTTTGATTTGCAGATGTGCAGCAAGTTCATTAGGTTTGGGTCTGGATTGCTCTGTAACCCAGGCATAAGTCTCCCCTTAGAAGTCTATATGCTACAGAGTAGAGTGACAGAGACTTTAGTCTGTCTGTACAGCACATGCTGGATTCCCTTGGTCTTTGTTAGAAACCTCTGAGGCCCCTCCATTTGCTGCAGGTGCTTTGTAAGGTACATGCTGAACGGGGAGTTATGCTCAGTTATGGGCCAGATTAGTGCAGAGTATAGAGGGGTCATAACTTCTCTAGTAAAGGCATTGCCTCGAGAGCAAATCAAGTGTGCCACATTGAAAGCCTTCCTAACTACAGTAGACACATGGTGGTCGAAGTTAAGCAGTCAACTTGTGAACCCAAGTCATTTACCACTTTGTGGGTACTTAGAGTATTGTTGATTTGATAGTGTGAAGGGACATTGTGCTGAAGGGAGTGATGATGCATTTTTTTTTGCATTCAGTTTGAGACTGTGACTAAGGCAGCAGTTGTTGGTCTGCATAAGACCCTCCTGGAGCATACTGACATTATTTGGGGATTCAATAATTGCACCCATTTTGCAGTCATCTGTAAATTGGTCAGCCGCAACCCCTTAGTTTTGACCTGAACTTCTGAAAAGTATATACCAAACGGTAGGGGGCCCAGCACTGACCTCTGAGGGGTACTGCTGATAACAGGTCTACTGGTTGACATAGAGTCACCCACTTTGATAGTGTGTGTCTGGTTTGTGAGTCAGTTAGCAACCCATCTGACAATTAAGGGGTTTACATTCAGTGTGCTAAGTTTATCTGTAATACCTGAATGTGGGATTGGGCCAAAAGCCTTTGCCAAGTCGAGGTATGCTGTGTGTACAGATTTGCCCTTATTACTGGTCCTCATTACATTTAAAAAAAAAAAATCCATAAGATTTAAAAAAAAGGAGCTGCCCTTGACAAAACCGAATTGGGTCGAATCTAGGGTTTGGAGGTCCCCTATTTCTTTGTTTATGAAGTCCGTAATGATACGTTCCATGGCCTTACAGATGAGGCTGATCAGGTTTATGGGTCTGTAATTCCCTGGGTCTGTTGCTAGGCCACCTTTGTGGAGGGGAATAACTTTTGCCATTCTCCATTCTGCAGGAACTAAGCCAGTGGTTAGACTGTGATTGAAAAGGGTACTTAATGGTGATGCTAGTTTATGTTTTAACCTGTTTAGAAGACAGCCTATGATGCCGTCTGGTCTCACAGAGGCTGTGTTTTTTGCCTTGGATAAGGCTTTGATGACCTGTTCTTCGGATATGTAGGGTTGGGGGGTGGAGTTTGGGGTAAGGTTTGTGATAGATTTGGAGGGGATAATGGGTGAATTTTCACCAAACCTATCCACTGGCAGGTTTGCTGTCACTGTGGGGATCACTGTGTGTTACTGTTGGTCACTAGTTCTGCACATGCTTGGGTCCTACCTTTTAGGCTATGTACATATCTGTAAAAGGCCTTATAAGGTTATCCTTGGCTGTGTTAGCAAAGTCTTTTTTCAAAGAGGTACTTAGAGGATTTGACAAGTCTTATTTGCTCATTGAGGCTGAGGAGGGTGCTTTTCCATTGTTGAGGTCCTGCCTTTCAGTCATTTTTTGTTTGTACTGTGGCATCATTTCAGGTGAGGGTAGTATACTTCTCAAGGCTATGGACATACCTGCCTGGGATATGTACTCGGAAAGCTCAATCATGTCTCTCTCCATATAGTCCAGTGAGGTACATATCAGGTCGTTCACTCCAACATGAACTATGACAGTGTCATAATGGTACCTGTGTGCATGCGTGATCTAATGAATCCTGGCACCGGACAGGCAGCTGACTGACTTTCTTGTCCAACCTGGTGAGTGGGACATCTGCGTGTCTGTTCAGTCTCCAATGACTAGAAAATTTGTTTTTTTTGAGTATTATGCCTTGCAGGCTTGGCAGGTGAGACACTGGTGTTACTGTGTGTCATGGGTGCTGTGTGAACTCTTGTTAGTTTTAGCAGTCTTGTGATGTCCTTCAAGGATGCATCTGCAGTCATAACATATGGGTTGTCCTGCCTCAGGCAGCCCTGCGGTCGGCCAGATTCCAAAGTCTGGGTCTGGCCTCGGCTGATGTCGCACTTTCCCCGACGTCAGAGCTTCTGGGGTATAAAGGCATCAGCCGACGCCATTTTCCTCCGTCTTTCTTGCCGCGCAGTGCCCAAAGCAGAAGCTGTTCGCAAGTGCCGGTCGGTCAGATCCAGAGATTTCAGCTACCGAAGACTTCTAAAAAAGCTAAGTACCCCGTTGGGGACTCTTTCTTGCCTCAGCCGATGTCAGACAAAGTAAATAATTGTTTAACTTGTGGGAAACAAATACCTCATAAGGATTTCCATTCTTACTGCCTTCCTTGCTTAGGCCCAGACCACGACGTATCAGCTTGTTTAGCCTGTGCCTCCTTCAACCGACAGACTCTTAGACGTCGGTCGGAGTTTGCAGAAGAGTTTTTTGGAACCGCTTTTGCATATAAAATGCCGTCGGAGACTCTGACTACACATTTAGCCAAAAAACACAAGGAAAAGGACCGACACTCGCGGCCCGCAGTTTCGGCTGAAAGCACGGTTAGGCCTACCGTGAGTGTCTCGGTTTCGGCTGAAACTGAGTCCTCGGTTCTTACTTCTGCCGAAATCATTCCTCCGACAACCGAGGCCAGAGAGGCCCCGGCTGAGTCGGCTACAGAAATCCCTACCGAAGAAGCAAGCGCACAAGAATTGTCCGACACCATCCCTTTGGACATTTCTACTCCTGCACGTGGGGCAGCTAGGCCCCCTGCTTCTATGTCTATTAAGGCCTTCTCCAGGGCTAAAGCAGCTAAAATTTCAAAGGCTTTACCTGCAAAATCTTCCCCTCAGAGATCTTCCTCAAGTTCTCAGATTCTCAGCCTTGCTGAGGACCTTATATCTCTGATTAGGGGTTCCCAACCTCACCCAGACAGGGCCTCTCATCCACCTCCTGACAAAAGGCCTAGGACAGAACCCCCTGAGCCTCTCTCCTCTGATTACTCCTTGGATGGATCTGATTTATCAGACCATCAGGAAGGGCCATAATCACCATATGAGGATTCAGATGCAGAAGACTCTATTCCTTCTACCTCCCCTCCAGAAGAATTTTCCTTTGGGGAGACTTTACACTCAATGAGGGAACACTTTCAATGGCAGGGTCAGGATTTCTCTGATTCTAGAAAAAGACTTAGGACCTTTTTACACTTGCCACAGCATAGGCCTTTAGCCATACCACCTGTGCTAACAGTAGTTGATGATGCATATAATGATGTCAGCTCTGCCCCTGATTCTCTTCCCCCGGCCCCTGCCAAACCTGACAGATATTACAGGGTCCCGGATTCTCACTTTCATTTGTATAAAGCCCATGCTGCAGACCCAGAAACTATTTCTCAGGGCCCAAAAGGTGTTGCAGCTGCCACTGCCAAAAACCCCCTACCCTCAGAAAGGGAGTCAAGAGCATTAGAGAGATGGGGAAAAAAGGTTTACACATCTACTACTCTTTCTGCCAGGGCTTTAAACTGTCAATTCCATATGATACAGTACCAGGAATATTTATTAGATCAGCTGAATAAAAAGCTTTCTTCTCCTGAACCTTTAGACCATAAGTCCCTTCAGGATTTGGTACACAACTCTCAGCAGGTCAGTAATCATTTCTTAAAATGTGGCTATGATGCACTGGAGGCTTCATTTAGATCAGCTATGACTGGAGCAGTAATTCGCAGGCATGCATGGCTAAAAGAGCAATCCTTGCCAGACCATGTCAAGGCTAAACTCCTAGATGCTCCAATGGAGAAACAAAGTTTATTTGGCTCCCCTGCACAGGAGATTCTAAAGAAAGTGGAAGAAAAAGCAAAATCTGTGCAAACAGTAAAGGATTTTCTGCAGGTCCAACCTTCGAGGTTCAGCAGAAACTGGCCTTCAAAGAATTGGTCCTTTCCAGACACCTCCAGAGCACAGAGGGGCAGGAATAGACACCCAAGAGGCAGAGGTCAATCGGAGGGTGCCTACAGGGGTCGTCGGTGGCAACCTGCCAACCAGAGGAGTACTGCCACAACTACAGCTACAACCACTTCCACAGGACAGACACAATGACTTGGCTCTGATTCTGCCTACCAGGGAACAAGTGGAAGCACCCTTGGGCGGAAAGTTGGCTTTATTCTCGAAAAATTGGCATTGCATTACAAAAGACAAATGGACATTGCAAACAATAGACAAAGGATACAGGCTTCACTTCCACACTTTACCAAAAAAGAGCGGAATGCCAAATCTTCCACCAAACCAGAAGCCAGAGGCTCTAAGGCAAATCAACAGTTTACTTCAGATGAAAGCAATAGAAAGGGTACCACCTGTGGAACAAGGCCAAGGATTTTACTCCAGACTATTCCTTGTACCAAGAAAAGAAACCCAATGGAGGCCTATTCTCGACTTGTCTGCACTAAACACATATCTCATTGTGCCAAAATTCAAAATGCTGACCCTACAGCAACTTCTTCCCATGTTGGGCAAGGAGTCTTGGCTGGTGACACTAGATCTCAAGGAGGCATACCTGCACGTCCCTATACGACCAGATTGCAGAAGACACCTCAGATTTCTTGCAGGATCAGAGCATTATCAATTCTCAGCATTGCCCTTTGGCTTATCTACTGCCCAGAGTATTGACGAAATGCCCGGCATCAATAATTGCACATTGCAGGCTTCAGGGAATTCAAATCTACCCATACCTGGACGACTGCCTAATACAAGCGGACAACAAGACAAAACTAATAAAGGATTTGGCCTATGTCATACACCTGTTACAGGCCTTGGGATACACAGTCAACATCCAGAAGTCAAGACTAGTGCCATCCCAAAGGATAACATTTTTGGGTGCGGATCTGGACACAATAACTCAGATGGCTTTTCTCACAGAAGAAAAACAAAAGCAACTCCCAGTCTACTTCATGGCTTTGACAAGACAAACTTAGCTTACTGCAAGGAAAATCCTGCAGGCCCTGGGTTACATGGCATCCTGCATAATCTTGATCCCGCATGCCAGGCTGCATATGAGGAAATTACAATGGTACCTAAGGAATGTATGGTCTCAACACAGACACAGTCTAGAAACCATGATACCAATCATTCCATGCCTGAAAAAGGAATTCCTGTGGTGGGCTCAGGCCTGCCAGACCAACAGAGGGTTGCCTTTCAACAAACCACAACCAAGGCAGGCCATTACCACGGACGCCTCAGACCTAGGATGGGGAGCACACATGGAAGACAAGTTTATCCAAGGCCTATGGTCTTAAGACCAGCTGAATTTGCACATAAACCTAAAGGAGATGCTGGCAGTGAAGCATGCAATCGAGGCATTCAAATCATTCCTCCAGCAAGGGCATCTGCTGATAAGGACAGACAATACCACAGTCATGTGGTACATAAACAAACAGGGAGGCACGCATTCCTACCCTCTATGCCGGATGGCAATGGATCTGTGGAACCTAGGCCTGAATCTCAACATCTAACTGCAGGCCAAATTCGTACCAGGAAAAGAGAATTCACTAGCAGACAGCTTAAGCAGAACTATCACGGATGCTCACGAATGGATGCTGCATCCACACATCTTCAAAATCATAACAAACAAATGGGGAATGCCAGAGATAGACCTGTTCACCTCCCCACTCAACCACCAACTGAATAAATACTGCTCAAGAGTATACCACCCACAAGCCTGGAGGGTGGACTCCCTCTCTTTCAGCTGGAAGGCCCTAACAGTGTATGCTTTTCCACCTCTCCCATTGATGTACAAAGTTCTACTGAAGATCAGGGAGGAACAGCCAAAGGTGATTCTGATAGCTCCAGACTGGCCAAGGCAGCATTGGTATCCACTACTGAGAAGCATGTCTCGGACAAACCCATGGCCTCTACCCCTATGGCCTTTACTTCTAACGCAGAACAACTACAAGATCCTGCATCCAAACTTGAAAACACTGCAGCTAACTGCCTGGAAAATTGCTTAAAACAAAACCAAACTGTTTTATCTCAGAGGGTCGAGGACATTATCCTGGAGGCTCGCAGACCCTCCACAAGAAAAACATACTCAGCAAAATGGAAAAGATTCCTCATTTGGAGTGCATCAAAGGGTACAAATGTCATACTGGCAAACCTGGCACACATCCTAGAATACTTAGCAGAACTGTTCCACAATGGCCTGTCCTATTCTTCCATTAAGATTCATGCTTCAGCAATTTCAGCAGAGTACAACATGGATCCTCCTATCTTCTCTCACCCTCTCCTCAGACAATTTTTAAGAGGGATCAAAAATGTAAAACCTCCAAGGAAACCTCCTCTGCCTACATGGGATCTCAACTTTGTGCTGGAAAAATTAACACTACCCCCTTTTGAACCAGCAGCATCAGCAGACTTACAGTTCTTATCTTGGAAAACTGCTTTCCTTCTAGCAATCACTTCAGCAAGAAGAGTATCCGAGTTACAGGCACTAATGGCAGTGTAGCCTTTCCTTATTTTTCACCAGGATAGTGTGTCTCTGAGAACCAATCCTACTTTTATGCCAAAGGTGGTATCCAGGGTATCCTTGAACCAAGCTATTCATTTGCCTACGTTCTTCCCTAACACACAGAACAGGGGGGGAAAAACTATTGCACACCCTGGATGTACACAGACAACTACGCTACTATCTGGACAGAACTAAAATCAGCAGAAAAACTGACCAACTTTTTGTAGCATATGCAACTGGAGTGCAAGGAAAAGCAATATCCAAACAGACAATTTCAAAATGGATAGGAAATTGCATTCGATTCTGCTACTCTTTTCATGGAAAGACAACTCCTGAAAATATCAGGCCTCACTCCACAAGAGCCACGGCCACCACTACAGCTTTCCTACGAGGGGTGGCTACCAAGGACATTTTAGAAGCTGCTACTTGGAGCTCCATGCATACATTTGCCAAGCATTACAATCTACCTTTATACTCCAGATCCCGAGCAGGTTTTGCAACTGCAGTTTTACATGGGATCTTAACTACACCATCATTATCTTAGTACCTCCTCCCCCAATTTGGCTATGGTATTCTACACATATGTTATGACTGCAGATGCATCCTTGAAGGACATAGTACAGTTTTGTACCTACCATAAATGTAGATGTCCGATAGGTATGCATCTGCAGTCAGGATTACCCACCCTCCTTCCCCTCTGTGGTATTCCTAGGGTACTTACCCCTCTTTCAGCTAGCTGGGGGAATCTATTATGGTGTATTTGTTTGTATGTATATATGTATATATATTCTGTTTGCTACTGTTTGGAATTTTCAACATTTATCCAAATTTAGCCTTCCTAGAGGGCACCTGGCATCTGGGGCAAGAAACACTGAGGAAAATGGCGTCGGCTGATGCCTTTATACCCCAGAAGCTCTGACGTCGGGGAAAGTGCGACATCAGCCGAGGCCAGACCCAGACTTTGGAATCCGGCCGACCGCAGGGCTGCCTGAGGCAGGACAACCCATATGTTATGACTGCAGATGCATACCTATCGGACATCTACATTTATGGTAGGTACAAAACTGTACTTTTTGGAGGTCTCTGGTGTCTTGGTAGATGTCCTTCAAGGATGCATCTGCAGTCATCACATATGGGTTGTCCTTCCTCAGGCAGCCCTTCGGTCGGCCGGATTCCAAAGTCTGGGTCCGGCGTCGGCTGATGTCGCACTTTCCCCGACGTCAGAGCGCCTGGGGTATAAAAGCATTAGCCGACGCCATCCTCCCCAGTCTTTCTTGCCGCGTGGTGCCCGAAGCAGAAGCAGTTCGCAAGTGCCGGTCGGCCAGCTCCTGTAATTCAGCTACCGAAGACTTCAAAAAGCTAAGTACCCCGTTGGGGACTCTTTCTTGCCTCAGCCGATGTCAGATAAAGTTAATAATTGTTTAACTTGTGGGAAACAAATACCTCATAAGGATTTCCACTCTTACTGCCTCCCCTGCCTAGGCCCAGACCACGACGTCTCGGCCTGTTCAGCCTGTGCATCCTTCAACCGACGCACTCATAGACGGGCGGAGTTTGCAGAGGAATTTTTGGGGGCTAGTTTTTCGTATAAGATGCCGTCGGAGACTCCGACTTCTCATTTAGTTAAGAAACGGAAGGACAAGGACTGACACACATGGGCCGCGGTTTCGGCTGAAACCACGGCCAGGCCTACCGCGAGTGTCTCGGTCTCGGCTGAAACAGAGTCCTTGGTACTTCCAATTACCAAAACCGCTCAACCGACTACCTCGGTCCCGGAGGCCCTGGCTGAGTCTGTTATTGAATTTCCAACAGAAACTGGTGTCCTGGAACCTTCCGACACCATTCCTTTAGACAAATCTACACCAGCACGTGGTGCAGCCAGGCCTCCTGCATCCATGTCCATTAAGGCATTCTCCAGGGCTAAAGCTGCTAAACTCTCAAAAGCTTTGCCTCCCAAGATTATCCCTCAGGGACCCTCTACTGGTTCACAGATTCTAAGCTTAGCAGAGGATCTTATCTCTTTAATTAGGGGTTCTCAACCTCATCCGGACAGGGGCTCTCAACCTCCTCCAGACAAAAGACCCAGGGTTGAGCCCTCTGATCCCCACTCCTCAGATGAGGCCTCTGATGGCTCTACTCTCTCGGACCACCAGGAGGAGGCTTTTTTGGCCTGCGAGGATTCTGATGCAGAGGAATCTATTCCCTCGGCCTCCCCTCCTGAAGAGTTTTCCTTTGGGGAGACACTACACACCATGAGAGAGCATTTCCAATGGCAGGGCCAGGAATTCTCTGATTCCAGGAAAAGATTAAGGACCTTTTTACATTTGCCTCAGCATAGACCTTTAGCTATTCCTCCTGTTTTGAATGTCATTGATGATGTGTACTCTGACTCTAGCACAACCCCTGATTCTCTCCCTCCGGCTCCTGCCAAACCCGATAGGTACTACAGGGTCCCAGACTCGCATCTTTACCTTTACAAGGCCCACTCTGCTGATCCAGAAACTATTTCCCAGGGCCCTAAAGGGGTTGCAGCTTCCACTGCTAAAAATCCTCTCCCCTCTGAAAGGGAGTCCAGAGCTTTAGAGAGATGGGGTAAAAAAGTGTATACTTCTGCTACTCTTTCTGTGAGGGCATTAAATTGTCAATTTCATATGATACAGTACCAAGAGTATTTGTTAGATGAATTGCATAAAAAAACTGTCTTCACCTGACCCCCTAGACCGCAAGTCACTTCAGGATCTGGTACATAACTCACAACAGGTTAGCAACCATTTCTTGCAATGTGGTTATGATGCATTGGAAGCTTCATGTAGGTCAGCTATGACTGGCGCAGTCATACGTAGGCATGCTTGGCTGAAGGAACAATCTCTGCCAGACCATGTTTAAGCAAAGCTGCTGGATGCTCCTCTGGAAAAGCAAAAGTTATTTGGCTCCACGGCTCAGGAGGTCCTAAAGAAATTTGAAGAAAAGGCAAAATCCGTACAAACAGTCAAAGATTTTCTCCAAGTACAACCACCAAGATTCGGCAGAAAATTGGCACAGTATTACAAGGGACAAATGGACACTACAAATAATAGACAAAGGATACAGGTTTCATTTCCACACATTACCAAAAAGAAAGGGCATGCCAGACCTGCCACCGAATCAAAGTGCAGAGGCTTTGAAACAAATTTCCAGCTTAATACAAATGAAAGCTATAGAAAAGGTTCCTCTCAGAACAAGGCCAAGGATTTTATTCCAGGCTATTCCTTGTTCCAAGAAAAGAAAAACAATGGAGGCCTATTCTCGACTTGTCCGCACTGAATACTTATCTCATTGTGCCAAGTTCAAAATGCTGACTCTACAGCAGCTCCTTCCCATGCTGGGCAAGGGGTCTTGGCTGGTAACTCTAGACCTCAAGGAGGCATACCTGCATGCCCCTATCAGACAAAGTTGCAGAAGACACCTCAGATTTCTTGCAGGGTCAGAGCATTATCAATTCTCAGCATTGCCCTTTGGCTTATCTACTGCACCCAGAGTATTCACGAAATGCTTGGCATCAGTAATTGCACACTGCAGACTTCAGGGGATTCAAATATACCCATAACTGGACGACTGCCTTATACAAGCGGACAGCCAGCAAACTTTGGTAAAACACTTGAATTATGCCATCCACCTACTTCAGGCCTTGGGATATACAGTCAACTTTCACAAGTCAAGACTTGTTCCATCCCAAAGAATAACCTTCCTGGGTGCAGATCTAGATACAACCACCCAAATGGCCTTCCTCACAGAAGAAAAACAAAGCCAACTACCAGATTACTTCAAGAATCTGACAAGACAAACCCAGCTGACTGCAAGGAAAATCCTGCAGGCCCTGGGTTACATGGCTTCTTGCATCCTTCTGATTCCGCAAGCAAGACTACATATGAGGAAACTACAATGGTACCGAAGGAGTTTATGGACTCAGCACAGTCACAGCCTGGAAACCTTGATACCACTCATTCCATGC
Organism: Protopterus annectens; assembly: GCF_019279795.1. Lineage (NCBI taxonomy): Eukaryota > Metazoa > Chordata > Ceratodontiformes > Protopteridae > Protopterus > Protopterus annectens. Next base: position 609,573,339 of record NC_056744.1, read on the forward strand.
CTTCAAAAGGAATTTCTGTGGTGGGCTCAAGCAAGCCAGTCAAACAGGGGTCTGCCTTTCAGCAAACCAATAGCCAGCCAAACCATTACAACAGACGCTTCAGACCACGGATGGGGAGCACACATGGGGGGCAGATGCATTCAAGGTCTATGGTCACAAAAAGAGCTATGCATGCACATAAACCAAAAGGAAATGCTGGCAGTGATGCATGCAGTCGAAGCCTTCAAACCCTTTCTGCATCATGGCCATCTGCTTATAAGGACAGACAACACCACGGTTATGTGGTACATAAACAAGCAAGGAGGCACCCATTCCTATCCTCTTTGCAGGCTGGCAATGAATCTATGGGAACTTTCCTTGAAACTCAATATACAGCTACAATCCCAGTTTGTGCCAGGGAAAGACAGTATACTGGCGGACAGCTTAAGCAGGAATATCATGGATGCACACGAATGGATGCTGCACCCAGACATCTTTCTACAGATAACACAATCATGGGGGAGGCCGGACTTAGATCTTTTTGCTTCCCCCCACAATCATCAACTGAAGAAATTCTGCTCAAGGACATACCACCCACAAGCATGGAAAGTGGACGCCCTCTCTTTCAGCTGGAGAACTCTAACAATGTATGCATTTCCACCTCTCCCATTAATGACCAAGGTTTTACTGAAGATCAGGACAGAGCAGCCAAAAGTGATTCTGATAGCTCCGGATTGGCCAAGACAGCACTGGTACCCACTCTTAAAGAGCATGTCACGCACAAAACCATGGCCTCTTCCTCTATGGCCACTTCTACTGACACAGCACAATTACAAAACTCTGCATTCCAACCTGAAAACCTTGCAACTAACAGCCTGGAAAATACCTTGACTCCTCCTCAGGGCAAGCTATCACAGAGATTGAAAGATATTATTATGGAAGCTCGCCGGCCTTCCACAAGAAAGGCATATTCAGCAAAATGGAAAAGATTTCACATTTGGAACACCACAAAGGGCCTAGATGTGACAGTGATGAACATGGCACATATCCTGGAATACTTGGCAGAAATGTTCCACAATGGTCTGTCTCACTCTTCCATTAAAATTCATGCTTCAGCAATTTCAGCAGAGTACAATACTGATCCACCTGTCTTCTCTCATCCTCTCCTAAGACCGTTTCTAAGAGGAATCAAAAACATCAATCCTCCAAGGAAACCACCTCTACCTACTTGGGACCTTAACTTCGTGTTGGAAAAACTAACACTGCCTCCCTTTGAACCAGCAGCATCTGCAGAACTACAGTTCCTGTCTTGGAAGACTGCTTTCCTTCTGGCCATAACCTCAGCAAGAAGAGTATCTGAGTTACAGGCCCTTATGGCAGTACAGCCATTTCTTATTTTTCATCAGGACAGAGTTTCATTGAGAACCAATCCTACATTTATGCCAAAGGTGGTATCCAGGGTTTCATTAAATCAAGCTATTCACTTGCCTACCTTCTTTCCAAATCCACAAAACAAAGGGGAGAAACTTCTGCACACCCTGGACATACACGGACAGTTGCGCTACTACTTGGACAGAACTAAAGGTTACAGAAAAACTGACCAGCTGTTGGTAGCTTATGCTGCTGGTACACAAGGAAAAGCAATTTCCAAACAGACAATTTCAAAATGGATAGGGAATTGCATTCGTTTTTGTTACTCCTTTCATGGAAAAACTGTGCCAGCTAACATTAGACCTCATTCCACGAGAGCCACAGCCACCTCCACAGCCTTCTTAAGAGGGGTGGCTACCAAGGACATTTTAGAAGCTGCTACATGGAGCTCCGTGCCTTCTTTTGCCAAGCATTACAATTTACCTTTATATTCCAGATCCAGAGCAGGCTTTGTTACGGCAGTCCTGCAAGGCATTTTAGCTACACCATCCTTTACATAGTTCCTCCACCCCAGATTGGCTATGGTATTCTACCCATATGTGATGACTGCAGATGCATCCTTGAAGGACATAGTACAGTTTTGTACCTACCATAAATGTAGATGTCCGATAGGTATGCATCTGCAGTCAGGTTTACCCTCCCTCCTTCCCCTCTGTGGTATTTCTTGAGTACTTACCCCTCTTATAGCTAGCTGGGGTGATCTATTATGGTGTATTTGTTTTTATATTATTGTGCATGTTTGGATTTTTAAATGCATCTCTCCAAATTTAGCCTTCCTTAGAGGGCGCCTGGCATCTGGGGCAAGAAAAACTGAGGAAGATGGCGTCGGCTGATGCTTTTATACCCCAGGCGCTCTGACGTTGGGGAAAATGCGACATCAGCTGACGCTGGACCCAGACTTTGGAATCCGGCCGACCGAAGGGCTGCCTGAGGCAGGACAACCCATATGTGATGACTGCAGATGCATACCTATCGGACATCTACATTTATGGTAGGTACAAAACTGTACTTTTTTTTGAGAGAACCTCCGCATATGTTGATTTTTGTGTTGGATGCGTACTGTGTGTATGAGTAGTGGTACTGTGTGCACGTGTAGTGGTGTGTGGGTTGACAACCTCTTCTGTGTTACTGTTTTGCATGTGAGAGAGCATGGATATAAGATTTTTGGTGTAGATACATCTCACACATTCTGTACTAGAGTGAGTTATTAGTAGAGGGTTGTCTGTGTACATGAGGCAATTGCTACACTGCCTCGAGACCCACGTCAAGCAAGGCTGGCTGGAGAGACAAGGGTGGTCCAGCTGTCCATAATGCTGTGTTGAAGACTATTGTCACTAGGGAGGCTTTTCGGGAGCGATCAAAGAGGAGCTCAATGGATGGATATTTCTGCCTTTTTGGTAATTTCATAGGTTTTAGCTCACTAGCAGCATTTCTTTGACTGGGAAAGTACTAAGGATGAGGGCTACACTAATGTGCAACAGCTGTAACTAAGGGGAAAAACACTTGAATTAATCTGTCCAATTATGGCGCACAATTACACGGCAGTGCGAAATGCTGAGTGATGCGCAAACAAGCAGATACCTGCTCAAATGCAGGGCTTGATTACCAGAAGCTAAAAACTTGAAAAAATGTTTTAAAAAGGTTCAAAAGGACCAATGAGGATGCTTATTCCAAGCCCTTGACCAACCAACAGAGGCCAGATAGGTTCCAATCAACACACTCCTCTCACTAGAGTGCAGAAAGGCCCCTTCCAATCCAAGATGGCCTGGAAAAGGTGCTCAGAACAAACAGCCGCTGCAAACAGACCCAGATGCAGCAAACCTGTATCTGGACTATACTACAGCTACTAGCTTCCCTAGTTTCAGCATGAACCACTAGAACATGTTTAACCCAGCAGAAAAGTAGCAGTCAGACACTAAAAACAGCATAAAATCAGCAAGGAGACTAAAGAATGTTTTAAAAAGGGAAATCAGTTATAACACTGCTTGGCAGGAAAACCAGAACAAGCAGAACAGATTGCTTTGCAAATACATAGCAAATAGTGAAACTATCTTTGTAAACAGTAAACACAACAGTAAAATTTGATTTAACAGGCACAGTAAGGCAGATAATTGCAGTACAACAGTGTATATTAGTACACAGTATATAAATGCAATATTAATTTAGGTGGCAGTCAATAAAGAAGTACAGTAAATAATATAAATAAACAAAACAAATGCAATTTATGTTTTTTTGGAAGCTCAGAAGCCTCTAGTCTTCTGGTATCTCAGCTCAGATTTGTGGTTGGTAGCCCACCTCAGCTTGGTACAAACAAGCAGAAACCTGGTCAAATGCAGGGCTTCAATACCAGGAGCTAAAAAATTTGAAAAAAAAAAAAACTTTAGAAAGGTTCAAAGGACCAATGAGGATGCTTACTCCAAGCCCTAGACACAGTCCTCTCACTAGAGTGCCTCTTCCAATCCAGCATGGCCTGGAAAACGTGTTCAGGAAAAACAAACCCAGATGCAACAAGCCTGTATCGGGACTATGCAATAGCTACTATCTATCCTAGTTTCAGTGGGAACCACTAGAAAATGTTTAACACAGCATAAAAATAGCAAGTTCTTATACATTCCAGATTCAAAATGCTAACCATCAGAAAGTGATCTTTCAGTGGGCTTATATGGTTTCTCTAAACTAGAAAGATGTCTACCTGTACATCCCTGTTGCAGATAAACATAGGAGATACCTTTGGTTTGTGGCAGCAGGATTACACTACTGATTTTGTCATTTGGCTTATCCAGTACTAACAGAGTTTTTACCAATATGTCTATCTCCAGTTATAGTCCATTGCAGAACCTTAGGGGTGCATATTTGCCCTTATCGGGACAACTGCCTCATCCAGGGTAAAATCCATCCTAGAACTCCAAGCACCCAAGCAAATCACTATGGGCTGCTTCCAGAAGCTAGGTGTCAAGGTGTCACTCTCACCCTTTGATAGTCTGAACTTCAGCCCCAGACAAGAATTCTCTTTCTGGGTGTACTGATAGGTTCAATACAACAAAAAGCCTTCCTATGCCAGGGAAAGGTTTATTTTCTCACAAAGTATTTGTTCAGCTTACTACCAGAGCAGACAGTCTCTCCAGGGAAATAACGAACGGCCTTGATACACAGCATCCTGCATCTTAATGGTCCCCTTTGCGAAATTACACATGAGAAAAACTCTTATGGTTCCCAAACAACACTTTGGAACAGCATTCTGTGAAAACCCCGGAACTTCACTGGTGGAAAGTCACTATCCTGCAGAATCCAGGGACAAACCTGTCTGTAGAAGAAACACTTGAGACCATTACCACAGACAGTTCAAAAATAGCCTGGGGAGCACACTTAGGACCCTTGAAGGTACAGGGTATCTTGACCCCAGAGCAAAGAAGACTGCATGTAAACCAGAGATGATAGCAGTCTTTCTAGTTGTGAAAGCCTTTCAAAGCTACCCGAACCCAGGAACACTGAAATCTGGACAGACAGCACCATGTTTATGTTGTACATAAGCAAGGGGGACCCATTCCTATCATGTATGCAGTTTTGCAATAAAGATTTGGCTGTTGCCTAGAAATGGTAAGGACTTGCTGTGTCTAATAATGGTGTCTGCCAAAAAAGCAATTACTAGAAAATGGAAATCAGAATCTAAACCAACTATACTGGAAGCAGTGAATATAGTAACAGAGATAAAATAACTGTAATTGAGAGCTTTAGAAAAGTGTAAGAGCAAACTACATAGGAAAAAAATGGGAATTCTGGGAACAATACATACAAGGGAGGAATGAGGCCTAAAAGGCAGAAGGACTTAAGTGGGCTATGTAATGTTTGAGTGAGAAAGCTTGGGTAGATTATAAGTGATGCATGATGTTTGCAACTGAGTGTGTGTCTGTATAGTTTGTGATGTAAAATGTTTGCGACTAGGATTGTGTTGATGTGGTTTATTTTCATTTATATTAATATATGATTGTCTATGTAGTAAGTGATGGTTTAATGAAAATGTTTCTTGTTTAAAAAAATAATTTGTGTACTATTGCTTAGGTTATAGCAACATATGTGAAGTATGTTTGTTATGTTAATATAGTTTGATTACTTTTATATGAATGTAGATTTGTTTGTCACAAGTGGTAATTCAATAAAGGTGTTTGAAAAAAAAAATGTGGCTCTTGGCATAGGATTTGCGACTGTCTGTTAAATCTAGTCCAGTACCCACTAATTAAAGATTGTACTGTATGGGACTTCTATCAAATTAAATGCCTCCCGATAGAAAATATTAGGCGAAGATTAGAGGTAGGTAAGAGTTATAACATAATTAAACAAATATTATACTTAATCAACATAACTACTGCTAGTGTTAAAATAGGTGATCTTGGTATGCAGTTGTTGTTCTTCTTCTTCTTTCGGCTTTTCCCGGTTAGGGGTCACCACAGCAAATCACCTGTCCGCTCATGATTGGCAGTGGAGTTTTATGGTGTCGAGTTACCAGCCCAGCACCCAACCTTCCACAGAAGGCACACACATACACACACTCACACCTAGAGCCAATTTAGTGTGTCCAATCCAACTGTAGCCGAGGGCGAGGGCTACCACAGCAGGGATAACCGACAGGTGATGCCTGCAACAGTGAATACACTCTGACGTCTACATTTATGGTAAGTGTGTGTAACTGTACTTTCTCCCTGCTCTTGTCTGTCCTCAAAGGGTGACATTACATTTTTCTACCAGTGATGGATCATCTCACCCAGCTAAAGGGGTCTGTCATTATTTCAGACCTGACCACAGGTCTGCCTACTTTGCCTTCTACAAAGACCACTAGCAGCTGCCCTACTCAATTAGGGAACTTTGTTCTGTTAAGGTAATACCTAATCTGTCAGTGTACATCCAGCATGTCTTTGGGATGTGGGAGGAAACCGGAGCACCCGGAGGAAACCCACATGACTACAGGGAGGACATGCAGACTCCACACAAAAGGCACCCCAGCCGAAGATCGAACCGGAGAACCTCTTGCTGTGAGGTGGCAACGCAAACCGCTGCACCACCGTGGCTGCCCGATCTTGGTATGCAGTTATACCAACAAATTATAAACTCTTTCCTTTTAAGATCAAAAATGCTATCCAATACCTATAGATTAATAACAAAAATTAAACATCAGGACTTGCTCCTATTCTCAAGATATTGGGAGGAAAAGAATGACAAGATTACTCCTGATCAAAAATCTGATGCTATTAAACTTACCATGAAGTTTTAACCCCTTTCAAAAAATTAATCTTCACCCAAATTATGATTAACAATAATGCCTGCCACGCACCCTTTTTCCTAAACATAATCAATTCTACACACACTCCTTTTTGTCCCTCATGCCCAAACAAGATAGCAGACACCTTACATATGTTCTGGAGTTCCAAAAATGTATATAAATTGTGGTGTTCACTTAGATCTAAATTGGAAAAAAAGGGCTATACCGAAACTTACTCTGTCATGGGAAATTGCTCTTCTACATAGATTTCCCTTAAATTGCACACATGCAAGTAAGCACATCATAATAACATTATGTGCCATGATGAAAGCGTATATAGCTGAAAACTGGCTTGACAGCACTAAAACCACATGGGATGAATATAAAAGAATAGCTACGAAATACGTATTGGCTGACAAGTTAATGTCTAACAATAAAAAAAAACTTCTCTACTATCAGAAGTATTGGGAAAAGCTCCTTGATGTCCTTAATGTAGACATTAACGCAAGCTTGAAATAAAGGAGAACTGTAATCTACATTTAGCAAAGGGGTATGTAAATGAACAAACTGTTTGGTTAACATCCATTCTTAGAATCGTGAGAACAGGTTTTTGAGCCTCGCTTGTATCAACAGGGGTGACATCAAGTTTGTAGATAGTGTTTATAGTTTGTACAAGATACGGTTAGATAACTGGCTAGTTGTAGCTTTTTATGGTGTAAGGTCAGATATAGGCGATTTAAGACCAAGATATGTCAGTGCTAACTTTGCTCAAATATCAGTGTGTGTTGATGTGTAATTCTTGATTTTAGACAACTTTTTTGGTTTCCTAGTGTTTTACTTGTTTTGTATAACTTCTGATGTAGATTGAATGCCTAAGATATGTTATATTGCTTTGTTCCTTGTACTGTTATTCCATGTATCTTGTTATTATTTTGTTTTTCTCTGCCTTTTTTAAAAAATGTGGTTAAGTGAATAATAAAAATTTTATTTGAAAAAAAAAAAAAGGAATTGCGACTGTCATTTATATCATCCTACACCCCAGATTAGAAGAACATCATAGCAGACTTTCTAAGCAGGGACCTTCTGGGCCCCAGTGAATGGATGCTCAAGAGAGAGGTTTTCCTGAACCTTGCCCAACAATGGGGACATGCCAGTATAGACCTTTTTGCCTCTTATCAGAACAGACAACTATCTGGAATCTGCTCCAGATCTCAATAGACAGGGACTTAGAGAATGGACACTTTCTCCTTCAAATGGACAGACTTGTTTCTGTATGTCTTTCTGCTGTTACCCCTGAACCCCAGCATACTGATAAGTGAGGTCACAGGCAGAGTATGATACTCATAGCTTCCTTCTTGCCAAGACAACATTGGATGTTCGTGTTTCACTGTTGCAGTCATCTCCTGTGGGTTATCCCTGCTGTGGTAGCCCTCAGCCAGCTCGAATACCAGAGTCAGTGTTTTTCTGAGTCAGCTGCTGTCACTTCCTGCCTGATGTCAGGTCAGCAGTGCTATAAAGGCAATGCCATTACATCAGTCTTTCTTGCCATGGATCCTGTAGCAGAAGCAGTTCGCAAGTGTGCCAGTCGGTTGTTACCAGAATTTGAATTACAGCTGAAAATGTCTAAAGCTAAGTACCCCATTGGGGATCCTTTTTTCTTGCTCTAACCAATGTCCAAAAAAGTTAACAATTATCTCGCCTGTGGAAAGCAAATACCACACCTAGACTTCCATTCATGCTGCGTCACTTGTTTAGGCCCAGACCACGGCATCTCCTGTTGCCAGTTCTGTGCCCTCTTTAACGCGAGAACCATTCATCGTAGAGCACTTATTGTAGCCAGGTTTTTCATCTTCCATCTTCACATTCCGTAATGGTGTCTGTCAGCCAACAATCTGTAGACATTCCAAAAAAATGTAAGGATAAAAATAGAGACAGACCACACAAGGCTAAGCCTTCCAATGACTCTACCACTAAGCAGGTAGTCAGTTCTCCGGAATACAGTGAGGCGCCTTCACAGCCCTGATGCCCAATTCGATACCTTTGCATGCCTCTACTGAGACCCTTTCGGTGTCCAATATGCCACAGAAATCATCTTCGTCTTCCAAGCCTTTGCTTGTCTCTGCCTTGGTTGGGTCCAGAGCCGTGACACAGGCATTAGCTTCTGAGGAGCTTTTTGCACTACCGAATCTAGACAAAAACTGACGTCTTCTCATCTGACTACCATTTGTCTCAGACTGATGGATACTGTTAGGACTAGAAGCAAGTCCACTCATAGGAAAACTACTTCTAGCCACCATTTTACTCTCGCTCCACCACCCCAAGCTCAAATGCTTAAAATGGCAGAGGATCTTGTCACCCTTATCAGGGGTAGTCAGGCCACAACTTCTAGAAGGAAAAGAGAGCTTTCTCCTGAAATACTGACAGAACAGGATTCTGAGATGATGAAATATTATTATTGTTATCCCTGCTGTGGTAGCCCTCGGCCAACCCGAATACCAGAGTCAGTGTTTTTCTGCGTCGGCTGTTGTCGCTTGCTGTCTGATGTCAGGTCATCAGTGCTATAAAGGAAGGCAGCTGACGCCATTACATCAGTTTTTCTTCCCCTAACCAGTCAGAGGCCCAAGTAAATATGGTAAAGTGGTCCTGGTGGCTAAAAGCCACCATTACAAACTTATGTCTCCCTAAAGAAAAAAGATATAAGGGGGAAGGAAGGTGGGAAACCAGGACTGCAACAGTGAATACACTTGAACATCTACATTTATGGTAAGTGTACACAACTGTACTATGTTCTCTGTGTTTCATTGTTGCAGTCATCACCTGTGGGAGTATTCCCAAAGCTGAGGAGAGGGCTGGTAGGACTAGTAAGAGACCTAGTAATGAGAGACAAACCCTGCCCTAGCCTTAGAAAATAGAGGTAGGTGGTAACGCTTGGTAAAGGTATGGACAGAAGTCCAGGTGGCAGCTTCCAGGATGTCCCTGGTGGGAGCCTCTCTGAGGAATGCTGTGGAAGTGGAGGCTCCCCTAGTGGAATGGGTTCGAATAGACGTGGGGGGGGGGTGTTCCCATGCAATCTGTAGCAGAAATGGATACAGTGTGATATTCATTTGGAAATAGTTTGCTTGGAAATGGGCTAAGCTGACAAGTAGTTGGTCTGTTTTCTGAAGGGTTTAGTACGGTCCAGATAGTGTCTGAGCTGTCCGTGCACGTCTAGTGAGTACAGCATTTTCCCCCTTGTTTTGAGGGTTAGGAAAGAAGGTGGGTGGATGTATGAACTGGTTGAGAGTTACAATAGCTACCACCTTGGGCATAAAGGAGGGATTAGTCCTCAGAAGCGACCCTGTCTGCATGGAAGATGATGAAGGGCTCAATGGCCATCAGTACCTGCAGTTCTGAAGCCCTTCTGGCTGGCTGAGAGCCTCTTCCATGGGACTACACCTGATAGCCCAGTACCAGCAGGGATCAACAACACCCTGGCAGACCACTTAAGCAGAAACTTACTGGATTCTCACGAATGGCAGCTCCACAGAAAAATCTTTTTATTTATATATATATATATTTATTTATTTATTATGATATTTTTGATGAGAAGAGGATTCTGAGGAGTCTGATTATTCAGATTTTGAAGAGGAACAACAACTGATATAATGGTGTTGGCTGCCTTCCTTTATAGCACTGATGACCTGATATCAGGCAGCAAGCGACAGCAGCCAACACAGAAAAACATTGACTCTGGTATTCGGGGCGGCCGAGGGATACCACAGCAGGGATAACCGACAGGTGATGCCTGCAACAGTGAATACACTCAGACATCTGTATTTATGGTAAGTGTGCATAACTGTACTTTCTCCCTGCTCTTGTCTGTCCTCAAAGGGTGACATTACATTTTTCTACCAGTGATGGATCATCTCACCCAGCTAAAGGGGTCTGTCATTATTTCAGACCTGACCACAGGTCTGCCTACTTTGCCCTCTACAAAGACCACTAGCAGCTGTCCTACTCAATTAGGGAACTTTGTTCTGTTAAAGGTAATACCTAATCTGTCAGTGTACATCCAGGAATGTAGGATTTGTTCAGCTTTATTCTGTGGTTTGGAAAGAACAGTTGCAGGTGAATAGCTTGATTCAGAGGGAGTTCTAATGTGTTTGTCTCCAAGATGAAAGAGGCAAAAAAAAACGATGACTACCAGAAAATCATAATTATCCAAATGGGAGAGGTTTTCTTTTTGGTGCCAGAACAAAAGCATTCATCCTCCACATGTGGACATAAATCTCATGTTGGAATATCTTTCTGGATTATTTTCCCAGGGCCTTTCTTATTATGTTATTAAGGCGCATGGTTCTACCATTTCTGCTTGTCTTACCTGCCCCCCATCCATTCTCATTTCCACCTAGAACCATTCTTAAAGTGGTCACTCATCTAAAGTCTCCCAAGAGAAACCCTGTCCTGCATATGATTTAAACTGTGTACTAGAAAAGCTTACCTTGCCACCTTTTGATCCAGCAGCTTCTGCTCCTTTAAAGATTCTCACAAGTAAGGTCACCCTGCTGATAGCTATTACCTCAGCCAGGCGCATCTCAGAGATACAAGCCCTGATGTGCAAAGATCATTTCCTTTCTATTTAAAAGGGACAGGGTAACAATTAGAACTAACCCCTCTTTTATGCCCAAGTTAGTATAGAAATTCCCTTTGAATCAAGCTATTCACTTGCAAGTGTTATTTCCAAACCACAGAATAAAGCTGAACAAATCCTACATTCCTGGATGTACACTGACAGATTAAGTATTACCTTAATAGAACAAAGTTCCCTAATGGAGTAGGACAGCTGCTAGTGGCCTTTGCAGAAAGGAAAGCAGGCAGACCTGTGTTCAAACAGAGTTTTCCTAACTGGATAGCCAACTGCATTGCTTTCTGTTATGCTCATCATGGTAAGCCATTACCATCTTAAGTCAGGGCTCACTCCACTAGATACAGGGCAGCCACCACTGCCTTCCTTAAAGGTGTCCTACCCAGGCTATTCTGGAAGCTGCAACATGGACCTTTGTCCACACCCTTACTAAACATTGCCATTTAGGTACTGCCTCCAGGACTAGGGTAGGTTTTTCTACTATTCCTACAGAACCTGCTTTCTCGAGGGACACCAGCCAGCCTACCCCCAACCTGTAGCTTTGGGAGTCCTCCCAAGAATCTGTGCTGCAGCATCAACTATGAAGAACACAGTGCAGTTGTGTTACACTTACCATAGTTGTAGATGTTCGAGTAGATCAATGTTGCAGTACAAGCTTTCACCTTCCCACTCTTCTGTCTGCTGGCGGCCTCTTCATCCTGCCTCTCCATCTGTTTTTTTTTTCCCCCTGTGGCATGTAGCTGTTATCCATCATCAGCCCCTCTCCTCTTCTCTTATTCCATGATTAGAGTCTTCCCTCATCTCTAGCTAAGCTCTGACATCAGGAAGGATTGTGTTGCCCTTAGGCATCAGACTGCTGAACACAGTCTAGAAGGACCTGAAGATGGTACTGTACCCTGACTTTCAGATGTCAGTCCTTGGGCATCCATCAGCTAGGAATAATCCAAAGACTCTGGAAATAAGGCTAGACGCGGGCTTCTGTATGGCAGCAAGACCCAAGAATTAGTACTACAACTGTGATCTGCTCGAACATGTGACAACTGTCCTTGCATTCTTAGTCCTTTAGAAAGTGCTTATATTAGCCTTCAAAGAATGGCACAAGATTCAAAAGGCAAGCTATCTTAAAAATCTAAGAAGTTAATTTTGTTGCCACTAATTTTCTTATGAATTCTCCTGCGACTCTCCATGTGTTATTTACTGTGTTCATTGTGCAGTCTATGTAAAGTGTTAAATGTATTAGATCACTTTTTTTTGAGCTTATGGTTTCTTAAGGTAAAGGTGAGACTTTTATTGATGTATTTTACAGACTGTTTGTGGTGGGTGGGTGTCTCTCTCCAAGCTGAGGTTGATATTTAAGAGTTAAAAATGAGAATGATAAATCTACAAATGAATTGTGGTAAGTGTAACTATAAACTAAATTATATCTTAAGAATTCTGCTGAAGTTAAGGTGGATTTAGAAAATTAAAAAAATATATAAATATAATATATTAACAAATGTAATTTTTTTTCCTGTCCATTTAGGTATCCTTTCATTAAAGTTCCCTGAGGCCCCAACAGTGAAAGCGTGCTGTATGTTTTTTGTAAGTAGTAATGGTTGTGGATGTGGGGGATTTTTTTGTTTTTTGTTTTTTGGGCTGAATTTACTAAAAACTTGCTAAAGGTTCTACTGTGTAGCATAGAAATGTATCCTCACCAGCACGCTATTCTTAGGAAAGATTAATGGATGTATTAAGGGATGGTTAAGCAAACTGGTGTGGAACAGTAAAGGAGAGACCTCAATATGGGCGAAAATGCTGGATGAAGTTATAATGGTCCACAGTGTCAAAGTACTACAGAGAGGTCGTACAGAACCAGACTAGAGTAAAAGTTTTCACCTCCAGCCATGAGAAGTTCATTAACTGCTATTATGAGCGAAGAGCAGCCTAAGTGCAGTGGTAAATGTAAAAATTGGACTGGAACAAAGCCATGAGCCATTGAAGTGTATGCAAGATTCACGCTGTTCATAAACAACCTTCTCAGTAACTGCCTGAGTATGTGAAATTAGATATAAGGTACAAGTTATCAGGATTGTTAGGGTCCAGAAATATTTTTTGATGGTCAGTATAACCAAGGTTTTATTTTAAAGTAGTGGAAGCATTCTCTGCCTCTAAAAAATAAAATGCATAATACTGTAAATGACCAGATCTAGAACATTCACTCAGACTCAAACCATTCTGGAGAGACAAGAGTCAAGTTCTTATGTTGAAGGGCATTCACCTGAAGTCACAGACATGATCTAGCAATAAGTGGGAATCTGAAACTACATTCAGGAGCAAGAACTATTCTTCATTCCTACTGATGGAACTGACTATGGAATTGTTAGTGCCACTTACAGTGGCAGCCTTGTTAGCAAAAAATGAACAGCCGGCTCATACTTTTGTGACTTTTAAAGACTATGTAGGTGGTAAGATAGGCCAGGATACACACCTTGTCACTTTACTGCTGCTGGCATTTCCTTAATAGAAAATCTGCCTTTTTGGAGATGTCATATCGGTAATGAGCATAATGTTCAGCCAGATCACTTCTCTCAGTATAAAGACCAGCATGCCTCTGGCTTTTTTCCAACCTTCATCCTTTCTATAGAAGAGATCAGAGCTTAGAATAAGCCCCGTCTCTTGTGATCCTTTTTGGGACAGGACATTCATTAGATTGGGCCAGCAGGTCCACAACATACTTATCTGGTCTCCCAGAGATGTTCTTTGAAAAGAAATAGTGAATTGTCAAAGAATACAAGAGTGAGCTTTTATTCAGACTGCTTTAAAAGGGGACTAAAAAAGGGTATCACTAGATCAAACTGAACATGGACATGTTCAGCCCAGGAGTCAAATTCCACCAAGTCAGTGATTATCACTTCCATAACAAATATCAAGTGTATTCAAAATAGTCGCACCAGAAGAAACTTAGACCCTTTCATAATACAGAATAATTGTGTAATCAGTCACTCACTGTCCGTCAGCCCAAATTCTGAAATCCCCAAAAACCACAAGGTTTTGGTAACACAACACAATGTTGATGAGAAAAATTGAAAAATGTTTTCATTCACTCACATAGGAAGTAGATGAGTAGAAAACTACAGCTTGTTCCTGCATCATTGGCTTATTCAGAAGAGCAGGGAGTCTTACAAGCAACCTGAGCAGCATGAAGCTCAGTTGTAAAAAAAAAAAATAAATAAATAAATTGCTTTTCTTTCTTAATCCTGCCCTGTCTAGAGTACCTTAAAATGTAGGGAATGCTGGTGTCAAATGTGGCCATATTCTTTTCCAGCCATGTCATTGTTGTGGGTTCAAGGCTCTTATTGCATTATTATGTTTGCAGTCATCCCTGGCTTATTGGAGACAGAGCAAACATTCTTATAGAGTGCTTTATGTTGTGCCAGAAGTTAACAGGACCTACAAAGCTGCCTTAATTGCTAGTCAGGAGCCCTGGCTACAGCACAGAAGAGACCTGGAAGAACCTTGTTATGCTTTTTTACTCAGGGGAGGTAAAAAGATTTTTTATTCAGAAGAGCAGGGAGTCTTACAAGCAACCTGAGCAGCATGAAGCTCAGTTACCTACAAAGCCTTAATAATTTAGTCAGGAGCCCCTGGCTACAGCACAGAAGAGACCTGGAAGAACCTTGTTGTAAAAGATTTTTCATACCCATAAATAACCTATAAATAATTTGCACTTACAAGTGGGCACACAAGCATGCTTTCTGTGTTTCACCCCTATGTTTTTTAGTTTATTATTTGTCTGATGACCAGGAAAGTCGCACTGGGATAGAAATTCCCTTTTTTTCAGCAGAGGCCCAGGAGGAAAAGCCCCCACATTTACATTCGTAAGTTACAAGTGTTCACAAAACATAAACATTGTATTACATTATTTTACATTGTAGATAGTATTGTGTCTTGGATTACACATGGTAATTAGCTGATTAGAAAAATGCTATGTCCAGAAAGAAAAGGTAAAACAAATGGAAAAAGTATTTGTTTACATTTGCATTTAGTTTTGTAGTTACAAAGTGGAGGTAAGAAAAAGAGAGAAAATATTTTCAGAGAGGAAAGGGAAAAAAACAATAAGAAGTATTGTTTGTTTACAGTAGGAGAGAAAAGTAAAATTGTATCAAGGTCATCATGATGGGCTTCATATGTGATGAGTTAGGAAGAGTGAGGCATAGTTTGTTAGAGGTACATTAGCTTAATAAGTTACTTTAGTAGATATTAACCAGGTGAAGAGCAGGAGTAGAGCCAAGGGTGTTGTAGGTGCTGTTTTAGTAGGCTGTCAATCATTTGCCATTTTCTATAAGTTTTAGCTGTAGTGGAATGGAGTTTTGTAGTTTTGCAACACAGTATATGAGTATAGTGAGCTACCAGCAGAGATTTTTTGATTTACTTACAGCTAGGAAGAATTTGTTATTGGAGCATAGTGTTGTTCTACTACTGTATGGTTGCAGTGTGTTTAGGGAGGGGCAGTTATCTGGTTTATGTTTGTGGGCTGTAGTAAGTTTAGGAGTAGGTTACCTGGTTTGGGAGTTCCAGCCAGTTTAGTTTTGTGCAGTGATGGATTTTGGTAAGTGAGTAGGTGCCAAGTTTTGATACTTTATTATAACATGCATCGGGTGTGGATATGAGGGTACTATTAAGACGTCCTTCTATATCATTGTTGCAGTATTCTTCAAAGTAGGGATCTCCTGCCAAGGATAGGCAGCATCCGGCCAGTATACTAAAGCCTTTAAATGTTACATCTGCATTATGTCACACACATGATCCCTGTACAGAGTGTAGGGTACAAAGATGATGTACGGACGCAGTTACCCAAAACTTTTTTATCACTAGTTGGTCTGAAAGCCCTTTTGCTGTGCTGTATATATAGCCACCAGGTAAGTACCCTATTGGGGTCATTTTTCTTCTTTGATCTTGTGCCTACCTCCCCCCCACCCACCCCCGCACTTCTACTCCTTCCTAGCAAACTAGGGAACTATTCCTCAGATGAAAATTCACAGTCTGATGGTGAGTCCCTGTCTTACTCTTCCCAGAGGCCTTTGCCTTTAGCTTATGATTCTGATGAAGAACAGTCTGTAAGTATTGAGTCTCCATTTGAGGAATTATCTTTTGGAGACACTATAGCTCGAATGATGGAATTCCTCAAGTGGGATTCTTCTCAGTTGTCTGATATCCAGAAAAGGTATTATGAGCTGCTTCAGATGGATACTCCTAAATCTTCTGCAGTACCACCTGTATTGGCTGCTTTGTTAGGCACCTTTATAGCTGGCTGTAAGTCTCGTGATTCTCAGCTTCCTGCTCCTAAGAAACCTGATAGGTTCTATGAGGTTCCTCAGGACTGTCAATTCTTATTTAATTGCTCTTCTGCTGATCCTGCTGTGGTGTCGTTATCCTCTGACAAGCCTTTTAAACTTTTGCCCTCAGATACAGATAGTAGGGCAATGAAGAAAATTGATAAGGTTTATACTGTTTCTGCTTTGGCCTTTCAGGCATCAATTATAAGACCCACATGACTAGATATGTTCTGGCCTTGATTGCCCAGCCTTGTCAGGTCACTTTTGAGCTCCCTGATTCTGAAGCAAAATCTTCCACTCTGTCTGTTTTAGGTTCTGCCTCTCAGGTGAGTCATCACTGTATCAGGTATAGCTATGATGCTGCTGATGCATCTTCCAGAGCTGCTGCCTTTGGGTCTGTCATCAGGTGTTGTTCTTGGCTTTGTCTGCAGTCCTTACCTGAAGATGTTAAGGGCAAATTGTTGGATGCTCCTTTGGATAACAAAAATCTCTGAGACTGCAGCTGCGGAGATGTTTCTCTTCAGGAAAAAGGTAAAGCCTTGCTGGATCTTAAACATTTCTTTGTATCCCCTATCTCCAAGTTCCAGAGGAACTATCCTACTACATCTGCTTTTGTTTGCAGGCAGCCTCGTCAGGCCACTAAAGGCAAGAAGGTTGATAGGCAAGCTCCTGCTAAGTCTTCTCAGGCTTTTGTGGCTCAGAAGCTTCCTTTATCGGCCAAGTCTGCTTCTCTTTGACTTCTTGCAACCTCTGCCCCTTGGACAAGTTCTCTTGTCCCTTCAGCTCTCCCTCTGTCTTCCAAACTGGCAAATCATCACCTGGGAGTCTTGAATTCTGTCAACCGTCAGGGCTACTTCCATGATGAGGAAATCTCTTCCCTCCTTTTTCAGGGATTCCCCAACCTTCTCTAGACTTCAAAACGAGCATGAAAGAACCAGAAATGGAGGTGTATCCATCTTCATTAAAGACAAATACACCTCAAGACTGGTCAAACAGTAAGATTCCCATAGAGCTACTCCAAGTCCAACTAACTGTAGGTAAAACCCCCTTCCATATCATTGTTAGCTGTAGGTCCCCCACCATGAACTGTGAGAACCACTCTGCCTACCTGGACCTACTTGAGTCACGATTATACAGCCAGACACCTTGGTCATGGGTGATTTCAACTATCCTGTCATAGATTGGGAGTCATATATGAGCACAAACACACTTTCCCTAAGGTTCCTCGACTTTAATACAAATGCTGTGGAACAGATGGTCTGCACCCCCACAAGGGGCTCGAATGTCCTAGATTTAGTACTCGCCAACATAGGGGGTCTCTGCACTAACCCCTGTGTGCTGCCCTCCCTCCCTAGTAAGGTTTGATCATAAATTAGTCTTGTTCAAAGTAACAATCCTACCTGATGACCCCCCCCCCCCAAGAGCAAAAAGGATGAAAATTTTCTCCAAAGCAAACTATAGCCTACTAAGCAATGGCATAAATAGTTTCAACCCTCCTGCTACCACTGTCAACAATGACATCTATATGGAGATGTACACAAATGCCCTGTATAAACACCTGTACAAATGTATAGACTAGTCTGTAATGAATGGATCAAAACAATATCCTCACAAAAAAACAAGCCACCCTGGGACACATCAAGCATAAGTAGGTTGTACAACAAGAAGAAGAAACTAATGTTTAAGAACATGAGGGAACTGACTCAGCAGAAGAAGGACACCCTCCACAGCTTGAACAAGCAAATTAGATATCTTGTAAAGTCCTGTAAAGCCAATTACAAAGCTAAACTAGCATCATTAGCTAAGGATAATCACAAGACATTCTTTAGCTACATCAGAAATCTAAAAGAGAAGGCCCAGCTTTCTGCTGAGCTAGTAGTGGACAGCAGCACTTATACTGACCCTGAGGATGTTTACAGCCTGCTAGCAGACAAATTTGGTGCAAACTTCACCCCCCCCCCCCACCAGACATATCCCAATGTATACTTGTCACCAGTCCTCTACCTAGCATCTCCAAAGAGCAGGTCATAACCACACTCTCCATGACCAAAAACACAGCCTCTGTGGGAATGGATAACATCCCAGGCTGCCTACTAAATGGTCTAAAACAGGACTTAGTGGAACCATTTGACACTCTTCAACCACACAATCTTAAGTACTGGATTTGTCCCAGCAGAGTGGAAAACAGCGATAGTAATTCCCCTTGCCCAAAGGGGGTTCATCAACCAGCCCTGACAGCTATAGACCCATAAGCTTAACCAGCCTTATCTAGGTGACCTTCAAACCCTTGACCCGACCCAATTTGGCTTTGTTAAGGGGAAATCATGCTTATTAAACCTGGTGGACTTCGTGAATGTCACCAAAGCCTTGGATGAAGGCAGAACAGTACATACAGACCATCTTGACTTTGCCAAGACTTTTGACACAATCCCCTACTCGGGCATCACTGAGAAACTCACTCAGCTGGGAATTAACCCATATGTCACTAGATGTCTAGGATCTGTGGTAGCCCCCTACTGTTTGAAATCTATTTCTTGGAAGTCCAGGTAAAAACAGATGGCCTGTGGCTTACCAAATTCGCTAATGACTGCAAACTGGGTGCAGTCATCGCATCCCCAACAAGGGCTTACACAGACAAATGATTGGTGCCAAAGCCACAGACTTGATGCATTTTTTTTTTGTTTAGTTTATCATCCCTTTCAGCAAAGGGGAAGTACCTGCAAATTACAGTGTTAACAGTACCCCCCTTAGCTCAAACCCTGTGATGAGAGATTTGGGAACATAGGTTGATAACCTTAACGTTGATCACCATGTGCCTTCAGATACAGATAGTAGGGCATTGGAGAGAACTGGTAAGAAGGTATATACTGCTTCTACTTTGGCTGGTGGATCAGGTTTATGGGAAAAAATGTGGGAGGTTGGCAAAATGGTTAATGTTTACCTTACAGAGACAAAGTGCAGGGTTTGATTCTCACATGGGGTAATTGACTAGGCTTAAAATGACCCACAGGGGCAATTACTGTTGTACTAATCTATGAACCTACGAGTCCAACATGTTTTAATAGCTGGGAGGTTGACATAATGGTTAAGTTGTTTACATTACAGACACAAGGTGCAGGGTTTGATTCTCACATGGGATAATTGTTTAGGCTTAAAACGGGCCACAAAGGCAGTTAGCCTAGTATTAATCTATGAACCAAAAGCAACTTCCCCATTTCTTGGCATTTATTGGGTCCCTTTTGGACTGGGGAACTATTCAACTTGTCTCTCCTTCTCAGGTAGGAAAGGGTTTTTACTCCATGATGCTCTTGGTCCCTCGAAAGGAGGGTACTTGGAGACCTATTCTGGATCTCTCCTTGCTCAACACCTTTCTCAAGGTTCCTTCCTTTTGGATGCTTACTGTTCAAACCCTGTTTCCTCTCATTTTACCCCAAGCTTTTCCTAGTGTCCCTGGATTTGAAGGATGCTTACCTTCATATTCCTATTCACCCTGTTTTCAGGAAGCTTTTATATTTCTCTGTTTCTTCCTCTCATTTTAAGTTCTTTGCTTTGCTTTGCCATTTGGCCTTTCTACTGCCCCAAGTATATTCAAAAAAATGCCTAGTTCCTGTAACTACCTTTTGAAGGCTCCAAGGCATGCAGATTTTGCCTTATCTAGATGACCTGTTGCTTCAGACACATTTTCTTCCATTTGCCTGTTACAGGATCTGAAGTTCACCGTATTTCTCCTCCAAAGTCCTGGGGTTCAATATCAGCTTTCAAAATTCTGTCCTGATTCCCTGTCAGGATCATACATATCTGGGTTGTGTCTATCCTGACTCCCTGTCAGGATCATATGTATCTGGGTTGCATCTATCCTGACTCCCTGTCAGGATAATATGTATCTGAGTTGCATCTATCCTGACTCCCTCTCAGGATCATATGTATCTGGGTTCCAGGATTCAGGCAGTACCAATGTTTGCCTCTCTTCCCCCTCCAAAAGTTCTGTCCTTGACATCTTTCTTTTGGTCTCTTCTTCTTTGACCTGGTATTTCAGCCAGAAATTTTCTTCAAGCCCTGGGATTCATGGCCTCCTGTACTCCAGTGCTTCCTCTTGCCAGAACTCACATGTTGAAACTTTAGTGCTACCTTAAGTCAGTTTGGCTTCAGCATTGCCACCTTCTAGATTTCAGTGTGCCTCTCCTTCCTTGTCTAAAGTGGGAATTCGAATGGTGGATTCAGCAAGTTTCCCCTCAACTCAAGCCTGACCTCTTAGCCTTTGGTTTCTTCTCAACTATTCACAGATGCTTCAGACACTGGGTGGAGTGTGGTCATCTGGAAAGTCCAAGGTCTTTGCCTCCCTCTATCAGAGGCCAGACCATATTAACATCAAAGAGGTAACTGCTTCAGTTCTGGCTTTTCACCCCATGCTCTCTCAAGGCCCTCTGAAGGTTTACATGGACAATACCACAGTGATGTGGTATGTTAACAAGCAGAGGGGTACAGAATCTTACCTTTTCTGCAGGTTGGCTCTTCAGGCTTGGGATCTGTCTTTCAGCTATCATTTAACTCTTCAGGTATTCTATATTTCGTCGGAGAAATATTTAGTGGCAGACACCTTGAATATGTCCAAAATACAGGCTCACGAATGGATGCTTCACAGAAGTGTGTTTCTGGACATAGTCCATTGGTGGGGTATGGGATATTCCCCAGGTAGATCTTTTTGCCTCCCCTCTGAACAGTCATCTCCCTCTTTTCTGTTCCAGAGTGCCATGACATCTGTTGTGGAAGATGGACGCCCTTTCTTTTCTTTGGAAGATGATGTTTCTCTATGCATTCCGTCCACGCCCTCTACTTCCAAGAGTCCTGCAAAAGATTCATCTTGTTAGTGACTTCCTTTTGGCCAAGACAGCACTCATTATCCCTGGTAGAGAACGATCTTCACAAGTTATCTCGCTGGTTGGATCTCCTCACACAGGACAAGGAGCGGCTCATCCATCCTCACTTATCCACTCTTCAACTGACACTGAGTGATAGTGTTTTGATTCCTTTTAGGCACCTCTTTTCTGGCTTGGGCTGTCCTTCTGTAAAGGCCAATTTGTCAACTGTTTCTGCTTTTCTGCCCTTGATTTCTTCTTTGTCTTCTCACATTGAGGTCAAACAGTTTCTTAAAGGCGTCTTGCATCTTAGGCCTCCCAAGGAAGCCTGTTGCTCCTCTGTGAGACCTTAATTTTGTTTGAGAAAATTGACCCAGGCTCCTTTTGAACCTGCAGGTTCAGGTTCTCTGCAACATTGCATCTGGAAGACTGTCATGTTACTTGCTCTTACTTCTTAGTGGGTTTCTGAGCTTCAGGTCCTTATTGCCATCCCTCCTTTTTTGGTTTTTACAGGGACAGGGTGCCCCTTCATACTAATCCTTCTTTTATGCTCTGTGTAATCAATGCGTTGTCCTTAAGTCAGTTTAACTCCCTCCCTTTTTCCATCCCCTCAGTCTGCTAGTGAGAGGGACTTACATACTTTGGATTTGCACAAACAATTCTGAGATTATTTGGATAAAACTAAGGTCATTCGTAAATCTGAGCAACTTTTTGATTCTTTTCATCCCAAGGCATTGGGTTTGGCTGTTTCTAAGCAAACCATCTCCTCCTGGATTTCAAAGGCCATTTCTTTTTGTTATTCTTTTCATGGCAAATATCTGTCTACTTCCCTAAGAGCTCACTCCACTAGGGTTGTTGCTTCTTCTGGTGCTTTCTTCAAGAGGTTGGATACCAGTTCCACCCTTGAATCTGCTTATTTGTTTTTCAGTACATACTTTTACTAAGCATTATAAATTGGATATGGTTTCTAGGACTAGAGGAGGTTTTGCTCAAGGCATTCTACAGGAGTTTGTTGAGGGTTCTTCCCAGCCTTCCACCTCCCAGTCTTTCCTTGAGCTTTTGTACTCTCCCTAATGTGAAGAATGCTGCAACAGTAATATAGAAGGACACCGTACAGTAGTAGATGTCCTTCTCTTCAGTTTTGCAGTATTCACAGCCCCTCTCCATCTCCCTTTTTTTCTTTGGATTTTACTTTGGTTCCCCTCCTGGCTGAGGGTCCCCCTTTTCCATCTGCATTTTTCTCCTCCTGGATGTGCGTGTTTTTTTTTTTTTTTTTTTGTCCTCTGGAGACCTCTCTTCTGGGGCAATTCAGTTCTGCATAACTATGCCTGTATGTCACCTTTATGCCCTATATCCTGTATGGTGAGCATATGTGTGACATTCTGCGCATGCAAGATCTAACAGCTTTGGTATACTGGCCGAAAGTTAGGCTATCCTTGGCAGAAGATCCCTACTGTGAAGAATACTGCAACAGTGAAGAGAAGGACATATACTGTTATAAGATTTTACACAACTTTATTGTTTGTGAAAATGGGGGATGCATACAAAAGAGTTGGGAAGTAGATAAGTGGATACTACAGATCTTGTGGATACTGTAAGGTGTTGCTTTGCTCTTTGTAAGGATCCTAGTTTTCTGTATGTTTATATATGTCTAAGTATAAAATAGACTTGTATTGGCTAATAGACAAAAAGAGTGAAGTTCCATAGTAGCATTCCTTGTGTAAGAAAAATGCACACCTAAAATTATGAAACCATACTCAAACCATGAGAAAATAAAAGTAAGCAGTGATAACATAAAAAAGGAAATATTAATAATGAGGGAGAACTACATTTCAAAACATTTCAAAAAGTACAGAAACCAGAACTTAACTTTCTACTTGCATAGAAAGATAGAATGGTGATAATGGATTAAGAACATAAGAATTTACTAACAGATCTTATTTTAGGAATGGTCCCAGTCGCAGTAGTGTGTACTCAGTTCCATCAAGCAGACTGACACTGCATCCTTCCTGTTTAACAGTGAGGAACCAAAGAATGGCTTGAAAAATGCATTCACTGAATTATTTACATACAGAACTCTAAAGGTTTTTATTCAATGCTTAACTTTCTAGTTTTTTATAGTATGAATTGTCTGTTTACTCGTGACAAATTTTCTTTTATCATGTTGTTTTGTTATGACTGGCTATGTTCCAGCGGAATGCAGGACAACAACGGTAATCCCTCTCCACAAAGGGGGACCATCAACCAACCATAGGAATTATACTCCCATAAGCTTGACTAGCCTCATCTGTAAGGCCATGAAAAGAATCATCATGGACCTTATTAACAAGGACATAGGTAATCTCTACACTCTGGACCCAACCCAGTTTGGATGTGTTAAAGGTCTATCATGCCTGTTCATGGTTGACTTCCTTGAGAAAGTCACCAAGGCTCTGGACGAGGGAAAGACAGTGCATGCTGCCTATCTTGACCTAGCCAAGGCATTTGACACAGTCTCCACTCTGGTATTATAGAGAAACTCTCCCAATTGAGAATTAAGCCCTACATTACCAGATGGGCAGCCAACTGGCTCACTGACAGGACATATACTGTCAAAGTGGGTGACTTCACCTCTAGCAAAAGACTAGTCACTAATGGCGTACCACTGGGATGTCCTTCCATTCACTGGTTTCAGTATTCGTAACCTCTGCGGTTCCCTGCCTCAGGTAGCCTGACGTCTGGCCAGTATAAAAAGCCTACTGTTACCCGGCAGGGATCCAGCTTTCAGCATGTCCAATGAGGCTTTGCAGACATCCATTTTGGACTGTCAGGAGGAACCACTGTTGGTTATTTCCAAGGGGCCTAGGACTGTTCCTCAGATTTTAGGCAGGGTAGAAGCCCCAAATACTGTTATTGAATGCCATTCTGGGTCAGTGTTCTTAGGTTTTACAGGGCAGATGTCCCATTAAATAAAAAACAAAAAACTAAACATATCTCACCTGCTCCTAATGATCCACAGAGTGAGTGACAGGTCTTCATTCAGGGTTTGTTTAATGCTTTGATGGCATTAAACCTCCTCAGGGGGTTTCTGTTCCATCTCCACCTTGGTCCTCTACTCCCCTTAAAAGGTGCAGGGAACAGGATTCCTGTAAGGCGGAGTTGGGTTCTGCTAAGGAATTCCTTGCTTACTCTTCCCAAATTCCTTGCCCTTTGGACTGTGAGTTAGAGGAAGAGGAATCTAACAGTCCTGATAACTCCCTTCAAAGAAATTTCTTTTGGGGACACAATCTTCAGGATGATGGAGTTTTTAAATGGGATTGTGCTCAGGTTTCTAAAATCCATAAGAGGTACTATGAGTTTTTTCATATGGAATCTCTGAAACCTTCTGCTATTTTTCCTGTTATGGCTGTTTTGTTGAATGCATTTTCCAGTGCCTGTAAATCTCCTGAATCTCTGCCCCCTGCACCCAAGAAACCTGGTTTTGTAGAGTGCCTAAGGACTGTAACTTTTGTACAAATTTCCTGCTGCTGACCCCTCAGTGGTGTCTGTAGCCTCTGACAAAGCCCTCTCCTTTGTTTCCTTTGCCCAAGTTACTACCATCTGTTAAAAATAACTGAACTGTGGAAAAACTACATAAGAAGGTTTATACCTCTGCTACCTTGCCTTTTAAGGTTATTAATTATCAGACCCATGTGTCCAGGTATGTGCTGGCTCTCCTTTCCCAGGCTTGTTGGGTTATTTCTGATCTGCCAGACTCTGAGGGTAAACGTTCTGCTCTTTTCCTGTTAAGGACTGCCTCCCAGGTGGTTCTTCATTCCATCAAGTATAGTTATGATGCAGCAGATGCCCCTTCTAGGGCTGCTGCTTTTGGTTCGGTGATGAGGTATTCTTGGCTTCAACTTCAACCACTGCCTGATGATATCAGGGCTAAGTTGATGGATGCCCCTTCTGCTAATAAACACTTGTCTGGGGAATCATCTGCTGGTTTGTCTGTTCAGAATAAGGGGAAAGCCTTACAGGAACTCAAACATGTTTGTCTCTCCTTTGCCTAAATTTCAAAGAAACTACCCCAATAAGCCTCCCTTTGTTCACACGCAGTCTCACCCTCCTCCTAAGGGCGAATAGAGTGGCAAATGAGCTCATCCTGCTAAGGCTACTCAGACTTCAGAGACTCAGAAGTCTTCCTTTCCAGATAAACCAAGTGCTGTCTAATTATCCGTCTCTTCCCAACCACGTACCTCTTTCTCTTCACATTTCTCTCTCTATATTTCTGTGTGGCTTCAGATTACTCAGGATTCTTGGGATGTTCTTCGTGTTTCACTGTTACAGTCATCACATTTGAGTTAATTGCTTGCAGTAGCCCTCAGTCTGCCTGATTAACAAAGTCTTGGGTCCTGCATCGGTTGCTGTCTCTTCTTCCATGATGTCAGGTCATCAGGGGTATAAAACATGCAGCCGACACCATTACATCAGTCTTTCTTGCCATGCGGTGCCCGAAGCAGTTTGCAAGTGCCGGTCAGCCGACTCCTGAAATTTTCATTTTCGAGTTTCAGAACCGAAGTCTTCAACTAAAAGCTAAGTACCCCATTGGGGAAACTTTTTCTTGCTCTAAACAGATGTCAGTAAAATTAAATAACTGTATTTCTTGTGGCAAATACCTCATAAAGAATTTCATTCGTACTGTATTCCTTGCCTAGGCCCTGACCATGACGTACCTCACTGTTGGTTTTGTGCCTTATTTAAACCACAAACTATCCGTTGTCTGTATTTTTTCGCTTCTAAATATTTTGGTGCTGTGTTCAATTATCCAGCTATGTCTTCAGTAAACCATCTGAATACTGACATTCTGAAAAAACGCAAAGATAAAGACCGAGACAGGCCGCCTAGGTCCAAAGCTGCCAATGACACTTCTCCTAAGCCAGACACCAGTTCACTGGTACTCAGTGAGGCTTTTTCGCAGCCCCTGATACCCGCTACTTCAGATTTGCAGGCCTCTACTGAGACCCATTCAAAGTCCGGCATGCCGCGAGATGCTTCAGTTGTGGAACCTGCAGATGTCTCTACATTGGATGGGTCCGGAGCCGCTGTGCAGGCACCGGCTTCTGAGGGTGTATTCAGGCCTACTGACTTGCATATTAAACAGATGCCATCTTCTTCTTCAAGGCCTAAAAATCGAACCATGACTAGAAAACTGACGCCCAGACTGCATGGTCAGGCCTCCATGCCTAAAAAACAAATAAGAATGGCTGAAGACCTTATTACTTTAATCCAGGGATGACAACCTTCCCCCTCTAAGAGACCTAGGACTGAGTTTGCTTATGGTCCTTCTGACCCAGGATTTTAAAATTTCTTTTTCCTCTGATGACCAGGATTTACCCGTATCTACCTATGAGGATTCTGATGCTGAGGACTCTATTCTCACTGCTCCCCCCACCGGAGGATTTCTCTTTTGGTGAAACCTTGCATACTCTTAGGGAGCATTTTCATTGGGAAAGTTAGGATTTCTCTGTTTCTAAAAAGAGGCTTGGGGATTTCTTACTCTTGCCCCAGCACAGGCCTTTAGCTATTCCTCCTGCACTAGGCATTGTTAATGATGCCTTTTCAGAATCTAGCTTGACCCCTGACTCTTTACCTGCTCCCAGAAAGCCTGATAGATATTACAAGGTTCCTGACTCTCGCAAGTTCCTTTTCAAAAATCCTACTGTGGATCTTGAGACCATTTCACAGGGTCCCAAGGGCATTAAAGCTACTACTGCCAAAAATCCTACCCCCTCTGATAGAGACTCCAGGGCACTGGATAGATGGGGTAAGAAGGTATACACTTCTGCAACTTTGGCCATTAGGGCCTTAAACTGCCAGTTTCATATGTTAAAGTATCAGCAGCATATTATTGGATTGCTTAAACAGAAAATTATGTTGATTCCTGATTGTGCTGAAAATAAGGATTTACAGGATTTAATAAATTCTGCTGGACAAGTTGGAAAACATACTTTGCAATGTGGTTTTGATTCACTAGAGGCATCTTGCATGGCTGCTGTCACTGGGTCTGTACTTAGAAGGCATGCTTGGCTTAAGGAGCAATCCTTGCCAGATCATGTTAAAGCTAAATTGCTCGATGCTCCCTTAAATCAGGACCACCTGTTTGGCAACAAGGCAGAAGAAGTTCTTAAAAAGATGGAGGAAAAAGCTAAATCCATGCAAACTGTTAAAGATTTCTTACAAGTACAACCTCCAAGATTTAGTAGGCATCGGCCTTCTAAGAATTGGCCCTTTCCTGCCTCTTCCAGGCCTTCTCAGTCCAAGCCCAGATCCAGCAGAACACCCAGGCTTCAGTCCCAGGGTATGCACAAGACTAAGCAGTGGGGGGCCCCTCTTCCAAATCTGGGAGTAGTAAATCCCCCCCCTATGGTAAACTGTCTCAATGACTTTAAAACTTCCAAGCACTTCTCAACTGACTGCCCCTTTGAGGGTAAAGATTGCCCTACATGCAAAAAACTGGGAGCTCATTACCCAAGACAAATGGGTTTTAAATATAGTGTCCCAAGGATACAGATTTCACTTCCACACATTACCAACACCAAACGGTTGGCCAGATCTACCCCCAACTCAGTGGGCAGAGGCTCAAAAGCATGTACTCTCTCTTTTAAGCATAAAGGTTATTCATACTGTACCAGAAGAGGGAAAGGGACAAGGTTTCTACTCAAGACTTTTCCTGGTGCCCAGAAAAGACAATTCATGGTATCCTATCCCGAATCTCTCTACTCTAAACACCTTTTTGGTGATTCAAAAATTCAAGATGCTGACTCTTCACCAGTTGCTTCCTATGCTAGGCAAAGATGCCTGGTTGGCAGCACTCAATTTAAAGGAAGCATACCTGCACATCACAATCAGGGAATCTTGCAGAAGATACCTACACTTCAAAGCAGGTAACATGCACTATCAGATGATTTTCTTCGTGTTTCACGGTTGCAGTCATTACATTTGGGGTAATCTACTGGTAGGTTGCCCTCAGTCGGCCTGAATAACAAAGTCTTGGGTCCTGCGTCGGTTGCTGTCTCCTCTTCCATGATGTCAGGGGTATAAAACATGCAGCCGATGCCATTTTAATCAGTCTTTCTTGCTGCACGGTGCCCGAAGCAGAAGCAGTTCGCAAGTGCTGGTCGGCCGACTCCTGAAATTTTCGTTTTCGAGTTTCAGAACCGAAGTCTTCAAACTAAAGCTAAGTACCCCGTTGGAGAATCTTTTTTTGCTCCTTACTGATGTCAGTAAAAGTTAATAATTGTATTACTTGTGGGAAGCAAATGCCTCATAAGGATTTTTATTTGTACTGTAGTCCTTGCCTAGGCCCTGACCACAGTGTGCCTTGCTGTCGGTTTTGTGCTAAATTTAACCAACGCACTATTAAGTGTCGGTATATTTTTGTTTCTAAGTATTTTGGTTCAAGATTTAACTATCCTGAAATGTCTTAGGTTAGCAATCTGACTACCGGAATTCACAAAAAATGCAAAGAAAAAGACAGACAGACCATCGAGGTTCAAAACCGATGAAGTTTCTCCTAAGCCAGTTGCCGGTTTGCCGGTACTCAGTGAGGCGCTTTTGCAGCCCCTGATGCCCACTACGTTTGAGTCGCAGGCCTCTACCGAGACCTATTTGGAGTCCGGTATGCTACGAGATTCTCCAAGTATTGAACCCGCGGATGTCTCTCCCTTGGATGGGTCCAGAGCTGCTAAGCAGGCACCGGCTTCTGAGGGTGTTTTCAGACCTAAAGATTTGTATATTAAACCGACGCCTTCATCAAAAACAAGGCCAAAACCAACTTCTATGTCTAAAAAACCGACACGTGAGCCACGTGCTCAGGCCCCTATGCCTAAAAAAAACAAATGATCATTGCTGAGGATTTAATTACCTTGATCAGGGGTTCCCAACCCCCTCCTGCTAAGAGGCCTAGGCAAGGCACTGATTATGAATCTTCAGATCAGGTTTGCAATTCTTCTGATCAGGAATTTTCTATTCCCCCTTATGAGAACTCTGATGCAGAAGAGTCCATCCCTTCTGCTTCTCCTCCTGAGGATTTTTCTTTTGGTGACACTTTGCATACCTTAAGGGAACATTTTCATTGGGAGAGTCAGGATTTTTCAGAATCAAAAAGAGGCTTAGGGATTTTCTTCCTCCGCATAGGCCTTTGGCTATACCTCCTGTTTTAGACATTGTTGATGATGTTTTCTCAGAATCTAGCATGGCTCCTGATTCCCTGCCTCCGGCTCCTAGTAAGCCAGACAGATATTACAGGGTTCCTGACTCCCACAAGTTTCTTTTCAAAAGTCCTACTGCTGACCCTGAAACAATTTCTAAGGGTCACAAGGGTGTTAAGGCTTCCACTGCTAAAAATCCTAACCCTTCTGATAGAGACTCCAGGGCGCTGGATAGATGGGGTAAGAAGGTTTATACGTCTGCAACCCTGGCAATCAGGCCTATAAACTGTCAATTTCATATGCTTAAATATCAAAAGCATGTCATGGGCTTACTGAAACAGAAAATTATGTTGATTTTTGATTGTGTGGAAAATAAGAGTTACAGGATTTATTGCATTCAGCTGAGCAAGTTGGAAAGCATACTTTGCAATGTGGTTTTGATTCCTTGGAGGCCTCCTGCAGGGCCGCTGTAACTGGATCTGTGATAAGAAGGCATGCTTGGCTCAAGGAGCAAAATCTGCCTGATCATGTTAAAGCTAAATTGCTGGATGCTCCTTTACAACAGGGCAGTCTGTTTGGTAATAAGGCAGAAGTTTTGAAAAAGATGGAAGAGAAAGCTAAATCTATGCAAACTGTAAAAGATTTCTTGCAAGTGCAGCCACCCAGGTTCAGTAGGCATTGGCCTACTAAGAACTGGTCCTTTCCAGTACCCAACAGAGCCACTCTGGTCAAAACCAGACACTCCAAAGGCTCCAGGTTTCAGTCACAAGGATCTTACAGGACAAAACAATGGGGTGCCTCCACCTCCAAATCAGGAAGTAGCAAAGCACTACCCTACGGTAAACAGTCTCAATGACTTTCCTCTGCCATTTCCAAGCACTTATCTTTTGGCAGCCCCATTGGGGGGGAAACTAGCACTTCATGCTCAAATTTGGCATCTAATTACCCAGGACAAATGGGTTTTAAATATAGTATCCCAGGGGTACAGATTTCTTTTCCACACGTTGCCAACTTCAAACGGATGGCCAGATCTGCCTTCAAATCAGTGGACAGAGGCCCAGAAGCAAGTCATGTCCCTCATGGATATGGGGGCTATTCAGCCAGTACCAGAAAAAGAAAAAGGACAAGGCTTTTTTATTCAAGACTTTTCCTGGTACCTAGAAAAGACAAATCATGGCGTCCAATTCTGGACTTATCCATTCTAAATACTTTCCTGGACATTCCAAAATTCAAGATGCTGACTCTACAACAGCTACTGCCTATGCTAGGCAAGAATGCCTGGTTGGTAACTCTAGACTTAAAAGAAGCTTACCTGCATATCCCAATCAGGGAATCTTGCAGAAGATACCTCCGCTTCAAAGCAGGCTATTTGCATTACCAGTTCTCTGCACTGCCCTTTGGCTTATCTACTGCACCCAGGGTCTTCACAAAGTGCCTTGCACCAGTGATTGCATTTTGCAGACAAAGAAACTTTCAAATTTATCCCTATCTGGACAATTGTCTAATTCAGGCAGAGGACAAGGACACACTTCTACAACATCTGGCGTTTGTAAAAAGGCTTCTAACATGCCTAGGGTACACCGTAAACGAAAAGAAATCACAACTGGTACCCTCTCAAATAATTACATTCCTGGGTTGAAGCTTGAATACAACTGCCCAGATGGCTTACCCTCACGTCAGACAAACAAGTTCAATTGATAACATACTTCAAACAAGTGGCCACAAAAACCCAGCTATCTGCAAGACAAATTCTGCAGGCTTTGGGGTTCATGGCATCCTGCATTCTACTAATTCCATATGCAAAACTGCATATGAGGAAACTTCAATTGTACCTACAAAGCTTACGGAGTCAACATTGTCACAGCCTGGAAACAATGATTCCTCTCATTCCTTGCCTGCAACAGGAGTTCCTTTGGTGGGCAGAAGCCTGTCACCAAAACAAGGGACTGTCATTCACTCTACCTCCTGCCACCCAAACCCTGACTACAGACGCATCAGACTATGCTTGGGGGGGCCCATCTGGCAGGGAGATGCAGTCAGGGCGAATGGAGCCCAACTCAGATGCACCTACATATCAACCAGAAAGAAATGCTAGCTGTACAGAATGCTCTGACAGTCTTCAAGGACTTCCTTCATCTAGGACAACTACTGATAAAGACGGACAACACCACAGTTATGCGGTACATAAACAAGCAGGGGGGGGGGTACCCACTCCTACCCCCCTTTGCAGACTAGCCATGGCCTTGTGGAACACAGCCTTGACTTACCAAATACATCTACAAGCTCAATTCCTGCCAGGAAAGCAAAATACTCTGACAGACGACCTAAGCAGAAATCTAATGGACCCACACGAATGGAAAATGGATCCGCAAATCTTCAGCATGTTGGCACGAAAATGGGGGAGCCCAGACATAGATCTTTTTGCCTCACCCCAAAACTACCAGTTAGACAAATTCTGCACAAGAATTCATCACAAAAAAGCTTGGAAAGTGGATGCTCTATCCTTCAGCTGGAAAAACCTATCAGTCTATGCCTTTCCCCCTCTGCCTCTGCTCTCCAAGATTTTACTAAAAGTCAGACAGGAAAAAACAAAAATTATTCTGATTGATCCAGACTGGCCTCGCCAACACTGGTACCCACTTCTAAGGAATATGTCACACCTTCCTCCATGGTACTTGCCTCAAACTCCTCATCTATTGTCTCGGCAGAACTTTCAAATTCTGCACACTCAGCTCCAAACACTGAATCTTGCAGCATGGCTAATCAACTAATTTCACTAGTCACATCCCTCAGTAAATCTGTGATGGATGTCATTTTGGAGGCTAGAAGGCATAGTACTAGAAAATCTTATGCTGATAAGTGGAAGAGATTCTGTGCCTGGAACCAAGTGCAAGGAATAAACACAGCAATGCCCAATATTCCAAAGATTCTGCTATATTTAACTGAGATTCTTCACAAGGGCCTATCTTTTTCTTTTATAAAAATCTATGCCTCTGCCATCTCGGCTCATTACAACACAGAGCCTCCTCTCTTTTCTCATCCCCTGCTAAAGCAGTACCTCAGAGGGGCCAAAAATTTGAGACCTCCCAGGAGAGCTCCAACTCCTGCATGGGACCTCAATTTTGTGCTGGAAAAACTCACCCTACCTCCTTTTGAACCAGCTCCCACTGTAGACATAAAATTTCTTTCTTGGAAGACGACCTTTCTCTTAGCAGTCACTTCAGCTAGAAGGATTTCAGAACTACAGGCTCTCATGGCAGTGGAGCCTTTCATTATCTTTCCTGTCCCTGACAGGGTGGCCCTCAGGATCAATCCTCCTTTTTATGCCTAAGGGTGGTATCCAGTGTGGCTCTTAACCAGACCATTCATCTGCCAACTTTCTTCCCAAATCCGCAGAACGAGGGGGAGCGGATTCTGCATTCATTGGATGTACACAGACAACTAAGATTCTACTTAAACAGGACAAAATCTCTACGAAAGTCTGAGCAACTGCTGGTGGCATTTGCTGCAGAGGCTTAGGGGAAGGCTATCTCAAAACAAACTACTTAAAAAATGGATAAGCCATTGTATTCATTTCTGCTACATGTACCATGGTAAACCTGTCCCCAAGGGGATCAGATCCCATTCTACCAGGACTGCATCTACTTCTGCAGCTTTTCTCAGAGGGGTTCCTACCAGAGACATTCTAGAAGCTGCTACTTGGAGCTCAGTTCATACATTCACAGAACATTACCATTTACCTCTCTTTTCTAAATCAAGGTCAGGCTTTGCCACTGCTGTCCTGAAGGGCCTTATAGCCACTCCTAATGCTCTATAATTCCATCCTCCCATACATAGCTTTGGGATTCTACCCAAATGTATTGACTGCAACAGTGAAACACGAAGAATGTAGTACAGTTGTGTACACTTACCATAAATGTAGATGTTCGAGTGTATTCGCTGCTGCAGTCCGGTTTACCCACCTGCCAGCCCCCTTTCTTCTCTATTATTATACCTCTTCTTTCCTTCAGTATGCTCAAAAGCCTTTTTGGTGTTATTTGATTTTAGTTGGAGGTAAACTTTTTGTGTTCTAAATTACATGCATATATATATTTTTATATTTTTGCTCCCCATTTGGGGTGCACCTGACATCTGGGGCAAGAAAAACTGATTAAAATGGCGTCAGCTGCATGTTTTATACCCTGACGACCTGACGTCATGGAAGAGGAGACAGCAACCGACACACAGGACCCAAGACTTTGTTATTCAGGCTGACTGAGGGCAACCTGCCAGCAGATTGCACCAAATGTAATGACTGCAACAGTGAATACACTCAAACATCTACATTTATGGTAAGTGTACACAACTGTACTTTCTTCGTGTTCACTGTTGCAGTCATTACATTTGGGTAATCTGCTCTCAGGTTGCCCTCAGTCAGCCTGATTAACAAATTCTTGGGTCATGTGTCGGCTGCTGTCCCTTCTTCCATGACGTCAGCGGTATAAAACATGCATCTGACGCAATTACATCAGTCTTTCTTGCTGTGCGGTGCCTGAAGCAGAAGCACTTCGCAAGTGCCAGTCGTCCGACTCCTGAAATTTTCGTTTTCGAGTTTCCAAACCGAAGTCTTCAACTTAAAGCTAAGTACCCCGTTGGGGAAACTTTTTCTTGCACCTTACCGATGTCAGTAAAAGTTAATTGCATTACTTGTGGGAAGCAAATACCTCACAAAGATTTTCATTCATACTGTATTCCTTGCCTAGGCCCTGACCACGACGTACCTTGCTGTCTGTTTTGTGCTTTATTTAATCAGCACACTATCCGTTGTCGGTACATTTTTGCCTCGAAGTATTTCGGTTCTCGGTTTAATTATCCAGAAATGTCATCAGTTAGCCATCCGACTACCGGGATTCTGAAAAAACCCAAAGATAAAGACAGAGACAGGCCGCCCAGGTCCAAAACTGCCGACGATGCTTCTCCTAAGCCAGTCACCAGTTCGCCGGTACTCAGTGAGGCGCTTTCGCAGCCCCTGATACCTGCAAATTCTGATTTGCAGGCCTCTACTGAGACCCAGTCGGAGTCCGGTATGCCACTAGATACTTCACCTATGGAACCCGTGGATGTCTCTACCTTGGATGAGTCCGGAGCCGCTGTGCAGGCACCGGCTTCTGATGGTGTATTCAGACCTACAGACTTGCATATTAAACCGACTCCACCTTCATCACTAAGGTCTAAATCTCGATCTATGTTTAAAAAACCGATGCCCAGGCCACATGTTCAGGCCCCTATGCCTAAAAAACAAATGATCAAAATGGTTGAAGATTTAATTACTTTAATCAGGAGTAGTCAGCCCCCCCCCCCCCCCCCCCCAAGAGGCCTAGGGCTGAGTTTGATTATGAATCTTCTGATCAGATTTCTGTTTCTTCTGACTCTTCTAATGACCTGGATTTGTCCATACCTACTTATGAGGATTTTGATGCAGAGGATTCCATTCCCCTCTGCTTCCCCTCCTGAGGATTTTTCTTTTGGGGAATCTTTACATACCTTAAGGGAGCATTTCCACTGGGAAAGTCAGGAATTTTCTGATTCAAAAAAGAGGCTTAGGGATTTCCTTCTTCTACCTCAGCATAGGCCTTTGGGTATAGCTCCTGTTGTGTTTTCGGAATCCAGTATGGCCCCCTGATTCCCTGCCTCCGGCTCCTAGTAAACCTGACAGATACTACAGGGTTCCCGAGTCCCACAAGTTCCTTTTCAAAAATCTTGCTGCAGATCCAGAAACCATTTCTCAGGGGCCGAAGGGCATTAAGGCTTTTACTGCTAAAAATCCTACCCCTTCTGATAGAGACTTCAGGGCGCTGGATAGATGGGGTAAGAAGGTTTATAATTCTGCAGCCTTGGCAGTCAGGGCTTTAAACTGCCAATTTCATATGTTAAAATAGCAGCATACTATTGGACTGCTTAGACAGAAAATGATGTTGTTTCCTGACTGTGGGGAAAATAAAGATTTACAAGATTTATTGCATTCTGCTGAACAAGTTGGAAAACATACTTTGCAATGTGGTTTTGATTCTTTAGAGGCCTCGTGCAGGGCTGCTGTTACTGGGTCTGTGCTTAGAAGGCATGCTTGGCTTAAGGAGCAATCTTTGCCTGATCATGTTAAAGCAACATTTTTGGATGCTACTTTAAATCAGGACCACCTGTTTGGCAATAAGGCTGAAGACGTTCTAAAAATAATGGAAGATAAAGCTAAATCTATGCAAACTGTTAAAGATTTCTTGCAAGTACAACCTCCAAGATTTAGTAGGCACTGGCCTACTAAGGAATTGGTCTTTTCCAGCTCCCTCCAGATCCTCTCAAGCCAAACGCAGACACACCAAAAGCACCAGGTTTCAGTCCCAGGGGACTCTCAGATCTAAGCAATGGGGGGCCTCCACTTCCAAATCTAGAAATAACAAGACACCCCCCTATGGTAAACAGTCTCATTGACTTCCTTTTAAAATTACCAAGCACTTACCTTTTAGCCGCCCCTTTGGGGGGAAAGATTGCTCTTCATGCAAAGAACTGGGAACTCATAACCCAGGACAAATGGGTTTTAAATATAGTGTCTCAAGGAATACAGATTTCATTTTCACACGTTGCGAGCACCAAACCGGTGGCCAGACCTGCCCCCACATCAGTGGGCAGAGGCTCAAAACAAGTACTTTCCCTCTTGAACATGGGGGCTATTCAACCAGTAGCAGAAGAGGAAAAGGGACAAGGTTTCTATTCCAGGCTTTTTCTGGTACCCAGAAAAGACAAATCATGGCGTCCAATTCTGGACCTGTCTACTCTAAACACCTTTCTGGACATTCCAAAATTCAAGATGCTGACTCTTCATCAGTTACTTCCTATGCTAGGCAAAGATGCCTGGTTGGCAACTCTAGATTTAAAAGAAGCATACCTGCACATCCCAATCATCTTGCAGAAGATACCTATGCTTCAAAGCAGGCTACTTGCATTATCAGTTCTCTGCACTGCCCTTTGGCTTGTGTACTGCGCCCGGGGTATTCACAAAGTGCCTGGCTCCAGTTATTGCATTTTGCAGGCAAAGAAATATTCAAATATATCCATACCTGGACGATTGTCTAATTCAGGCAAAAAACCAGAGCATACTTCTAAATCATCTGGCGTTTGTAAAAAGGGTTCTAACTTGTCTGGGGTACACCATAAACTAAAAGAAATCACAAATGGTACCCTCTCAAAAGATTACATTCCTGGGTGCAAGCTTGAATACAACTGCCCAGATGGCTTTCCTCATGCCGGAGAAGCAAATTCAATTGGTAACTTACTTCAAACAAGTGGCCACAAAACCATGCTATCTGCAAGACAAATACTGCAAGCCTTGGGGTTCATGGCCTCCTGCATTCTTCTAATTCCATATGCAAGACTGCATATGAGGAAACTACAGTGGTACTTAAAAAGTCTATGGAGTCAACATTGTCACAGCATGGAAACGATTTCTATCATACCTTGCTTACGCCTGGAATTCTTATGGTGGGCAGAGGCCTGCCACCAAAACAAGGGACTGCCATTCACACTACCCCCTGCCGCCCAAACCCTAACTACAGATGCATCAGTCTATGCATGGGGGGCTCACCTGGCAGGAAAGTGCATTCAGGGCAAGTGGAATCCAACTCAAATGCACCTACATATCAGTCAAAAAGAAACGTTAGCGGTACAGAATGCTCTGACAGCCTTCAAGGACTACATTCTTCCATGACAACTAATGGTGAAGATGGAAAACACCACGGTTATGTGGTTCATAAGCAAGCAGGGGGGTACACATTCTTACCCCCTCTGCAGACTAGCCATGGCATTGTGGAACACAGCCTTGAGCTACCAAGTGCACCTACAAGCTCAATTCCTGCCAGGAAAATTGAATACACTGGCAGACAGACTAAGCAGAAATCTAATGGACCCACAAGTGTGGAAACTGGAACCCTGGAATTTCAACACTTTGACAAATGGGGGAGCCCAGACATAGATCTATTTGCCACCCCCCAGAACTACCAGTTGGACAAATTCTGCACAAAGACTCCCCGCAAACAAGCTTAGAAAGTGGATGCTCTGTCCTTCAGCTGGAAAAACTTATCAGTTTACACCTTTCCCCCTTTGCCTCTGCTCTCCAAAGGTCTGCTAAAAGTCAAACAGGACAAACCAAGAATGATTTTGATTGATCCAGACTTGCCACGCCAACAATGATACCCACTCCTGCGCAGTGTGTCACAAATATCTCCGTGGCACCTGCCTCAGATCCCCCTTCCTTGCTGTCTCAGCAGGAGAGCCATATTCTGCTCCCTCAGCTTCCAACATTGAATCTTGCAGCCTGGCTAATCACTTAAATTCACCCTTATCATCCCTCAGCAAACCTGTGATGGATGTCATCTTGGAGTTGAAAAGACCTAGTACTAGAAAATCTTATGATGACAAATGGAAAAGATTCTGTGCCTGGAACCAATCTTTAGGGATAAGCACAGCAGCACCCAATTTACCTTAGATTTTGAATACTTGACTGAGATGCTTTACCAAGGGCCTGTCTTTTTCCTCTATTAAAATCCATGCTTCAGCTACTTCAGCTCACTGTAACACAGAACTGCCCCTCCTCTCATCCCATGCTCAAGCAGCATCTCAGAGGGGCAAAGAACTTGAGACCACCCAGGAGAGTTCCTACCCCTGCCTGGGATCTTAACTTTGTTTTGGAAAAACTCTACCTCCTTTCGATCCAGCTGTTACTGCAGACTTAACATTTCTTTCTTGGAAAACAGCCCTTCCTTTTAGCAATCACTTCAGCTAGAAGGATATCTGAATTACAGGCCCTTATGGCAGTGGATCCTTTCATCATCTTTCATGCGGACAGGGTCTCTCTGAGGACCAATCCATCCTTCATGCCCAAGGTGGTTTTCACTGTGGCTCTTAATCAGTCCATTCATTTGCCAACCTTCTTTCCCAGTCCACAGAACACAGGGGAACGGATTCTGCATTCCTTGGATGTGCACAGACAACTTAGATTCTACTTGGACAGGACTAAATCTTGAAGAAAATCTGAACAATTACTGGTAGCATTTGCTGCAGGGGCAGAGGGGAAGATTATTTCAATACAAAGTATTTCTAAATGGATAAGCCATTGCATTAATTTCTGCTATAAGCACCATGGAAATCCTATTCCCCGGGGGATTAGATCTTACTCCACCAGGGCTGCATCTACTTCTGCTGCCTTTCTCAGAGGTATTCCTACCAGGGATATTCTAGAAGCTGCTACCTGGAGTTTTGTACATAATTTCACTAGGCATTATCATTTACCAATTTTCTCTAAATTCAGAGCTGGCTTTGAAACTGCTGTTTTGTAGGGCCTTATGGCTGGCCCTGCTGTATAAACTCCTCCTCTCAACCATAGCTTTGGGAATCTACTCAAATGCAATGACTGCAACAGTGAAACACGAAGAACATAGTACAGTTGTGTAAACTTACCATAAATGTAGATGTTCGAGTGTATTCACTGTTGCAGTCCTGGTTACCCTCCCTCCAGCACCCCTCCAGCCCCCTACTTTTTGCTGGTTATACCACTACCTTCTTTTACTATGCTTAAAAGCCTTTTTGGTGTATTTGCTTTTGGTTATAGGTATATTTTTGTGTGTTTAATTTTATTTGCTCCCTATTAGGGGGGAACCTGACATCTGGTGCAAGAAAAACAGATGTAATGGCGTCGCATGCATGTTTTATACCCCTGACGACCTGACGTCATGGAAGAAGGGACAGCAACCGACGCAGGACCCAAGACGTTGTTAATCAGGCCGACTGAGGGCAACCTGCCAGCAGATTACCCAAATGTAATGACTGCAACAGTAAATACACTCCTACATCTACATTTATGGTAAGTGTACACAACTGTACTTTCTCTGCACTGCCCTTTGGCTTTTCTACTGCACCCAGTGTATTTACAAACTGCCTAGCTCCATTCATTGCATTTTGTAGGCAAAGAAATGTTCAAATATACCCACACCTAGACGATTGTCTATTTCAGGCAGAAAGCCAGACATTTGAATCATCTGGCCTTTGTATAAAGGGTGCCAAGTTGTCTGGGGTACACCATAAACAAAAATAAATCACACCTGGTACCCTGTCAACAAATTATATTCCTGGGAGCAAGCTTGAATACAACTTCCCAGATGGCTTTCCTCATGCCAGAGAAACAAATTCATTTGACAACTTACTTCAAACTAGTGGCCACAAAAGCCCTGCTATATCTGCAAGGCAAATTTTGCAAGCCTTGGGGTTCATGGCCTCGTGCAGTCTACTAATTCCATATGCATGACTGCATATGACGAAAATAATATGGTATCTAAAAAGCCTATGGCATCAACATTCTCAGGATCTAGAAGCAATGATTCCCATCATACCTTGCCTACGATTAGAATTTCTGTGGTGGGCAGAGGCCTGCCACCAAAACAAGGGACAACCATTCACTCTACCCCCTGCTGCCCAAACCCTAACAGACGCATCAGACTATGCATGGGGGGCTCTCCTGGCAGGGAAGTGCATTCAGGGCAAATGGAACCAAAGTCAAATGCACCTGCATATCAATCAAAAAGAAATGTTAGCTGAACAGAATGCTCTGACACCCTTCAAGGACCGCATTCTTCCAGGACAATTAATGGTAAAGATGGACAACACCACTGTTATGTGGTACATAAGCAGGGGGGTACACATTCCTACCCCCTCTGCAGACTAGCCATGGGTCTTTGGAACACAGCTTTGAGTTACCAAGTGCATCTACAGGCTCAATTCCTGCCAGGAAAACTAAATACACTGGCAGACGAACTAAGCAGAAATCTCATGGACCCACACAAGTGGAAACTGGAACCAAAGATTTTCAACATGTTGATCAACAAATGGGGGATCCCAGATATAGACCTGTTTGCCTCCCCCCAGAACTACCAATTGGACAAATTCTGCACAAAGACTCTCCACAAACCAGCTTGGAAAGTGGATGCTCTGTCCTTCAGCTGGAAAAATGCATCAGTTAATGCCTTTCATCCTCTGCCTCTCCTCTCCAAAGTACTACTAACGATCAAACAAGACAAACCAAGGATGATACTGATTGCACCAGACTGGCCACGCCAACACTGGTACCCCCTCTTATGCAGTGCGTCACAACTGGCCCATGGCACCTACCTCAGACCTGTACCCTGCTGTCTCAGCAGGAGAGCCAGATTCTGCACCCCCAGCTTCAAACCCTGAACCTGGCAGCCTGGCTAATTACCTAATCTCTCTGTAATCATCTCTCAGTAAACAAGTGTTGGCTGTCATCTTGGAGGCAAGGAGGCCTAGTACTAGAAAATCTTATGCTGAAAAATGGAAAAGATTCTGTGCCTGGAACCAAACTCAAGGGATGGCCACAGCAGCACCCAATTGACCTCAGATTCTTTAGTACTTAACTGAGATGCTTCACAAGGGCCTTTCCTTTTCCTCCATCAAAAGTCACGCTTCAGCCATTTCAGCTCATTACAACACAGAACAATCCCTGTTTTGTCACCCACTGCTCAAGCCGTTCTTCAGAGGGGTCAAAAACTTAAGACCACCCAGGAGAGCCCCAACTCCGACCTGGAACTTTAATTTTGTATTGGAAAAACTCACTTTCCCCCCTTTGGAGCCAGCTGCAACTGCAAAGTTAAAATTCCTTTCTTGGAAAACAGCTTTCCTTTTAGCAATCACTTCAGCAAGAAGGGTATCTGAATTACAGGCCCTTTTGGCAGTGGAGCCTTTCATCATCTTTCATGCAGACAGGGTGTCCCTCAGGACCAATCCCTCTTTCATGCCCAAGGTGGTATCCAGTGTGGCTCTTAATCAGTCCATTCATTTGCCAACCTTCTTTTCTAATCCACAGAACAAAGGGGAACGGATACTGCACTCCTTAGATGTGCACGGACAACTTGGATTTTACTTGGACAGGACTAAACCTCAAAGGAAATCTGAACAACTGCTGGTGGCATTTGCTGCGGGGGCAGAGGGGAGGGCTATTTCAAAGCAAACCATTTCTAAATGGATAGGCCATTGCATTCATTTCTGCTATAAGCACCATGGAAAACCTATCCCACAGGGGATTTAGACCTCATTC
This sequence comes from Protopterus annectens, assembly GCF_019279795.1. Lineage (NCBI taxonomy): Eukaryota > Metazoa > Chordata > Ceratodontiformes > Protopteridae > Protopterus > Protopterus annectens. The sequence goes on from NC_056744.1 coordinate 609,615,102, forward strand.
AAACAGGGCTGCATCTACCTCTACAGCCTTTCTCAGAGATGTCCCTACCAGAGACATCCTTGAAGCTGCTACCTGGGGTTCTGTACATACTTTCACCAAGCATTACCATTTGCCAATTTTCTCTAAATCCAGAGCTGGCTTTGCCACTGCAGTCTTGCAGGGCCTTATAGCTGGTCCTAATGCTATCTAAATTCCTCCTCCCATCCTTAACTTTGGGAATCTACCCAGATGTGATGACTGCAACAGTGAAACACGAAGAACATAGTACAGTTGTGTACACTTACCATAAATGTAGATGTTCAAGTGTATTCACTGCTGCAGTCCTGATTACCCTCCCTCCAGCGCCCTGACTTCTTTTGGCTATACCGCTATTCTCCACTACTATATTTAAAAGCTTTTTGGTGTATTTGCTTTTTTGTTGGAGGTATAACCTTGTATATTTATATTTAATTGCTTCCTATTAAGGGGGCACCTGACATTTGGGGCAAGAAAAACTGATGTAATGACGTCGGCTGCATGCTTTATACCCCTGACTACCTGACGTCATGGAAGATGAGACAGCAACCAATTTAGGACCCAAGACTTTGATAATCAGGCTGACTGAGGGCTACTGCAAGCTGATAGCCCAAATGTGATGACTGCAATGGTGAATACACTCGAACATCTACATTTATGGTAAGTGTACACAACTGTACTTTCCTCTTCTTCCTTGTCTCAGCAAGGAACTTCACTGGTGGATCCAACAGTTGTTGCTAAATTCAGGGCTCCCTTTTCATCCCCCTCTTCCCTCTCGGGAATTGTTCACAGATGCTTCAGACGTGGGATGGGGAGCAGGTTTGGCTCCCTAAAGGTAACAGGGGGTGTGGTCTCCTCTTCAACAGAAGGAGCACATCCGTATCAGAGATGAGAGCTCTTCTACTGGTTCTTCAGCCTTTTCATCCTCTTTTCTCCCCAGGACCTTTCAAGGTGTTTACAGACAGTACTATAGTGATGTGTTTTGTAAACAAACAGAGGGGATGAGATCTTACCTTCTTTGCCAGTTGACAATCCTAGTATGGGATCTTGCTGTTAAGTATCAAGTGACTGTTCAGGTAATTTACATTCCCTCAGGTCAAAACATTGTGGCAGACACTCTGAGCAGGTCCGTAACTCAATCCCACAAATGGATGCTTCACAAGGATGTGATTCTGGACATTGATCACTGGTGGGGTACTCCTCAAATAGATCTATTTGCCTCCACTCTGAACAGACAACTTCCTCTATTTTGTGCCAAAGTCCCAGGATGTTCTTCGTGTTTCACTGTTGCAGTCTTCAAATATGGGTTATTCGGCTCCCGGTAGCCCTCAAGTCGGCCCGAATACCAGAGTCCTTGGTATATGATGTCGGCTGCCACTGGCTGTAAAACTGATGTCAGAACATCAGGTATAAAGGGAGGCAGCAGACGCCATTTCCCCACTCTTTCTTGCCATGGAGCCCGAAGCAGATGCAATTCGCACCAGTGCCAGTTGGCCATTTACCTTCGTTTCGCTTTCTGACTACCAAGTTGAAGACTCCTTCAGATAAGTACCCAGTTGGGGATCCTCTTTTTTTGCTTTAATGAATGTCAGATAAAGTTAATAACTATCTTGCCTGTGGAAAACAGATACCGCATCGAGATTTCCATTCCAATTGTACAACTTGTTTGGGCCTTGAGCACGACGTCCCCAACTGCGATCTCTGTGCTTCCTTTAAGCCGCGTGCCATATGCCGTAGAGCTAAGATTTTGTATAAGCATTTCGGAGTCTGGCCTAAGTTCGTCGGTATGGCATCTTCTGGTCTACCAACTTCGGATATACCTAGGTAATGCAAAGACAAGGACCACGAAAGGCCTAGGGTTAAATCTACTGAGGACGCACCAATGAAATTGGTAGTCAGTCCAGCGGTACTCAGGCACTTTCACAACCCCTGCAGTCTGCAGATTTTCAGCTGCAAGCCTCTGCCGAGACCTTTACGGAGTCCACCATGCCACAGGCTTATTTCGTCTTCAGGCCCTCTGCCTTTCGCCACCTCAGATGAGTCCAGAGCCGCTTTGTAGGCAACGGCTTCTGACACCTCTTCTTTTTGACATGAGACCAGATCCAGACTGACTACCTTATTTCAGACTTCTGCAGTTGCTGGGCCTCCCGATTCCCTCCGGATTGCTAGTAAACCTTCCAGCCGCAAACCTACTCACAAGCAGGCATTGTCCTCCTCTCCTGTACCTCAATCCCAGTTGGGCTGATCTTCTTTCCCTGATTAGGGGCTCCCACCCCACCCCCCTCAAAGAGGACGAGTGAATTATCTCCTGATATTTTGTCTCTTTCAGATTCTGAGATTTCCAGTATGTCTGCTGTTGAAGAAGGACATTCACAACTTTTTTTCTGGCTTTGAGGATTCTGATGCTGAGGACTCTGTCCCTTCTGCCTCCCCTCCAGAGGAATTTTCCTTTGGGGATACTTTGAATTCTCTTAGAGAGCATTTTAAATCGGAATGTCAGGATTTTCCACAGTCCAAGAAAAGAATCCGGGAATTTCTAGATTTGCCACAGCATAAGACTCTGGCTATACCTCCAGTTTTGGAAAATGTGGATGATGTTTTCATGGAAAATTCTTTAACTCCTAATTCTGTTCCTCCTGCCCCCAGAAAACCAGACATGTATTACAGGGTTCCTGAGTCTCATCATTTCCTTTTTAAAAACCCTACTGCTTATCCTGAAATAATTTCTCAAGGCCCCAAGGGTGTTAAGGCTACTGTTGCTAAAAACCCTGTTCCTTCTGATAAGGAATCTAGGGCCTTGGACAGGTGGGGTAAAAAAGTCTATACTTCTGCTACTCTTGCCATTAGATCCGTAAATTGTCTTTTTCACTTGTTAAAGTATCAGCAGCATACTTTGGAGGCTATTAAGGCTAAACTTGGGAAATAGGGTTAAATCTACTGACGACGCACCGGTGAAATTGGTCGTCAGTCCAGCGGTACTCGGGCGCTTTTGCAACCCTTGCAGTCCGCAGATTTTCAGCCGCAAGCCTCTGCCGAGACTTTTACAAAGTCCTCCTTGCCACAGGCTTATTTTGTCTTCAAACCCTCCGCCTTTCGCCACCTCAGATGGGTCCAGAGCCGCTTTGTAGGCACCGGCTTCTGACGCCTCTTCTTTTTGACATGAGACCAGATCCATACTGACTACCTTACGTCAGACTTTACGGAGTCTCCATACACTCAATTCATACTATTTTTGACTCTTAACCTCGGTGTACATCCTTTTAAATCCTCTAGGTTTTTACTGCACATTACCTTTATCGATGACTTTTTTTTACTATGATAATTGCTATTTTTTTTTATTATAATATCTGATGTTTGTGTATTGTTTGTACTTGTACTTTATATTGAATCATGTCTTTGTAGCTTTTCTCCCCGGGCCTCTACTGAAAATGGACATATATCCAGTTAGACTAGCCCGGTCAACAAATGTAAAATAAAATAAATACATAAATATTCCTTCCATGACGAAGAACAGAGATTTACAAGACTTACTGAATTCAGCCACTTTAATTAATAAACATTCACTTCTTTGTGGTTTTGACACTTTGGAGGCTTCCTGCAGAGCAGCAGCCTCTGGCTCCATAATTAGAAGGCATGCTTGGCTCAGGGAGCAGCCACTTTCTGAACCAGTTAAATCAAAATTGCTGGATGTTCCTTTGCACAAGGACAATCTTTTTGGTAATAAGGCTGAGGAGGTACTAAAGAGGTTGGAGGATAAAGCAAAATGTATGCAAGCTGTGAAAGATTTCCTTCAGGTTCACCCTCCTCGGTTTAGTAGGCATTATCCTTCCAAGAATTGGTCTTGTCCTGATCCTGACAAGCATGGTCACTTTAGGCCTAGGGGTTTCAGATCTTCCAGAGGGCAGGCTTCTGCTCTTCAAAGGGCTAAACAATGGCATTCTTCTTCTCCTAAATCGGGGAGTTCTAAGCCAGCTTCCCAAAGCAAGCATTCTCAATGACTCCAGCCGCCTTCTGCCTACGGACCCTGGGCTTCCTTTGGGGGGAAGGTTAGCCAGGTTTGCACAGGTGTGGTCTACCATCATAGACGACAAATGGGTACTTGGTATAGTAAACCAAGGCTACACGTTCTACTTTCACACCTTCCCTGTTTTACAAGGATACCCAGACATTCCCAGAACTCTCAGGGCAGAAGTTCAAACTCACATTTCTTCTCTACTGACTATAGGGCTATAGAGCCAGTTCCTGCAAATCAGGCAGGCCTAGGTTTTTATTCAAGGCTTTTTCTGGTACCCAAGAAAGGGGGCACCTGGTGCCCTATTCTGGATCTGTCTATTCTAAACACTTTTCTGGTGATTCCAAAATTCAAGATGCTCACCTTTCAACAGCTACTACCAATGCTGGGCAAGGATTCATGACTGGTAATGTTGGCTCTAAAGGAGGCTTATCTGTACATCCCAATAAGGAAAAGTTGCAGGCAGATGTTCATCGTGTTACCCTGCTGCAGTCATCACACTTGGGTTATCCTGCCGTCAGGCGGTCCCGCAGTCGGCCGGAATTCCAAAGTCTTGGTCCGGCGTCGGTTGCTGTCGCTTCTTCACTGACGTCAGTGCGCCAGGGGTTTATATAATGCATCCGACGCCATTTTCTTCAGTCTTTCTTGCCGCGCAGTGCCCGAAGCAGAAGCAGTTTGCAAGTGCCGGTCGGCCGACTCCTGAGATTTTCTAACTCGAATTTCAGACCAAAGTCTTCTATAAAGCTAAGTACCCCGTTGGGGAAACTTTTCTTGCCTCAGACCGATGTCAGAAAAAGTTAACAATTGTATTTCTTGTGGGAAGCAAATACCTCATAAGGATTTTCATTCTTATTGCATACCTTGCCTAGGCCCAGATCACGACGTCACTAGTTGTCATTTTTGTGCTAGGTTTAATAAGCGTACTATAAAAAGACGCTTTGATTTCGCACGACACTACTTCGGTAGAAAATTTAACTACACTATGCCATCGGAGCAACCGACTACCAGCGTGCACAAAAAACGCAAGGATAAGGACAGGCGGCCCAGGCCCAAGCCAGATTCCGAGGCCTCGGCTGGTCCGGTCCCTGGTTCTCTGGCCTTCAGTGAAGCTCCAACGCAGCCCCTGACTACCGCAGATCTGGAACCCAAGACCACTTCGGAACTTTTGGCGGAATGTACCAGGCTGACGCAGCCATTTTGTTCAGCCCCTACCGACGACACTGCTGAAAAAGATGTCGGTGCTGCAGAACCACCTTGGGTTTCTGAAGGCGTCTTCAGACCAACGACGCTCACCATTAAAACGTATCCTAAGACAAAGACTCCTATTAAACCTAAAAGGACTGCACTTCAGTCCCCTGTTCAAGGCCCCATGCCTAAGAAACAGATGCTCAAAATGGCTGAAGATTTGATCTCTTTAATCAGGAGTTCCCAGCCCCCTCCTGACAAAAGGCCTAGACAAGAGGAAGATTATGCATCCTCTGAACAAGTGTCCATTTCTTCAGGCTCCTCTGAGGACCAAGATTACTCCTTCTCCCCTTATGAAGATTCTGATGCTGAGGATTCCATTCCCTCAGCTTCTCCTTCTGAAGACTATTCCTTTAGAGAAACTTTACACACTATGTAGGAACATTTTCACTGGGAAGGTCAGGACTACTCTGACTCTAAGAAAAGGCTCAGAGAGTTTCTTTTACTCCCCCAGCACAGTCCACTTGCCATCCCACCAGTTTTAGACATTGTGGATGATGTTTACTTAGAATCCAGTTTGAACCCAGACACTCTACCTCCTGCTCCGGCCAAACCTGACAGATACTATAGAGTGCCTGATTCCCGCAAATTTCTTTATAAAAGCCCTGTTGCTGATCCAGAGACTATCTCCCAGGGTCCCAAAGGGGCTAAGGCTTCTATGGCTAAAAATCCTGTACCCTCTGAAGGGGACTCCAGAGCACTAGACAGGTGGGGGAAAAAGGTTTACACCTCAGCCACTCTAGCTATGAGGGCACTAAATTGCCAATTTCACATGCTAAAGTATCAGCAATTTCTTATCTCTCAGTTAAAACAAAGAATGAGCATTCTCCCTCGACAGTCTGAATTGAAAGAAATGCAGGATCTGTTGCATGCAACTGAATAGGTGGGCAAACATACTTTACAATGTGGGTTTGATTCTTTGGAGGCTTCCTGCAGAGCAGCTGTCACTGGGTCTGTTGTACGTAGGCATGCTTGGTTAAAGGAACAAACTCTGCCTGATCAAGTTAAAGCAAAGCTTCTAGATGCTCCCTTACAGCAGGATGTTCTTTTTGGAGTTAAAGCAGAAGTCGTCTTAAAGAAAATGGAGGATAAGGCAAAATCTATGCAGACAGTCAAAGATTTCCTGCAGGTACAGCCCCCTCGCTTCAGCAGAAATTGGCCAACAAAAAATTGGTCATTTCCAGCTACTGACAGACCGCAGAGGGGTAAATACAGACGTCCAAGAGGCAGAGGACAACCACAAGCCCAGTACAAACCTCGCCAATGGGGCACTGCAACACAGAAGGGAGGAAAAGACAGGTCCCAATCTACCAGAAGGCAAACTCAATGACTTGCACCTCATCTGGCCAAGCAACACTCTCTTGGCAGCCCACTTGGGAGGAAAACTCACACTTTTTTCAGACAACTGGCACATTGTCACAAAGGACAAATGGGTCCTAGACATAATTTCACGAGGATACAGATTCCATTTTCACACCTTAACAATGAAAAGAGGAATGCCAAACATGCAACAAAATCAATGGGCAGAGGCACAAAAACAAATTACAGCTCTCATGGACATGAGAGCCATTCAACTGGTACCTACTCGAGAGCAAGGTCAAGGATTTTACTCAAGACTCTTTCTAGTGCCCAGAAAGGACAATGCCTGGAGACCAATTCTGGACCTTTTCAATTCTAAACACCTTCTTACAAGTACCCAATTTCAAGATGCTAACACTACAGCAGCTTCTTCCCATTTTGGGCAAGGAAGCATGGCTTGTAACGTTGGACCTCAAGGAGGCATACCTGCATGTCCCTATCAGGCAAAGTTGCAGAAGATACCTCCGTTTCATTGCAGGTTCAACCCATTACAAATTCTCTGCACTGCCCTTTGGCTTATCTACTGTGCCCAGAGTCTTCACAAAATGCCTGGCACCAGTAATTGCATACTGCAGACAAAGAGGAATTCAAATATACCCATACCTGGACGATTGCCTCATCCAAGCAGAAAGCAAGGATATTCTCTTACGACATCTGTCTTTTGTAAAACATCTCCTAAGTTGCCTGGGGTACACAGTAAACGAAAAGAAGTCAAAACTAGTACCCTCACAAAATATGACATTCCTGGGTGCTAGCTTGAATACAACGGCCCAGAAGGCTTATCTGACGCCAGACAAACAACTACAACTGACTCAATATTTCAAAACAATGGCATCAAAGACCCAACTAACTGCAAGAAAAATTCTGCAGGTCTTGGGCTTCATGGCATCTTGCATTCTACTAATACCATTTGCAAAGCTGCCTATGAGGAAATTACAGTGGTACCTAAAAAGCGTATGGTCTCAACACAGCCACAGCTTGGACACAATGATATCTCTCATTCCCTGCCTACAACAGGAGTTTCTATGGTGGTCACAGGCATGTCACCTCAACCAGGGTCAGCCTTTCACCTTGCCCCCAGCCAAACAAACTATGACAGCAGATGCATCAGAGTACGCCTGGGGGGCACACATGGCAGGACAGTGCGTTCAGGGCGTATGGACTGCAGATCAAAGGAATCTGCACATCAATCAAAAAGAGATGCTAGCTGTACAGAATGCTCTGACAGCCTTCAAGAGTCTATTACATCCAGGACAACTTACAATAAAGACGGACAACACCACAGTAATGTGGTACATAAACAAACAAGGGGATACACACTCCTACCCTCTATGCAGGCAAGCAATGACCTTGTGGAACACAGCTCTGGCTTACCAAGTTCAGTTACAAGCTCAATTCCTGCCAGGAAAGAAGAACACATTGGCAGACAACCTCAGCAGAAACATCATGGATCCCCACGAGTGGAAACTGGATCCACAAGTATTTGCAATGATAACTCAAAAATGGGGCCTTCCAGACATAGACCTGTTTGCCAGTCCTCAAAACTATCAACTAACAAAATTTTGTACAAGGACATTTCACCAAGCTTGGAAAGTGGACGCACTCTCATTCAGTTGGAAAAACCTGGCAGTATATGCCTTCCCTCCATTGCCTCTGCTCACAAAGGTGCTTCTGAAAGTCAGAAAGGAGAGACCACGACTGATGCTCATAGCCCCAGACTGGCCACGCCAGCACTGGTACCCGCTATTGAGGAATATGGCCCAGGGCCCACCTTGGATTTTACCACAAGTTACCCATTTGCTCACACAGAAAAACAATCAGATTCTTCACAGCCAGCTCAAAACCTTAAATCTGGCTGCATGGCAGATCACCTAAGCGTCCAGCCAGCTCCTCTTTCCCAAGCAGTTATGGATGTTATTCTGGAAGCTAGGAAGCCAAGCACCAGGAAGGCTTATTCTGACAAATGGAAAAGGTTTTGTGCCTGGAACCAAGCTAAAGGACAAAACATAATTCAGCCTCACATGCCTCACATTCTACAGTATCTAACTGAGATGTTGCACAAAGGACTTTCTTTTTCTTCCATTAAAATCCATGCTTCAGCTATTTCAGCCCACTACAACACAGATCCACCCTTGTTTTCGCATCCACTGCTAAGGCAGTTCCTCAGAGTGGCAAAAAACATTAGGCCCCCCAGGAGAGCACCTACACCAACATGGGACCTCAGTTTTGTTCTGGAAAAACTTACGCTACCTCCCTTTGAACCAGCTTTCTCTGCAGAACTACAGTTCCTATCATGGAAAACTGCCCTGCTGCTAGCAATAACTTCAGCTAGAAGAGTATCGGAGCTGCAGGCACTAATGACAGTGGAACCTTTCCTCATTTTCCATCAAGACATTGTTTCTCTACGAACTAATCCTTCATTCATGCCTAAGGTGGTTTCCAGCGTGGCTTTAAATCAAACCATCCACTTTACCCACCTTCTTCCCTAATCAACAGAACAAAGGAGAGACTCCTGCATTCCTTGGACATTCACAGGCAGCTTCGTTACTACTTGGATAAAACTAAGGCTTACAGAAAATCTGACCAGCTCTATGTATCCTATGCTACAGCTTCACAAGGGAAGGCTATATCAAAACAAACCATTTCCAAATGGATAGGACATTGCATTTGTTTCTGCTATATCCATCATGGAAAACCTGTTCCTGCTACCATTAGGCCGCACTCTACCAGGGCGACAGCTACATCTACAGCCTTCCTCAGGGGGGTTCCAACCAAGGAGATTTTGGAAGCTGCAACTTGGAGTTCAGTACACACCTTTACCAAACACTATCACTTACCACTTTACTCTAAGACTAGGGCGGGCTTCACCACTGCAGTTCTGCAGGGCCTTCTAGCCTCCACTAACCCTTTATGACTCCTCCACCCATCCTTAGCTTTGGGATTCTACCCAAGTGTGATGACTGCAGCAGGGTAACACGATGAACATAGTACAGTTTTGTACCTAGCATAAATGTAGATGTTAGAGTGTACACCCTGCTGCAGTCCAGGTTACCCTCCCTCCATCTCTCTGATCTAACTGGCTAAATCTCTACTATACCATCCTGATGTATTTGCTTATAGCTGGAGGGATTTTGTGTTTGTGCAAAATTAACTCAATTTGGTACTAATTACTGACCACCTTTTTGGGGGCACCTGACATCTGGGGCAAGAAAAACTGAAGAAAATGGCGTCGGATGCATTATACATACCCCTGGCGCACTGACGTCAGGGAAGAAGTGACAGCAACGGATGCCGGACCAAGACTTTGGAATTCCAGCCGACTGTGGGACCGCCTGACGGCAGGATAACCCAAGTGTGATGATTGCAGCAGGGTGTACACTCGAACATCTACATTTATGGTAGGTACAAAACTGTACTTTCCTTCGCTTCAGGGCTGGGAAGCAACACTTTCAATTCTCAGCATTGCCTTTTGGCTTATCTACTGCTCCCAGAGATTTTGCCAAGTGCCTGGCTGCAGCCATTGCATTTTGCAGGCAGAGAAACATTCAAATTTATCCTTACCTGGACGACTGTCTCATTCATGCAAACTCCCCAGAACAACTGGAAAAGGATTTGGATTTTGTGAGGAACACGCTCGCCTCTTTGGGTTACATTTTCAATGAAAAGAAGTCAAAGTTGGTTCCTACAAGGGAGATTGTTTTCCTGGGAGGGAGTCTGAATACCCAGATGGTATTCCTCCCTCAACAGAAGTAAGATCTTTCGGCTTACTTCATGAATTTGGCAAGCATGACCCAGCTCTCTCTGCAAGGCAATTCCTGCAAGCACTAGGGTTCATGGCTTCATGTACTTTGATGATCCCATATGCAAGGCTGCATATGAGAAAACGTCAGTGGTACTTCAGGAAGCCTTGTTGTCAATACACTCAGAACTTAGACTTGATTCTTCCCCTGATTCCCTGTCTACAAATGGAGTTCCTCTGGTGGGCGACAGCCTGTTCTCAGAACAAGGGTCTGCCTTTCCGCCCTCCGCCTGCCAGCCAGACTCTAACCACAGATGCCTCAGATGTGGCATGGGGGGGCTCATCTGGAAGGTAGGGGCATACAGGGGACTTAGAGCAACCAGCAGATTCATCTGCACATAAACTTAAAAGAATTGATGGGAGTGCAGCAGGTCTTGCTGGCTTTCAAGGACCTACTCTACCCTGGGACTCTACTGATCAGAACAGACAATACCACAGTCATGTGGTACATCAACAAGCAAGGGGGGACTCACTCTTACGCCTTGTGCAGACAAAGCATGAAACTATGGTCCATAGCAGCATCCATGGGCTTGCATCTAATAGCCCAATATCTCCCAGGGAGGCTAAACTCTTTGGTGGATCATTAGCAGACATTTTCTGGATCTTCACGAGTGGCAACTGAACAAGAACATTTTCCATCACATCACTCATCATTGGGGGACCCCATAAGTGGATCTTTTCTCCTCTCACACCAGTCATCTCCTTCCAACTTTCTATACCAGGGAGTTTCACAACAAAGCTTGGAGGATGGACGCGTTGTCCTTCCCATGGACACATCTCTCAGTTTTTGCATTCCCTCCTCTGCCTCTTCTTCCCAGAGTGCTGCTAAAGATAAGGGACAAAAAAACAAAGGTGATTCTGATAGCTCCCAGACTGGCCCAGGCAGCATTGGTATCCCCTCCTTCGCAGCCTTTCACAACCACAGCCTTGGCATTTTCCCCTGATACCAGATCTGTTGGTTTGGGGGGGAGGGAGTTCCTTCATCCTTATCTTCAAACTCTGTATTTAAATGCCTGGCTAATACTTTAAATCTTTCCCAACAGGTGGTTGAAGTTCTTTATGAGGCCAGGAGGCCTAGCACCAGAAAATCCTATGCAGATAAATGGAAGAGATTTTGCTCTTGGAAGCTGGCTAAAGGAGAAGACCCTTCTCATCCTTCTCTTTCCATCATTCTTGACTACCTAGCACAACTGCTTAATGGTGGACTTTCCTTTTCTTCAATCAAAATTCATGCTTCAGCAATTTTGGCTCGTTCTTTTGAGCAACCCATTTTTTCTCACCCTTTGATGAAACAGTTCCTGAGGGGAGTTAGTAATTTTAGACCTCCCAGAAGAGCTCCTACTCCTGCTTGGGATTTTAATTTTGTCCTGGAAAAACTTACTCTGCCTCCCTTTGAACCAGCTGCCTCTGCAGATTTGAAGCTTCTCTCATGGAAGACTGCTTTCCTTTTAGCTATGACTTCAGCTAGAAGGTTATCTGAACTGCAAACATTAATGGCAATGGAACCTTGCATTATCTATCATTCAGATAGAGTTTCTCTGAGAACCAATCCCTCCTCCATGTCTAAGGTAGTTTCCAGTTTAACACTTAACCAGTCTATTCACCTGCCTACATTTTCAACAATCTCCAAAATAAAGGGGAAATGATTCTGCACTCTCTTGATGTCCATAGACAGCTGAGATTTTACTTAGGACTAAATCCTTTTGAAAATCTGAACAGTTGTTGGTTAGTTTTGCTCCTGGGGCTCAGGGTAAAGCTATCTCAAAACAAACCATCTCCAAATGGAGTGCTCTTTGTATTCACTTTTGTTACCTGCAGCATGGAAAGGTTCCCCCTAAAGGTATTAGGACCCATTCCACTTGAGCAGCCTCTAACTCTGTAGCCTTTCTGAGAGGTGTGCCTACTATGGACTTTCTAGAAGCAGCTACTTGGTCTTCTGTCCATACTTTCACAAAGCATTACAATCTACCTTTGTTTTCTAAATCCAGGGCTGGTTTTACCTCTGCAGTTTTGCAGGGCCTTCTTACCAACCCTTAATCTGTGATCTTTCCTCCACCTTTTCGTTTTTGTTCCTGGGCTTTGGGAATCAACCCATATGTGAGGACTGCAACAGTGAAACACAAAGCACATAGTGCCGTTGTGTGCACTTACCATAAATGTAGATGTTCGAGGTATTCACTGTTGCAGTCCTGGTTTCCCACCCTCCATTCCCAAGGCACAGACTATATACATTTTTAATTTTTTTATGAGATCTGTCCAGGGTGCTTCCTTCCTGTATTCGCCTTCTTTTGGGGGCTCCTGTCAATTAAGGCAAGAAAAACTGAGGAAATGGCATCTGCTTCCTCCATTTATATCTGACGTTCTGACACCAGTTTTACAACCGGCGGCAGCCGACGTCATATACTAAGGACTCTGGTATTCAGGCCAACTGAGGGCTACCGGGAGCCGGATAACCCATATGTGAGGACTGCAATAGTGAATACACTTGAACATCTGCATTTATGGTAAGTGTACACAACTGTATTTTCTCTGTTATGAAGGTGGACACCTTCTCTTTTTCTTGGAAGGGTATGTGTCTTTATGCATTCCCTCCCCTTCCTCTCATTCCATAAGTCCTGTTCAGAATTCAACAAGACACACACAGAATCTTGTTGGTGACTCTCTTTTGGCCAAGACAGTCTTAGTTCCCTCTTCTGCATTTAGCCAAGGGCAATCATCCCTAGTTACCTCACAGGGTAGTCCTACTCACACAAGACAAGGGATCTCTCATCCATCCCCACCTGTCCACTCTTTAACTGACACTGTGAATGATGGGATTTTGATTCCACATAGACACCTTTTTTTCTGAGGATGTGCTTAGCAATCCTGCAGGAGACCAGGAAATTCAGTACTTAGAAATCCTATTTATCCACATGGAAGAGATTTTTTGTTTGATCTGTCGTAACCTGGATCCAGTTACTGTGTATGTTCCTTTGGTTGTTTCCTGTTTTGTGAATTGCTCAATCCTGGTTTGCACCATTCTTATGTTAAGGCCCACTTATCAGCTATCGCTGCTTGTGTCTGCCTTTATCGTCCTCCTTAAGCTTCTAGATTTGAAGCCAAACAGTTCGTTAAAGGTGTCCTTCATATTAGGCCTCTCAGGAAGCCTGTTCCTCCTCACTGGGATCTTAATTTTGTTTTGGAGAAGTTGACATAGGCTCCTTTTGAGCCTACTGCTTCAGATTTCTTGTAACAATGCTCTTGGAAGACTGTACTTTTGTTAGCCCTTACTTCTGCCAGACAGGTGTCTGAGCTTCACTCCCTTATGGCTTGTCCTCCTTTTTTGATGTTTCATAACAGTGTGTCCTTACTTGTAAATCCTTCTTTTATGCTCAAGGTGGTTAATGGGTTGTCACTTAATCAGTCTATTAATTTGCTTACTTTTTCCCCTCTCTGCAATCTGCCAGAGAGAGGATGCTGCATACTTTGGATGTGCATAGACAACTCAGATTTTATTTGGATAAGATTATGTCAATTAGAAAAATCTGATCTGTTGTTTGTTTCTTGGATCTCAAATGCTATTTCTTGATTATAGTTTTCATGGTAAGAGCCTTCCTTCTTCTGTAAAGGCTCATTCTACTAGGGCTGTGGCTTCTTTTGGTGCTTTTTTCAGAGGGTTATATACTAATTCTGTTTTTGAAGCAGCTACCTGGACTTTTGTGCATATGTTACCAAGCACTGTACAAGTTGGATGGAATCTCCAGAGCTAGATCTGGTTTAGCTAGGGCCATTCTTCATGGCTTTCTAGAGGGCTCTGCTGGTCCTTCTTCCTCCCAAGTTTCTTCTTGAGCTTTGGCAGTCTCCCAGAGGTTACGAATACTACAAGTAGTGAATGAGAGGACATAGCAGAGTTGTGTAAAATCTTACAATAAGAGTAGATGCCCTTTCCTTCACTGTTGCAGTATTCACCCCCTCCCTCCTTCCCCTGGTCCATTTTCCTCCTGGATGTATTTGGTTACCTCTTGGTTGTCCTTGGACTGGCATTCCTACTGGGACTATCAGTTCTCTGAGAATGGTACATCCGGATGTTACCTTTATGCCCTACACTATGCGAGGATCATACATGTGATGTATGGCATACCTTAAAGCAACAGTAGGCTTTTGTTTACTAGTCGGATATTGGGCTACTCGAGGCAGGGAATCCCAGAGGTTATGAATACTGCAACAGTGAAGGTAAGAGTGTCTGCTGTTATGGTAAGATTTTTACAGAATTGTACTTTCTGTGCTAGGCTCCTTACTGTTTGGAGTTTATTTCTCAGAAGTCTGGGCAAACTTGGGCGGTCTATGGCTAATCAAGTTCGCTGACAATTGCAAATTGAGAGCAATCAGTGTCCCCCAGTGATGTTAATATACTGCAGACAGGGTTAACGCAGACAAGTGACTTGTGCCAAAGCCACGGATTAAAGGTGAATGCAAAAAAAAAAAGCATTTTTATTTCCTTTGCTGACATCCCTGCTAATTATATTATAGGCAGCACCTCCCCTAAGTGTAGATCCAGTGGTACGTGATTTGAGTACTCAGGTTGATAGCAGTCTGAACTTTGACTACCACATATCCACAGTAATAAGGAAATCCTTCTATGTCGCACATCTTATACGTAAAGGCTCTGCCCTCATCAGACCAATAATTGAGTACAATGGTCCCTTTTGAAAGTACCTCACCAGGCACCTTCAATAACTGCAAATACCACAGAGGTTTCTCGCTAAGAAATTACAGGGTACACCGAACGAATCTTATGCAGAAAGACTGAAAGTCCTGTCACTGTATCCTGTCTCCTACAGGATGCTAAGGGGTTACCTGTGCCTGGTTTTACTACAATAGAGGTTCCTTCTGCTCAGTAGGGCAGAAATAAGTTTTGTAGTGCAAGTCATTTTTTTCTAGTTTAATGAGTTTGTGTGCTGTAGATGTGAATATGTTAACCAGGACTCATCTACTCTATACCCTCCTTTGTGCTTCACCAATATTCACTAACCTCAGAAAATCTGACTTAAACAAGCTGGAGTCCTGTTGTAACAAAATCACATTTGTTACTAACATCCGTCACAGATCACATCACTGCATAGCATTTCATAAACTTAATTGGATCGAACTACCTCATCTCCTATCTCTCAACCAACTAACATCTGTTCATTCATAGGTTCATACTAGGCTATCTGCCCTAGGGCATTTATAAGCCTAGCCAGAATGTGTTTGGCTTTCGCCAACCATTTTAAATTTATTTTGCTATGCCCTTTTTCGAGGTTAGTATACTGTGCCTCTGTCTAACAGTGACACAGAAGAGATACCCGGGGTAAACCTACGATCTCCCATCCACTCACCAAGATTCCTCTTGAAGAGAGTCAATGAGGGACTCTGCCTAACCTGGACTGGGATTTTATTCCAGAGTGAAGGGAGCCTCTGGGTTATGAATATGTCCCTCCAGCATGTCCTATTTATTTCAGTACTGAGGTTCAAGTCTCTCGAGCGCGTAGCTCGATGGGATTTGGATTTTCTGAGGTGCAGCATGTCCATTAATTCCGGGTTGGACATGGCTTTATACGTCAGGCACAGATCGCCTCTGAACAGGCGGTATGCCACTGAGTAGAGCTGGAGTTTCTTTAACCGGGCAGCATATGGCATCTGTTTGAGCCCTGTGATCCTCTTGGTGAGGTACTTTTGGGGTCTTTCCAGTTGCTGCAAGTGTCTGGTAAGGTACATCCCAAAAGGGGCATTGTACTCAATTATGGGCCTGATGAGGGATGAGTAAAGAGGCACAATGACCTCCCCTGATCTAGATGTGAATCCCTTCATGATTAGGTGGGCTATATAAAATGTTTTTTTAACCACTTTGCCCAGGTGGTTGTCAAATGAGAGGTTGCTATCAACTTGGGTCCCCAGGTCCCTAATTACTTCTTCTGTACTTAATGGATTACCACATATGTGGTAATTTGTGTGCACTTTGTTTTTGCCAAAGGAGATGACTATACACTTTTTGGCATTTAGCTTGAGGCCATGGCTCTGGCACCAGTTGTCTGTTTCTATGAGGCCCTTTTGGAGGATGCTTGTGTCGGCTGGAGAGTCGATTATGGTGCCCAGTTTGCAGTCATCTGCAAACTTGGTCAGCCACAGTCCTTCCGTGTTGGCCTGTACCTCCGAGAAATATATACCGAACAAGAGAGGTCCCAGGACTGAGCCTTGTGGGACACCACTTGTAACTGGTTTGGAGTCTGACATGGCTCCAGCAATTCCTAACCATGTGGGTTCTGTCCTTGAGCCAGTTTGCAATCCATCTAGTGACATAGGGGTTTATATTTAAGCTGGTGAGCTTATCTATAATGCCCGAGTGGGGTATTGTATCGAAGGCTTTTGCGAGGTCCAGGTAGGCTGTGTGGACCACCTTCCCCTCGTCAATGGCCTTGGTGACTGTTTTAAAGAAATCAACCAGGTTTAAGAGGCAGGATCTGCCCTTAACAAAGCCGAACTGGGTAGGATCCAGTGTCTGTAGGTCTCCAATATCTTTATTTATGAGGTCCATGATGATCCTTTCCATAGCTTTGCAGACCAAGC
This sequence comes from Protopterus annectens, assembly GCF_019279795.1. Classification (NCBI taxonomy): domain Eukaryota; kingdom Metazoa; phylum Chordata; order Ceratodontiformes; family Protopteridae; genus Protopterus; species Protopterus annectens. Next base: position 609,632,117 of record NC_056744.1, read on the forward strand.
TAGTCAGGATTATGGGGCGATAGTTTCCAGGATCCGTTGAGGCACCACCTTTATGGAGAGGGACCAGTGTTGCTATACGCCACTCTTTGGGCACATATCCTGTAGTAAGGCTGAGATTGAACAGTAGTTTTATATTTGGGTTTAGCTCTTCTTGGAGTTCATGTAGGACGCAGCCCGGGACACCGTCTGGTCCCATTGATGCTGTGTTTTTTGCTTTGGAGAGGGCGGCTCTTACCTGAGCATCTGAGATGTCAGGGGGGCAGCACTCTGCTGGAATAGATATATGCCCTTTTGGTGGGGAGGGGGGGAGAGAAGTTTGCGCTGAACCTGTCAGCTAGGATGTTGGCAATGTCTGTGGGTTTGGTGTATTTTTTGTCATTTTGGACTAATTCTGAGCATATCTGGGAATTACCACCCAGGTTCCTAACATAACTAAAGAAAGCCTTGTGATTATACTTAGTGTCCTGTGCAATTTTTCTCTCGAAGCTGGCCTTAGACAATTTTATGAGTGCCCGTAGTTTTTTGCTAATACTGATCAGTGATGCCTTCCCTTTTTGATATTTTTCTCTATCATTTAGTAGCTTCCTCCTCCTATTGTATAGTTTGTTTATGGCTGGGGTCCACCAGACAGGACGTCTGCCTTTGGAGGATTGGGTTTTGGTTTTATTTGGGATCGCATGATCCATGCATTCCTGAAGGTGTTCATAGAATGCGTTTATAAAGGATTCTGCGGTCTGGGCCATATTTTCCACAGGCCCGGGGGCTTTGAAGGATTCCACCTCAGTTTTGAGGAGTGTGAAATTTGCTTTAGAGAAGTTTTTCACTGTGGTTTTCTGGGTAGGAGGTGGGGTCGGGATGTGAATATCCAGTGAGATTAGTTTATGGTCTGATCTTATCAGTGAGGGATACACTTCTGGTCTGGAGCATAGAGTCCCCATGTTGGTGATGATCAGGTCCAGTATGTTTTCCCCTCTTGTGGGAGTGGTAACAAGTTGGTCCATAGCATTTGAGTTTATAAATTCTAGGAACCTTTGGGCTAGGGTGTTGGAGCTCGAGTAATGCTCCCAGTCTATGTTTGGGTAGTTGAAGTCGCCCAATATAATGGTGTTTGGAGAGACCTTCATATTTTCCAGTGTTCTCAGGAAGGCAGAGTGGGGTTCCTGGGTTTGGGAGGGTGGTCTGTAGCAGGCTATAAACTGGAAGGCAGTTTTACCCACTGTTAGGTGCACATGGATAGTCTCTGATGCTTCGTGCTTTGCCACCAACCTGGAGGTGTGGTTATCTTTGATGAATATCGATACTCCCCCTCCTTTTGTGGTTCGGTCCAAGTTTTGGGGCCGAAAAGCATGGTATGAGATATAACCTGGTAGTGCTGGGGTGCTCTCGGGAGCCCTGAACCAGGTTTCTGTTACTGCACAGATATTGATGTTCTCCATGCTAAGGAGAGTTTTGAGTGTGTGCATCTTGAGGTTTAGACTACTGGCGTTGAGTAGCATTACTCTTAGTTTCTTATCCCTTGTGATACCTATGGAGGTGGGTTTGTCTTTTGAGCCTTGCCTAAAAAAGGCACTATGGGGGTAGCAAGAGCCTTTGCCAGTATCCGAAAGCCCAGGGGTGACAGGTGCAAGCCGTCCCTAGTGAAGCATCGTGGCTTGTCGAGCATATCATCCCAAGCTGACAGGCATTGGATCCCCTTTGAATGACACCAGTACTTAAGCCAGTTGTTGAAATTGATCATCTTGTCTTCATATTGTGGCATCATTCTTGGTGAGGGTAAGATGCTACTCAAGGTCAGGATCATACTGGCCTGGGCTACATGCTCAGAGAGCTCCTCTATGTCTCTTTTCATGTAGTGCAGGGAGTTACGTCTCAGGTCATTCACACCAGCATGGACTATGACCGAGTCATATTTGTACTAGCCTTGGAGTGACCTGAGTGCTTGTGTTATGTGGCGGATCCTAGCGCCCAACAGGCTGCTCACCGTGACTCTCTCCTTGTTCAGCCTGGTGAGCGGGACGTCAGTGTGCCTGACGATAGTCACCTATTACAAGTGTATCAGGTGTGTTGTTTAGCCTTAAGGGCTGTGACTGTTCGGCACACTGGCTTTGTGAGATATGTGTTGCACATGTTTTGTTTTGGGGTACCGGTTGCTTGGGTGTCTGCTTTGGAGGTCTCTGCTGCTTAGGCAGATCTTTATTTAGAGTCTCTGAGTATGTATTTGTGTGATTGTGTGTTTGGTTTTCTGTCATGGTAGGTCTATGTGAGACTGGAATTGTAGTGAGTGTGGTTTCCTTCTCCTCCTGACTGGTTATGCCAGTACTGAGTTGAGAGAGCTTAGCCTCCAGTTTGGCTATATGGTTGCATCTGTCACGTGTTGGAATTTGTTGGGAGGAGGAGAGGGTTGTCTGTGTACATGAGGCAGTTGTAACATTGCCTCAAGATTCCCAGATTCACCAGCTGGACTGGAGAGGAGATTGACAACTGACCTTTGGGCATGCTAGAATAATATTGGGAATTCCTTTATAATTGAAAACGAGGGCCAGTGGGGAGTGAGGGTGTAGTGCTTTTAATTTTTAGTGCTGACTTATATAATTGATTTAGTGAGCAAGTGCCAGGTAACTTAAGTGCAATGTGTTACAGGTAACTTAAATGCAAAAACGACAAACAGTAACTTTCTTTCAAGTGAAACAAGAAAATAAGTACAGTAAGCAATGCAGTTATCACTAGTGATCCACAGAAGCGCTGAGAAGCCGCGTATTATGTGGAATTAGCGTTCCAGGGAAATAACAAGCAAACAAACAACAAGCATATAAACAAAGCTAGATTCAGCAGGCCTGGATCTAGTCTATGCTACAGCAAACAAGGTGTACCAATTTCAGTAAGATACAGTTCAAATATTCAGGCACTATAAACCTTTAACCAGAAATTCCCAGCTCAGAAGGGCAGAGTCCAGCTTCTTCTCCCACAAGAGTGCAAACCACGAACCTTCTTAATGTAAAATAACTGGCCGGAAGCCCAAGTGCTTAATCCAGAACTAATACACTTTAAGAATAACAGACACTGGGCTCTCAATCAGCAGTTCCCAACTTAGAAGGATGAAAGCTACCTGTCCTGCATAGTGCATGCCACAAACCTTCCTATTGTAAAACAACTGGTCTGAAGCCCAAGTGCTTAATCCAAAAGACTTAGAATGATAGCTACACTTTAATCAAGTTACTACCAAGCAGTAATAAATACAATTGAATACTTTAGAGAATGCCTGGAATAGTGCTCAAGTTACACAAACAAAGCTAGATCCAGCAGGCCCGAATCCAGTCTATGCCACAGCATGCACTATAAGCCTTTAACCAGAAATTCCCAGCTCAGAAGGGCAGTGTCCAGCCTCTCCTCCCACAAGAGTGCAGACCACGAACCCTCTTAATGTAAAATAACTGGCCTGAAAGCCCAAGTGCTTAAACCAGAATTAATACACTTTTAGAATAACAGACACTGAGCCCTCAGTCAGCAGTTCCCAACCTAGAAGGATGTAAGCTACCTGTTCTGCCACTACAGTGCAGACCACAAACCCTCTCACTGCAAAACAACTGGTCCGAAGCCCAAGTGTTTAAACCAAAAGGCTTAGAATGAGTTACACCAAGCAGTAATAAATACAATTGAGTACTTTTAAGATGATGCAAAAGTAAAATAAAGTAGGTAGAAACACAAGTACAGTAAAAGCAGATTAATTTTTTTTTCTGAACAAGTGCTGAGATTAAAGAAACAGATTTGAGTGCTGAAACTAGAAAACTGGCTAGTTAAAAGAAAAAAAAAACTAAGCTAGAAGGCTTCCCTCCAACACAGAAGGGCTTGGGGGCTCAGAAGCCTACAAATAGTCTATACCACTTAACAGGAAAGGCAGGAAACAAGCTTAATTTTTTTTTTCTGTTTCCCAGATGCTCTCTTTGTACACAGTAGGAGTGCCTGAAATCAGAATATGATCTCACTGCACTCAGTTGAGTGAGCAAATGATATGGGCCCAGAAGGAGTATCTAAACACAAATTTACAAGAGGGGCGGGCAGTTTCAAGGCCACTAAGATTAACACCAAAACAAAAACAGGGAGGGTAGGTGGGACTAACTGAAGAGCAGAGTCAAAACTTCCAGTTCAGTTAATATTCCTGCATCAAGATTACTGCCCATCACTTAAGAACTTAGATCAGCCCTACTCAAACAGGCCACTAAGATCCTCCAACAAATTACTACTTACAGTAATTAAACCAGGTAACTATCATGGCAATTCTCTACTCTCCCAAAGCAGTTAAAAGCATTCTCTAGTCTGCTCCTTGATCTGTTTAAAACTTTCATTTAGTGGCTACAGCTAGGAACTGTAATTTTTTCCCACCCATCCACCCTCCCTAGTTATACTTGGTGGCTTTGCAGTTGCCCGCCCATACTGTATATTTGATCTGTGACACTCCTCCAAGTCTAGTGTCATTAGTTCACTCAATCTAATAGAGAACATTTGTGAAGGCCAACCCACTCAGATTCTTAACGTTGAATTAACTTCTGTTCCAGCTTTCTCCATTTCAACTTTACTGGAAAAAAAATTCTAAGCTTGCTTCCCCCCTTTCCTGTGGCAGGTCAGATACGGATTTGCTGTGTCCAGGACTGTTTGTGAGCTCCTAAGCCCCCCTCCACTTAACTGGTGTTAAACTATTCCTGGCGCCATAAAGTCTGTTTTTCAAAATTTCCCTTGCAACTAGCCAGCTTTTTAGTTTTAGCACTCATCTGTTTCTTTGATCTCAGCACTTGTTCATAACTCATTGTAAGCACTAAATAAGTTACAAATTACTACAGCACTCAAGTTTCCTCACTTGTCTAGAGGAAAACAGTTTTTAGTACTTAATAAATAAGCACCTATTCAGGCATTCCTAAAGGTCAGCTCCCGGTATTTTCTCCTGTCTACCTGATGAATCTGGGCATCTTGAGACAATGCAGCAATTGCCTCATGTACACAGACAACCCTCTCCTCCTACCACCCAACACTATGACCTGTGAGAGATGCACTTATATAACCAAACTGGAAGCAAAGCTCTCTTTACCAAAGACAGGCCTAGACAGTCAAGCAGAGAAGGTAAACACTTGCACCGCTCCACACTCATCACATAGTCCCTCAAAACCTACACCACCAAAACACACACACAGAACCACAAAACACACACCTTACATTCACGGAGGCTCTCTGTACTAATCTGCCTAAACAACAGAGACCTCCAAAGCAGAAATGCAAGCAACCTCCACCCCCCAACACAACCCAAATGACACACAGTCCACATACTCTGTGTGCCACTCAACTACAGCTCATAAGGCATAACATACCCAACACTCTAGTCATAGGTGACTCTCTAGTCAGGCACACTGATGTTCCACTCACCAGGCTAAACAAGGAAAAAGTTACTGTCAGCTGCCTGTCAGGTGCCAGGATCCACCACATAACGCACGCACTCAGGTCACTCCACAACAAGTACAAATATAACTCTGTCATTGTCCATGTTGGTGTGAATGACCTGAGACTTACCTCCCTGGACTACATGAAAAGAGACATGGAGGAGCTCTCTGATCTTGTAGCCCAGGCCGGTATGACCCTAGCCCTGAGTAGCATCCTGCCATCACCCAGAATGACACCACAGTACAAGGACAAAATGATTGACTTTAACCATTGGCTAAGCTTCTGGTGTCATTCTAAGGGAATCCATTATCTGACTGCCTGGGATGACATGATCGACAGACCACGCTGCTTTGCCAGAGATGGCCTGCACCTGTCGCCCTTGGGATTCCGAATACTGGCAAAGGCTCTTGCCACCCCTATAGTGCCTTTTTTAGGCAAGGTTCAAATGACAAATTCACCACCGTAACAGATACAAGCAAGCAAAATCTGAGGGTAATGCTACTCAATGCTAGATGTCTAAACCTCAAAATGCACTCACTCGAGGCACTCCTTAAAATGGAGAACATTGACATTTGTGCATTGACAGAGACCTGGTTCAAAGCTCCAGAGAGCACCCCTGCATTACCAGGCTATAATTCATACCACACCTTTCGGCCACCAAACCCGGACCGAAACACTAAAGGTGGAGGTGTGTCCATATTCATTAAGGATATCCACACCTCCAAGCTAGTTGCTCAGCATAATGCATCCGAGATTATCCAAGTTCAACTAACTCTGGGCAAAACCACAATCCAGATTGTAGCTTGCTACAGACCCCCCACCATGCCCCAGGATTCCCACTCCTCTTTTCTTGATACACTGGAAAATATTAAGGTACAACTCAACACTCTAATAATGGGTGATTTCAACTACCCTACCATTAACTGGGAAAACTACTCATGTACCAACTCTTTTGCTCAACGTTTTCTGGAAATCATCAATTCCAACGATTTGGATCAGCTTATCCACACCCCCACCAGAGGCAGCAATATCCTAGACCTGGTCATCACCCACATGGGTAACTGGTGTTCCACACCAGAGGTCAGATCCGACCACAGGCTAATCACCTTAGACATCCACATCCCGCACCCACCCCCCATTAGGAAAACAACCGTAAAAAATTCTCCAAAGCCAACTTCACACTTCTTAAGACAGAAGTGGCAAACTTCATGACACCCATGCAGATGGACAATAGAGGTACGACTGCTGAATCCTACACAAATGCACTTTATAAGCACTTACACGAGTGCATGGATTGTGCTATCCCTAACAGAACCAAGATGCTATCCTCCAAAAAAGGAAGCCAATCTGGTGGTCTTCTGCTATAAACAAACTCTACAACAGAAGAAACTGTTGCAAAAAAGAGAAAAATCCCACGATTGGAGGAACTCCCTGGTCACCCTCAGTAAGAAGCTGAGATCCCTCATAAAATCCTCCAAAGCTAGTTATGAAAACAAAATTGCCACGGATTCTAAAGACAGTCACAAAGCATTCTATAGCTATGTTAAAAATCTCAATAGCAACACTCAGATCTGCTCTGAGTTACAGCACAATGACACTAAATATACAGAACCAACTAATATTGCCAACATCCTGGCAGATAGGTTCAGTGCTAACTTTACCCCCTCTCACTCCCTAAAGGGCCCATCTTTATACCGGAAGAATGCAAAGTTCCTGTAATCACGGCTGCACAGGTAAAAACTTCACTCTCCAAAGCCAAGAACATAGCATCCATGGGACCTGACAACATCCCAGGCTGCCTTTTAAATGAACTACAGAATGAACTGGCACCTCACCTAAGTGCCATGTTCAATCATAGCCTCACCTCAGGCTTTGTGCCCATTGAATGGCGCACCGCGACAGTTATCCCACTCCACAAAGGGGGGGGGGCCACAACAGACCCTGGGAACTACCGCCCCATTAGCCTGACAAGCCTCGTCTGCAAGGCCATGGAGCGTATCATCATGGAACTCATAAACAAAGACATTGGAGATCTCCAAACGCTGGACCCCGCACAGTTTGGGTTTGGACCCCCGCACAGTTTGGGTTTGTAAAAGGCAGATCATGTCTCCTAAACCTGATAGACTTCTTTGAAGTAGTCACCAAGGCCATGGATGAGGGTAAGGTGGGTCCCACAGCCTATCTAGATCTCGCCAAGGCGTTCAACACCATCCCCAACTCTGGAATTATAGATAAACTCACTAAACTAGGTATAAATCCCTATGTCACAAGATGGGTTGCCAACTGGCTTACTGAAAGAACCCACACTGTGAAAGTAGCAGACTCCAAATCAGACTTCAGACCAGTGACAACAGTGACAAGTGGAGTACCACAGGGTTCAGTCCTGGGTCCTCTCCTGTTTGGTATCTACCTCTGAATTACAGACAAACACAGAAGGTCTTTGGCTAACTAAATTTGCAGATGACTGCAAACTAGGAGCCATAATTGAAACTCCTAATGATGTGGACATCCTACAAAAGGGCCTCACTGAGACAGATGCCTGGGCCTGGTGTCAAAGACATGATTTCAAGCTCAATGCCAAAAAGTGCATTGTCCATCCCCTTTGGTAAAAATTCTGTACCCATGAGCTACCACATAGGCGGTAATCTACTTAATACCGAAAGTGTGATAAGAGACCTTGGGACACAGGTGGACAGTAGTATCTCCTTTGATAATCACATCGCCAAAGTGGTCAGGAAATCCTTCTACGTGGCACACCTCATCACAAAAGGTTTCTCATCCAGAAAAAAAGAGGTCATTGTTCCCCTCTACTCATCACTCATTAGACCCATTATAGAGTACAACGCCCCTTTTGGTATGTACCTCACAAGACATCTACAACAACTGGAAAGGTCGCAAAAATACCTCACAAAGAGGATTACTGGCCTCAAACAGATGCCTTACACAGACCGTCTCAAAAAAAATCCAGCTTTACTCTGTCGCATATCGCCTACTCAGAGGCGATCTCTGCCTAACATATAAAGCTATGCCAAACCCAGAGCTGTTGGACATGCTCCACTTAAAGAAATCCCAATCCCTCCGAGTTACACGCTCTAGGAACCTAAACCTTGTCACCACAATAAACAGAACATGCTGGAGGGATAGATTCCTGTCCCCGAGGCTTCCCATACTCTGGAACACAATAATTTTACAATACAATACCAAAAACACATTACAGGATAATACAAGAAATATATGTAGCAAGTAAGCTAAACAACTAATTAACAAAACAAGGAAATATCTAAAAAAAATACAATGCAGATTATTTAAGAAAAGCATATATAGTATAGAAGGCCAAGAAAAATAAAAGAAATTAGATGTCAGATGTTATGTTAGCAATACTTCTACTTGCAACAGCAAGACAGTGTAGAGATGAGTTGATAAGGAGGGAAAAAAGATGCATGTAAAACTTGAGATAGGTATAAAGGTATTTAAGGAGCAGTGAATTTAGAGGTAGGTAGAGAGACATTTGGTAGGTGCTGAAAAAAGCAGCTTAGAATATAAAAAGTGAAAAGATATTTTGGTTGAAAGAACAGGCATTGACAGAAAAGGTCAACCTGGGTTAGTGCAGGAGCACAGCCAGGTGTTACCTAGATGTTCTTAAGCAGTGATTTAAATGTGGATGTATTGTTAGTGTCATTTGAGGTATGGAATTCCAGGACTTGGATTTTCATAGGTAGGTACTAGGCTATTGGCCCTAGGGCCTTTACAAGCCTAGCCAAAAATGTACCCTGGCTTTCACCACCTAAGAAAATTATTTTCCTGTGGCCCTGTCAAACAGAACCACAGAAGTGATCCCCGGGGTGAATTTCCTATTACCCATCCAATCATCAAGATTTTTCTTGAAGAGTGCTAATGAGGAGCTCTGTTTGACATAGATAGGTAAGTCTGTTTCTGGTATTGTATTGCATTAATTTGCTTGTATTATTTTTTATAAAGGAGCTTTTCTCCCCAGGCCTCTGCTGAAAACAGACCTCTGGCCCAATCGGACATCCCTGGTAAACAAATGGAAAATAAAATAAGTAAATAAATAATTTAATAAATGTTAGGTAGTTGTGGAGTTCAAGCCAGTTTAGTTGCTTTAAGCTATGACAATGGTGAGTCCTCTGAGGGAGATTGGTGGCAAATTTAGCTATTTTATTGCAGCAGAAGGCAAGTTTCTTTCTTTGAGTATTGTTCAAGTTTGTTAGGATAGGAGTGGCTTATAAGAGAGTTGGCAATAAAAAGATAGTGGCTAGAGTTTTTCTTGCAGTATCTGTAAGGAATCCTTTGGTCCTGTAAAGGGAGCCTAGTTTCTGGTGTGCAGATGTAATGGCGTTCAGTATATGGTGGTCAAGTCATATTTGAGATAGTCCTCTATTATAATACCTAGACGTTTACTGTGATTTACAGTTTCAATGACAGTATTATTTGCTGACTTTATGGTAAAAGATTGCTTTTGATTTTGGCAACTTTTGAGGTAAAAAGCATTAACTTAGTTTTCTTGGGTTTGATATTTTGAGCCAGGTTTCTACAGAGGAGAAAGATTTTTGGGTAATGTCTTGGAGCTTATTTATTGTTGAGACCACACATTTTGAGTCTTCTGGATACTGAACTAAACTAGCATCGTGAGAGGATGTGTGGAGGTTAGTAATAAATGTATTAAATAGGAGAGGACCCATGACAGAGTCCAGAGGGGGACACCGTTAGTAACTGGTTGAAAGGATGAATAGGTTTGTTGCCATTTAAAGGCTTTGTTGCCTTCCAGACAGGTAACTAAGAAACTACAGCAAGGAGTTTTGTGAAAGTCCTATTGAGGAGAGTTGAATGAGCAGTTGTTGGTGCGGGACAGTATCAAATGCCTTTGCCAAGTCTAAGAACATGGTGGAGACAAGCAGACCATTGTTTGTGTTGATTTATTATATTAGTAAAATGTAGTAGAGCAGTAGTGATGCTGTGCTGGAGTCTAAAGTCATGTGTTTCTGAGAGCAGGTTATCTGAGGTTAGTATTGCATCAGCTGCATATGGATTTATTTCTCTAATATTTTGGAGGGGGGATCATTATTGGTCTGTAGTTATTAGACTCTGTATATGTGCCACTTTTGTGTAGTGGTATGTAGAATTTTTTCCTCAGTGCTGGGACATATCTTTCTGCTATGCACCTTAGAGTATTTAATTTTGTATCCAGTCATTGCATCCAATTTTAAATTGCAGACATCTTTATTAATTTTGATGATCTCTTTCATTTCAGTAAGAACTTTCTCAGACCATTTCTAACAGTGGTGACAGTTTTCAGACTTGTAAATTCCATAAGGATGCTCTGACCGTGGTGAAGCAAGGACAGGATAGTATTGTAATCTAAATACAGTACAGGAGGTAGGTTAGGATGATTTAGGATTCAGAAGACGGGGAAGTGTTCATCTCAGAGAATGATAAAAATATGTGCTGCCTGTCCTAAAACCTCCAACCTGTGATGAACCTTCCTTTGGAAACTCTCAATAGACTTTCCCGTTGATGAAGTCTTCTATAGACTAGCTTGTAGCCAAAATATTTACCACAAAAATGTTTTAACTGGGAAATGTTTTCTGAGAAAGAAAGATGGAGTAACCTTGGGTCATTACAAATCATGGAACCTGTCCTCAAGGATACAGTCGGGAAGGGTCTGGATTCTGCTCCAAAAAGGGAGAGATGCCCTCAGCAAGCCACCAGTAAAGTGTAGAGGAGAGAGATTTCATTAGGCATCATAGGACAGCCTCCTTTTTGATTTCTTTGAGCCATTATATGTTCCAGAACCTATGGCAGCTTTCCAGCTTGATGCCTCATAAGAGTCTAAGGTCCAAAGACTATCAAAGAACAGAGGAGTGGGTCAGACACCTACTGTTTACATTCACAACTTCAATAAACTAAAATAAAACATAAAATATAGTACCAGAGAAAGCACATTCATCTCCAAGCTTAGCACTGAAGAAGTTAAATCCTGTGATTTTCAGCCATGTTATATTAGAGAGATTATCTCTGCAGTATTTAAATATCTGACTTGTTCCTGTGCTCTTCCATCATTGGTGACATTAGATATTACATTTCTGTTTATAGTTATAGACCTGGATTTAGGGAACAAATGGATCAGCAATATTTGTATGAGTGAAGACAGCTTGACAGTAAGTGAAGTTAGATTTATAGGAGAGTGTCTAGACAATATTTAAAAATATATTTTTTTAAAGAACACATTTTCAGCAAATGGGGGGGTGGCAGTGGGTGACACCATGGCCTTGAATTTTGCCAGTCTTGTGATAGCTTCTTTGGAAAAGAAATTTTCATACAAAAAGTGATTTCAGAAAGATAACCGCATATCCTTAACAGCAACTCGGCTACAATCAACCCCCCCCCCCCCGTATAACAAAGCTGTAACTTATAAATATTAAACATCTGACTTAAAATCCTTTTCTGACACAGAAATAATAAATTAAGGTAATAGTGTTATTAAACTAAATTACTTCCCACAACACTAAAAACATTATGTAGATAGATTTGTGTAGAAAATTACAGCTTGAAAGCAGTTATTTGAGAGTGCGCTTGCATGTTGAGAGGATCTCTAAATGCCTTCGTACTTGGAGATATCCAACAGGACTGTTAAAAGATTCTATTTTACATTGTGAGCTCTTGGAACTATTTAATAGACATGATTGGGAATTGCTCAAGTTGCTTATTAGAGACTGTGGTAGGAAAATGAACGGTTTGTTGAAAGACATTAATAAGGTGGACAATAATGTACACAGTGATAAACATTGATCAATATAATAGTTTATTAATGAAAATAGAGCATGACATTGGAGAACTTTAAAAATAAGAAAGTGAAGAAGCTTTATAGGGACAAAATGGAGTAGGAGACGGGTGTTGCCTAACCCCCTCCCCCTGTTGGGGTAAACAGACTAACCCCCAGGTTCATTTTGAACAAGAAGTTGAAGGGTTAGATAACAGTGTTAATAATGACTACAATGAACTTAGTGTGAATGCAATTCGGCGTGATGACACTTTACCCTCCTTTGAGGAGGTCCCTGAGGTTGAGGAACTGGAGGGAGGAGAACACAGCAAATTTATTAGAGGTGAACCATTGGCAGCAGAACCCCTCTCATGGGTGCAGAAGGGGGAAAGGGAGGGGGAGCTCTTAGAGGGCTCATTATTAGTTGAATTCAAGGTTGTTTGTAATGACTATGATTACTTTAAAATACGCAATTACAGCAGTGTGGAGGCTGATGTTATGCCGGCTAACATTTTTAAATGTGGTTTTACATTTGTGCCAACTAGGAGAAGCAAAGCTGAGGAGGTCCCTATGCAGCTGAAATTATATGTGAGGAAATTAAATTGTGCATTTTATTTTAAGGAGGCCACTAAGGAAAAGTATTATGCATTGTCGATTATTAAAAGGCCTAGCACCTTTAATCCTCCACTCCACCCTAGGTTCTGTTGTTTGAGAAATTTTGTGAAGTTGAAATAAGGAACTATTTAAAGGCCAGTGTAAATTTGTCTGAGTATATCTTAAGTGAGCAAGAAAGGGCCCTGTTAAGGGAAGTATCTCAGAATAAACAGGTTAGAGTTGCGAAGCCTGATAAGGGTGGGGGTTTGGTGGTTATAGACACTAATGACTATATAAATAAAAGTTTGAATCTTTTATAGTGCAACACTTATGAGGAAGCCTCAATAAATCAAATGAATATTGCATATTGTAAAATTGATTTGACTTTAGAGGAAATGTTATTAAGTAATCAGATAACTGTTGAGGATTGTAACTTTGTCAATAACTCTAAACCCCCCACCATTTTTGGAATCCCCAAGGTCCATAAAAATGCCTCTGATCCCCCATGTGTCCTGTTGTGGATGCTAAAGCATCTAAAACTTTTACTTTAGCCAAGTACATTGGTTTTTAAACCAAGGCAATTTTTGAGACTAATCCATGTTTACTGAAGGGTTCCTGGGATTTTTAATCTAGGATTTCTGATGATCTTTTTTGTGATGATATTATATTTGTTACAATCGATATTCAAAATATATATTCTGTTATCCCTCATGATACAGGCATAGAATGGTTTTATGAATATCTTAACCATCACACGTCTTTAAGTTATGGAAAAATTGACATTTTAAGGACTTTTGTGGGTATTGTCTTGGAGAATAATGTTTTGACATTTAAAAGTCAACTTTTTAGACAGACAACAAGGGTAGTCAGGGGGCAGCATGTGCCCCATGTTTGTCAATGCAGTCCTTTTGTTTTGAGAAATTAATTTTGTTTTAAATTGTGAATTCAAAATAGTTGGCTATTATATGGGTGATTTTTAGACTATATGATTTTTTTTCTGGAGGGATACTGAGGCTAGGCTGCAGGAATTGTTTGACTATTTGCATTCCACAACTGATTTCCTTAAGTTTGTTATGGACGTTCAGAGAGGTTCTGTGAATTTTTTGGATGTCACTTTAAGGAAGAACTATGATAAAAAGGGCTTTGATTCCAATATTTATCATAAGCCCACCTACTCAAATTCTTTGCTTCATTTTGAGAGTACGCACCCCTTGTACCAGAAAAAAAGCCTTGATAAAAGGGCAGTGTTTAAGACTGGCCTGAATGATATCTGGTGAGATTGATTTTCAGTTTGAAATGAGAAAGTTCAGGGATATGTTTAGTAGTAGGGGTTATCCCGACACTTATCTGTTAAACATTTTTAAGGAAGTGGAGTTTAAGAGAAAGATGGGCCATTTTGCATCATCACTGGGGAAAAAGGATGGGCTTGCTCTTTGTAATTCCATTAATAGTATGAGGAATGATATTAATGTTTCCAGTTGTTTAATAAGTCCCCTGTTTTAACTTATACCAGTAACTTCCACAACCTTAGATCTATTATAGAAAGAAATTGGATGGTATTTGGGGTTAAGGAATATATAGACATTGTGGGGGTAAAGCCTTTTATTATATATATAAAAAAAAAACTAAGTTTTAAAATTATATTGGAAAAAATGGGTTTGTTAAGCCAGGAAGGTAAGATGTTGAAGTATGGTAATTGTGCTAAGTGCCAACACATCCTTGTGGGTTCCACCTGCTTTGTGAAGGGTTATGGTGAAATTAAATTGCACCATAGATTTCACTGTAGTAAGTAAGGAGTAGTCTGCATGGACCAATGTGAGTTTTGTATGGCATTTTATATTGGTAAGACCAAGCTTGGCCTCAGAAAAAGGATTTACCAACATTTATATGACATAAACAAGAAAGATGACAGGAATGCTTTATTTAAGCATTTGAAGAGGAATCCTACATATACGTTTAGGTTTATAGTAACAGACCAGGTGGACTTAGGACAGCGGAGGGACCGTGTGATTATTCTGAGTTTTTACAGCTTAGGTGGCAGTTGAGAACTAATGCCACAATAAGCCCGGGTCTTAATGAGAACATTTTGATTAGTAGCATTTTAAAATTAAAAGCTGCTTACTTTTTTTTTTATATGAAAAATTTTTTACTTTGCAAGCACAAGCCCATAATGTTTTTATAAGGTTGTGGGAAGTTATAATAACAACACTGTTACCTTAGTTTATTATTTTTTATGTCGGAAAAGGATTTTAGGTAAGATTATTTTATAGATTCATTGGTTGGTACTAGGCTATCGGCTCTAGGGCCTATACAAGCGTAGCCATAACAATTCCCTGGCTATTTCTTTCCACACTATTTACTTTCCTGGACCCCTGTCTAGCAGGGTGACTGACGTGATCCCCGGGGTGAATTTCCTTTCTCCCATCCAATCATCAAGGTTCCTTTTGAAGAGGGCCAAAGAGGCGCTCTGCTTGACATGTATGGACAGTCTATTCCAGAGTCTGGGGAGTCTCTGGGTCAGGAACCTATCCCTCCAGCATGTTTTGTTTATTGTGATGACAAGATTTAGATCCCTGGAATGTGTGGCTGTGAGGGATTGGGATTTCTTTAAGTGTAGCATGTCCAACAGCTCTGGGTTTGACATGGCCTTGTATGTTAAGCAGAGAACACCTCGGAGTAGACGATATGCGACAGAGTGTAGCTGGAGTTTTTTAAGGCGGCCAGCATAGGGCATCTGCTTTAGGCCTGTGATTCTTTTAGTGAGGTATTTCTGAGACCTTTCCAGTTGTTGCAGATGTCTTGAGAGGTACATACCAAATGGGGCGTTGTATTCTATAATGGGTCTAATGAGGGATGCGTACAGTGGGATAATGACCTCCTTTTTTCTGGATGAAAAGCCCTTAGTGATGAGGTGTGCCACATAGAAGGATGTCCTGACTGTTGTGGCGATGTGGTTATTGAAGGTGAGACCACTGTCCACCTGTGTCCCTAAGTCTCTCATCACTATCATTATTATTTTTAATATTTAAAAGTTACATCTTTGTTATACTTTTGACAAATATATATTTTTTGGGGGGGTGATTGTAATTGATTTCAGAAAGCTCAGATATTATGCCAGGTTTATTGATATTTTCTTAATTACAGTAGGATCCTGTGTGTATCAGGGTTTCCTTTGTGGTCTTAGTCAAGGAGCAGAGTTTTTGGAATTTTCACATCAGTGTACTTTCACCTTTGTCACATCTTTGGATTTGTTTGTACATAAGAAAGATAGCAGTTTATCCAGACGTATTAGTCATAAAATACAGCTTATAATTCTCTGCTTCATTTTAAGAGCATGTACCCTGTAAATGAAAGATGGGTGTGTTCAAGTTCACATTCACTACAATCAAAAATCTTACAACAAAAACAGAGATCATTAGGGAACTGGAGCTACAACTAATTGATAAATTTAGGTTTTGGAGGTATCCAGAAGTTGTTTTTGAGTATCCCTAAAAATATTACTGGTTCCAATGGTGAGTACTTGAAACAATCCAACTCTGATTCAAGTACATTCTTGTGCCTGATGTAAATAATTTAATTATTATTAATAAAGGAAATTTTAAAAAATATAAGAGTAATAATGAAGTTTTTTAATTGGTTGGTAAATCACCTAAGTTTTTTAGTAAGAGGGGGAATAGCATTAAGAATATTGTAGAAAACAAAAAGATCAACGCATTTCCTGAACTGAACGAAGGACTATCAAGTGTTAAAATTGCAAGACGTAAGTTCATGAATGATGGCCCTTGTACCTTTTTGTGCAATACAGGTAGTGCTAGAAGTCTCTCTAGTATTTTTCCTCACATCAGAATATGTGGTATACTTCTCATTTTGTTCATTTTTTTAGTAAATTTACCCATAATCACACTGAGATTATGATAAATAGTAGCACAGAACAAAGAACATATGTTATATGGACTGTGCTTTTATTTTAATTTGTAAAAGGAAAAGAATGTCTGTAGTAAACGAGTATGTACAGAAACTTTCAAGCATTTGCAGTAAGATATGTTTTTCAGTCCCTAAGAAAAGAAGTTACGTTATACAGTAAATTTATCAATTTAAGGTGTTAGACCTGCTAATGCATTTGTTGCATTGCAGGCTGAGTTGCTTCAACGCTGTGGAGACATAGCACCTGCTGGACAAGTTGTACATGAAGAGGGAAGACTACTTCTACAAACCGTTCTAGAGGTGAGTATGCTTCCTGAGCACAGTGCACTGAATTTTGTTTGTAGCCCAGAAGCTGTGTTACTAAGAAAGCTAAGGCGGGTGGCTGATATTTTCAAGTAGTATGGACTTCGACTTGTTCTGTGGGATCTTGTTGGTAACCATTCGTGTTGATATCAGTATATACTAATTTTTATTTTGTATGATTTTCTATGGTGGTGGAATTCCTTCTTCTGCTTGCTGGTAAAACCTCTCTTTTGGAATTTTTCCACTAGTCATCAAAAAGCAAAAGTGGTTAACAAAAGCTCTGATTTAAAGAAATTGGGCACATAAGTTCAGGAAGAGGAAAAATACTTTTTTAGGTATATATCAGAAAGGAGGAAGAAGTGATATAAATGCGCAGGCAGTGAAAATAATTTTTGGGTGATAGGTACTTTGCCTCACTCTTTGTGAAGGAAAGGGAGGTGAATGCAGTGTATTTGAGGGGGAGGTAAGACAACATGGTGAGAGCAGTGGACAGGCACCGGGATAGACAGAGAAGAAGTAGACAGGGAACTGGGTGCTTTTCAGAAAGCTAAAACACAGGAATGAAATTGCCTTTTTCCCATCATCTTCAGGAATCTGGCAAGTGTGCTGGCTGAATCAGGCAATGTGCTTGAATCTACCTGTTCACTGCACAAGTGTTTGAGAACCAGAGTTTCCTTGTACAGTAGACTGCCTCTTATCCGGTCTCGCTGGGACCGGATCTTGGGCTGGATAAACGAATGGCTGGTTAATCAGAAATAGCATGCAAAATAATATTTATAGGTTATAAATCAGCTAGAATAACAGGATTTGTGTTAGCATGCATTTTTCTAATGAATATGAAGTCTAAAACTCAAATGTATGTCATTATTTAGCCCAGAAGAGGTGGAAGTATTCTTCTTTGTTGTGTTTTGCTAGTACTACTGCAGAAATGTGATGGCCAGTTAAAGAGGGGCCAGACAAGAGGGAGTTTACTGTATAAGCAGAAGCAGAAATTCCAGGGAATTCTAGTGTATGTAAACTTAACAGTGGCTAGGAAAGTTGTGGAGGCAGTCGTGAAGGAAAGGTTGGTCACTTTCCTAGGGGACAGCAATCTCCAGGATAGCAAACATTATGGGTTAATGGCTAGAAGGAACTCTCAAGCATGATCCACTTTTGTGGCTAGATATGCGAGACGTTGAAAGTAGATTACTAGCAGACCTGGTTTTCCTGGACTTCCCCTGGGCCTTTGACATGGTCCTGCACAGGCAGATGCAAAAAAAAAAAAAACTGGAGGATAAGGGATATAATGGCAGTTGAGCTGGGTTGCTGCATAGTTGAAGAGTAGGGCAAAGTAGGTTGTGTCGGGAGTACTGATGTCAGAAATAAGTGATGTGACAATTGAGAGTGCTGCAGGAATTGGTGCCAAGTCCAGCGTGTGCTTATTTCACACATGCCAAAGTGAACAGAAAGTAGGATATTAACCTTGTTACTGATAACAGAAAGATTTGTACCTCAGAATAGGATGGAGGAAAGTATTTAAAAAGGCTGACAAAATAGACAAAAAAAGTGACAGTCGAGGCTCATTGCAGAGGATGAAGTACTTCATTTGATCCACAGCAACACTTGTTTAAATTATCAGAAGAGAGTAGAAGTGATGGCAGAATAGCATAAAAGCGATCTGAGGGTGTTAATCACAGCTAAATTGGACCAGGAGGAGCACACTTATGTTGCAGCGGTGACAGTATTCAATTGCTGGTGTTTTTTCCTTAAAGAAATATAGTCTAGAAGAAAATAACTACGGCTTCATCCTTGCCTGTCCCTGGTCATGCTACACTCTGGAGTGCTCTGCACAGTTCTGGAGGTCATATAAGGAGAGATGCATCAAGCTGCTGGAAAAAGTCCAGATGAAAATTTTAAGAAGGGTATGTGAGATTTTGTGGACAGACTGTTGCCAGAAGTCAATTTGCCTTAAGCTCTTCTTGCTAGAGACCAGAAAAAAATAGAGATGTGATGTGACTGCACAGCAGTGTATTAGAGTGATATGAAGGGTTCAGATTGGGTAGGAATTATGCTAATAGCAAGCATGTGCAGCAGATTGTAGGAACCGCATACTTCTGAATACGTAGAAGATTTTCTTTTCCACAGTAAGGGTTATGGACTTGTGGAATAGACCACCAGAATGGATGGTAGAGAGAGAGAGAGAGAGAGAGAGAGAGAGAGAAAACCATAGATTCATTCAAGAGTGATAGTGAAAAGGTAGGGAGGTAGAATGGTAAATGCTCTTAAAAGTGATGTGTACGTTTAACTCTTTCTTCTCCTGCTATCATGCAAATATAATATCTTTCCTCCAAAGATTCTGACTGTGAAAGGTTTTAGTGAACTAATAGGACAGGGTGGAATTTTTTGATGGAGATAATGGAATGGATCGTATCCCTGTTTTAGTATTTTTTATCTGCTATTTTATTATTGTTCCCCACTAAATTGATTTGCAATTTCTGTTGTGATCTCCACTGCCAGGTAACTGACACCTAATATATGTACAGTCACCTCAGCTTGTTTAGTGTGTAGTTCCATTTTCTTTTACGAGAAAGGATTAGCTAAGGAATATATAAGCCTTTTTAATGTGGCTGACCTCACTGGACAGTGATGCCCTGATCTCCAGAACCTTGATTTATTTTGGGGCATACTGCCCTGCATTAGAAGGCTAGCATCAGGATTAGGATCTTTTTATGTCCAACATTTTTTAAGGCTATGGGTCATCATTTGGATTGTAGACTTTGATTCCCATAATACAGAGATGGCTTGTATGGGAGTTGTAGTTTTCAAAAATAAATAAAATACTGGTTTCATAGCAATGAAAAAGAAGTAGTTATGAATGGAAACATTGACAGTACCATTTATATTATGGATAAGACTGTGGATGTTGTGCAGCATGTACAAATGCGTATTCCTTTGTATTATTGCAGTGTACATTTTTTGACTTGCATTACTCCCATTAGAAATTGCACTTATTTTATTATGATTTGGATTGTTGTACTAATGTAGCTCAGAATGAATGATTGTACACAGTTCAGCTACCTCAGCAAATACTTAGAAAATAAATCGGATGTTTGTTTAAAATGGCTTATTTAGTAAGTCACCCAGTGTGGTCTTTCTGCGATCTC
This sequence comes from Protopterus annectens, assembly GCF_019279795.1. Lineage (NCBI taxonomy): Eukaryota > Metazoa > Chordata > Ceratodontiformes > Protopteridae > Protopterus > Protopterus annectens. The sequence goes on from NC_056744.1 coordinate 609,652,286, forward strand.
GCTGAAAAAATTCTTCCTTCTAGCATAGCCTGTGTACAAGATGGCTTTTTAAGTATGCATTAATTTTTGCCGATTCATATACCGAGGCCAAATCATGACGGAGAAGCTTGTGATGTTCATCATTTGATCACTGTGCAGCAGCCGTAGCTATATGGTTTATATCCTGCAAAGGATACAAGAGCTGGACAACTTCTAAACTTTAAGGGCACCTTCCACTTACACAAACCATTAGTCAGCTTGTGCTGAGCAGACTAAAAAGAATGGTTTGAGAGCAAAGCCTTTCAGAGCTTTCCTGATGCTGAAAAGCAGTCTTCATCATCAGGGAAGCTCTGAAGAGCTTGGTATACAAACTAGTCTTTTCAGTCAGCTCAAGCTAACTAATGCTTTGAGCATGTGGAAGGTGCTCTTAAACAATGGAAGCTGGCCAGCTATTTCCTTAGCAGGATAGAAGTCATATAGGTAAGGCTACTGCAGCAGTGATCATTCGAAAGATCTAGTGCTATGGTAAGTTTAGTTGCACAACTGTTTTTTCCAGTGATGATCTGAGTTACGTTTTCTGAACCCTTGTGTTCCTGATAGTGGTACCTGTGATAAACAGGGCTTAAATGATGCCTTAGGCTAAGAACGATATAAGCTTGCAAAGTCTTGAGTCCTGGATCAAATGCAAGAAATGTTAGGATCTCTGTGACTGAGAAGGTGGGTGAAGGCTGCGGCAAAATTAGATTCTCCAGTTGTCTTGCACTCATTTTAGGCTTCAGATCCATATCGTCAGCTTTGCCAGTTTGTGTGGTTCATCTTGCTGCATTAGGGCAAATTTTCTTATTCACATTACACTGAACAGGTGCAGTATTTAATGCTATTGACACAGAGTCTTTGGTTCTTCAGTTTGTTTCCCAGGTTGGGTACCTTCTGTATGGAGTCTGCATGTCTTTCTCCTCTTTCCTGTCTGTGGATTTTAGCCTGGTACATAATTTTCCATGGTTTTTTTTTTTTGTTTGTTTTAATACATTTGTTAACTGGGTAAACCCACTGGACAGAAGTACCCCTTTTCATTGGTGACCTGGGAGCGCTAAGTGACTTGCTCAGATTCACACTGCAAACATATGGAGGCAGAAGTGAAATCTTGCACTGCATCTATGAATTAGATTAAGCAGATATAAACCAATGAATACGGGTCTACTTCTAAATTTCGAAGTTTCAAAACTTCAAATGATTTATGGTCAAGGCCATAAGATCAAAGTTTTGAAACTTGAAAATGTAAATTAAAAAAAATAAAAACAAAAATTTTCTTTTACGTTTTTGCAGAACAAGCCCCCTGCAACCCCCCCCCACAGCCACCCTGCTAATTAAATTAATGAACTCTGAGATCGCACTACAGTGAGGAAAATGGTAATTATACAACGACCCCCGTTAATATTCCAAAACGTGCACGCTGATTGGTCAGCGTGCCCATTGTAAATCAGACTTATACTAATGGAAAAAGGTCTGGTCAGCCGGACTTTTTCCATTAGTACAAGTCTTGTGTTGGACAGCAATGGAGAACGGAAGAGCTCTGTTGCTGTTATCTCGCTATTGTTAAATGAGTTAAAAATAGCGAGTTAGCTTAAAAAAAAGCAACGGAGATCTTCCTTTCTCCGTTGCTTTTTTTAAAGCTGTCTCACTATGAGACACTTTTTAAAAAGCAATGGAGATCTTCCTTTCTCCGTTGCTTCCACACACAGCTCTGACGTACTGCGTAACCATACACATGCGCAGTACATCAAAACTGCCGCAGAATACTGGACAGCTGCAGAAGGGCAGCAAGGATGCCATTATACAATGCCATTATCTACGAAAAGTAAGTATTTTTTTCTTAAATAATGTCATTGTATAATAGCAATAACCCACTTCTGGGTGTGGGTAATGCTGGATTTACCCACTTTTTTTTTTGTTTGGCCACTCGGGCTTTGCCCTCGTGACCAAATCACACCAACCGTGAGTACATCCAGCATTACCCACACCCAGGCATGGGTTATTGCTTAAATATATCATTCTGCGCTGTACGGCGAGCTCCATTTAAATGGTTCAAAGTTTCAAAACTTCGATCTTAGTGTCTCAACCATAAGAAATAGGAAGTTTTGCAACTTCGAAAATTAGAAGTAAACCCATGAATATAACACAGAAAAATTAACATTACTGCATACCCTATTAACAGAAAATACTTATAAAGAAAATCACACAGGTCATCATATCTACACATACTCATCACACAGACACACTCAAGTAATCTATCAGAAAGACAGTGTTACTGGAAGTTGTGCTTTTCTGTATATTACTAACTCTGTTGCTGTTTTCTTAGAAACCATGGTAAATGGTGAATCCTAGGATCATTGGAAGTTACTAGGCTAATGGCCCTAGGACCCTTACAAGCCTAGGTAAGTTCTTCCCTTATTTCCACTATCAACACCTATTGCCCCTGTCCAAGAGGGACACAGGTGGAATAACCGGAGTGAATTTACAGATGTTCTTCATGTTTCACTGTTGCAGTCATTACATTTGGGTAATCTGCTGGCAGGTTGCCCTCAGTCGGCCTGATTAACAAAGTCTTGGGTCCTGCGTTGGTTGCTGTCCCTTCTTCCATGACGTTAGGTCATCAGGGGTATAAAACATGCATTCTTGCAGTGCAGTGCCCGAAGCAGAAGCAGTTCGCAAGTGCCGGTTGGCCGACTCCTGAAATTTTCGTTTTCGAGTTTCAGAACCGAAGTCTTCAACTTAAAGCTAAGTAACCCATTGGGGAAACTTTTTCTTGCTCCTTACCGATGTCAGTAAAAGTTAATAATTGCATTACTTGTGGAAAGCAAATACTTCATAAAGATTTTCATTTGTATTGTATTCCTTGCCTAGGCCCTGACCACGAAGTACCTTACTGTCGGTTTTGTGCTTTATTTAATCAGCGCACCATCCGTCATTGGTACATTTTTGCCTCTAAATATTTTGGTTCTCGGTTTAATTATCCAGAAATGACGTCGGTTAGCCATCCGACTACCGAAATTCTGAAAAAACGCAAAGAAAAAGACAGACAGACCGCCGAGGGCCAAAACTGCTGACGCTTCTCTTAAGCCAGTCGCCAGTTCTCCGGTACTCAGTGAGGTGCTTTCGTAGCCCCTGATACCAGCTACTTCTGACTTGCAGGCCTCTACTGAGACCCATTCGGAGTCCAGTATGCCATGAGATGCTTCACCTGTGGAACCCGTGGATGTCTTTACCTTGGATGGGTCCGGAGCCCCTGTGCAGGCACCGGCTTCTGAGGGTGTATTCAGGCCTACAGACTTGCATATTAAACCGACTCCACCTTCTATACTAAGGCCTAAATCTCGATCTATGTCTAAAACACCGACGCCCAGGCCCCTATGCCTAAAAAACAAATGATCAAAATGGCTGAAGATCTTATTACTCTAATCAGGGGTATTAACCCCCCCCCCTTTCTAGGAGGCCTAATCCTGAGCTTGACTATGAATCTTCTGACCAGTACTCTGTTTCTTCTGATTCTTCTAATGACCTGAATTTGTCCATACCTACTTATGAGGATTCTGATGCAGAGGATTCCATCCCCCCCCCCCCCCCAAGGACTTTTCTTTTGGGGAAACTTTACATACCTTAAGGGAGCATTTCCACTGGGAAAATCAGGAATTTTCTGAATCTAAAAAGAGGCTTAGGGACTTGCTTCTTCTACCTCAGCATAGGCCTTTGGCTATACCCCCCCCCCCAAGGACTTTTCTTTTGGGGAAACTTTACATACCTTAAGGGAGCATTTCCACTGGGAAAATCAGGAATTTTCTGAATCTAAAAAGAGGCTTAGGAACTTCCTTCTTCTACCTCAGCATAGGCCTTTGGCTATACCTCCTGTACTAGACATTGTCGATGATGTATTTTTGGAATCCAGTATGGCCCCTGATTCCCTGCCTCCAGCTCTCAGTAAACCTGACAGATACTACAGGGTTCCTGACTCCCACAAGTTCCTTTTCAAAAATCCTGTGGCAGATCCAGAAACCATTTCTCAGGGGCCCAATGGCATTACGGCTTCTACTGCTAAAAATCCTTCCCCTTCAGATAGAGACTCCAGGGCGCTGGATAGATGGGGTAAAAAGGTTTATACTTCTGCAACCTTGGCAATCAGGGCTGTAAACTGTCAGTTTCATAGGTTAAAATATCAACAGCATATTATTGGACTGCTTAAACAGAAAATTATGTTGATTTCTGACTGTGTGGAAAATAAAGATTTACAGGATTTATTGCATTCTGCTGAACAAGTCGGAAAAATACTTTGCAATGTGGTTTTGATTCTTTAGAAGTCTCTTGCAGGGCTGCTGTTACTGGGTCTGTGCTTAGAAGGCATGCTTGGCTTAAGTAGCAATCTCTGCTTGATCATGTTAAAGCAAAATTGTTGGCTGCTCCTTTAAATCAGGACCGCCTGTTTGACAATAAGGCTGAAAAGGTTCTAAAAAAGATGGAAGATAAAGCTAAATCTATGCAAACTGTAAAATATTTCTTACAATTGCAACCTCCAAGATTTAGTAGGCACTGGCCTACTAAGAATTGGTCCTTTCCAGCTTCTTCCAGATCCTCTCAAGCCAAACCCAGACACACCAAAAGCACCAGGTTTCAGTCCCAGGGGACTCTCAGAACTAAGCAATGGGGGGGGGGCCTCCACTTCCAAATCTGAAAATAACAAGACACCCCCTATGGTAAACAGTCTCAATGACTTTCCTTTAAAATTACCAAGCACTTACCTTTTAGCCGCCCCTTTGGGGGGAAAAATTGCTCTTCATGCAAAAAACTGGGAACTCATAACCCAGGACAAATGGGTTTCAAATATAGTGTCCCAGGGATACAGATTTCATTTCCAAACATTGCCAACACCAAACGGGTGGCCAGACCTGCCCCCAAATAAGTGGGCAGAGGCTCAAAAACTAGTACTTTCCCTCTTAAACATGGGGGCTATTCAGCCAGTACCAGAAGAGGAAAAGGGACAAGGTTTCTATTCCAGGCTTTTTCTGGTACCCAGAAAAGGCAAATCATGGCGTCCAATTCTGGACCTGTCTACTCTAAATACCTTTCTGGACATTCCAAAATTCAAGATGCTGACTCTTCAACAGTTACTTCGTATGCTAGGCAAAGATGCCTGGTTGACAACTCTAGATTTAAAAGAAGCTTACCTGCATATCCCATTCAGGGAATCTTGCAGAACATACCTACGCTTCAAAGCAAGCTACTTGCATTATCAGTTCTCTGCACTACCCTTTGGCTTATCTACTGTGCCCAGGGTATTCACAGAGTGCATGGCTAAATCTAAATCACCTGGCATTTGTAAAAAGGGTTCTAACTTGTCTGGGGTACACCATAAACGAAAAGAAATCAAAACTGGTGCCCTCTCAACTGATTACATTCCTGGGTGCAAGCTTGAATACATCTGCCCAGATAGCTTTCCTCACGCCAGAAAAGCAAATTAATTTGGTAACTTACTTCAAACAAGTGGCCACAAAAACCCTGCTTGTCTGCAAGATAAATACTCAAGCCTTGGGGTACATGGCCTCCTGCATTCTTCTAATTCCATATGCAAGACTGCATATGAGGAATCTATGGAGTCAACATTGTCACAGCCTGGAAACAATGATTCCTATCATACCTTGCCTACGCCTGGAGTTCCTATGGTGGGCAGAGGTCTGCCACCAAAACAAGGGACTGCCATTCACATTACCCCCTGCTGCCCAAACCCTAAATACAGACGCATCAGACTATGCATTGGGGGCTCACCTGGCAGGGAAGTGCATTCAGGGCAAATGGAACCCAAATCAAATGCACCTACATATCAATCAAAAATAAATGTTAGCTGTACAGAATGCTCTGACAGCCTTCAAGGACTACATTCTTCCAGGACAACTAATGGACAACACCACGGTTATGTGGTACATAAACAGGCAGGGGGGTACACATTCCTACCTCCTCTACAGACTAGCCATAGCATTGTGGAACACGGCCTTGAGCTACCAAGTGCAACTACAAGCTCAATTCCTGCCAGGAAAACTGAATACACTGGCAGACGGACTAAGCAGAAATCTCATGGACCCACACGAGTGGAAACTGGAACCACGGTTTTTCAAAATGTTGACAAGCAAATGGGGAAGCCCAGACATAGATCTATTTGCCTCACCCCAGAACTACCAGTTGGACAAATTTTGCACAAGGATTCCCTATAAAACAGCCTGGAAAGTGGATGCTCTGTCCTTCAGCTGGAAAAAACTATCAGTCTATGCCTTTCCCCCTCTGCTGTCCAAAGTTCTGCTAAAAGTCAAACAGGACAAACCAAGAATGATTTTGATTGCTCCAGACTGGCCACGCCAGCACTGGTACCCACTCCTGCGCAGTGTGTTACAAATACCTGCATGGCACCTGCCTCAGACACCTTCCTTGCTGTCTCAGCAGGAGAACCAAATTCTGCACTGTCAGCTCCCAACATTGAATCTTGCAGCTTGGCTAATCACTTAAATTCACACTTAGCATCCCTCAGCAAACCTGTAATGGATGTCATCTTGGAGGAGAGAAGACCTAGTACTAGAAAATCTTATGCTGACAAATGGAAAAGAGACTGTGCCTGGAACCAATCTTTAGGGATGAGCACAGCAGAGCCCAATTTACCTCAGATTTTGCAATACTTAACTGAAATGCATCACAAGGGCCTGTCTTTTTCCTCTATTAAAATCCACGCTTCAGCTATTTCAGCTCACTGTAACACAGTGCAACACCCCTCTTTTCTCATCCCCTGCTCAAGCAGTATCTCAGAGGGGCAAAGAACTTGAGACCACCCAGGAGAGCTCCTACCCCTGCCTGGGACCTTAACTTTGTTTTGGAGAAGCTCACTTTACCTCCTTTCGAGCCAGCTGCTACTGTAGACTTAAAATTTCTTTCTTGGAAAACAGCCTTCCTTTTAGCAATCACTTCAGCTAGAAGGATATCTGAATTACAGGCCCTTATGGCAGTGGAGCCTTTCATCATCTTTCATGCGGACAGGGTATCTCTGAGGACCAATCCATCCTTCATGCCCAAGGTGGTTTCCAGTGTGGCTCTTAACCAGTAGTCCATTCATTTGCCAACCTTTTATCCCAATCCACAGAACAAAGGAGAACGGATTCTGCATTCTTTGGACGTGCACAGAGAACTTTGATTCTGCTTGGACAGAACTAAATTTCGAAGAAAATCTGAACAATTGCTGCTGGGGCAGAGGGGAAGACTATTTCAAAACAAACTATTTCTAAATGGATAAGCAATTGCATTCATTACTGCTATAAACACCATGGAACACCTATCCCCCAGGGGATCAGATCTCACTCCACCAGGGCTGCATCTACGTCTGCAGCCTTTCTCAGAGGTGTTCCTACCAGGCATATTCTAGAAGCTGCTACCTGGAGTTCTGTACATACTTTCACCAAGCATTATCATTTAACAATTTTCTCTAAATCCAGAGCTGGCTTTGCCGCTGCTGTCTTGCAGGGCCTTATAGCCGGTCCTAATGCTGTATAAATCCATCCTCCCAACCATAGCTTTGGGAATCTACCCAAATGTAATGACTGCAACAGTGAAACACGAAGAACATAGTACAGTTGTGTACACTTACCATAAATGTAGATGTTCAAGTGTATTCACTGTTGCAGTCCTGGTTACCCTCCCTCCAGCCCCATTTTTCTCTTACTATACCTCTACTTTCTTTTACTATGCTTAAAAGACTTTTTGGTGTGTTTGCTTTTGATTGGAGGTATAGTTTTGTGTTTTTAATTTTATTTGCACCCCATTTGGGGGGCACCTGACATCTGGGGCAAGAAAAAGTGATGTAATGGCGTCAGCTGCTTGTTTTATACCCCTGCCGTCATGGAAGAAGGGACAGCAACCGACACAAGACCCAAGACTGAGGGCAATCTGCCAGCAGATTACTGAAATGTAATGACTGCAACAGTGAGCACACTTGAACATCTACATTTATGGTAAGTGTACACAACTGTACTTTACTCATCCAGTTGTCCAGGTTGTGTTGTAAGAGGGCCAATGATGTGCTCTGTTTGACATGAAATGGGAGTCTGTTCCAAAGATGTGGAAACCTCTGGGAGACGAATCTGTCCCTCCAGGAGGTTCTATTAATGTCACATACCAGGCTAAGATCTTTAGAGCGAGTAACCAGTGTACCATTTGACTTGTGATTAAGCAGCTCTTCCAATAAAGCAGGGTCAGAGATTGCCTTCTGTGGAAGGCAGAGATCACCTCTGAGTAGTCTGTATGAAACAGAATAAATTGTCAGTGATTTCAGATGATCCATATAGGACAGATGCAAAAGACCTTGAATTTTCCTTGTAAGGAACCTTTGTGGTCTCTCCAATTGCTGCAGGTGTTGGAAAGGTACATACCAAAAGGGGCATTGTACTCAATTATTGGCCTGATAAGGGAAGAGTACAGGGAGGTTATAACATTTTTTTGGAGGCAATGCCCTTACTTATGAAATAAAGCAGTATTGAATGCCCTTATCACTATGGAGACATGGTGATCAAAGGTGAGGTTGTTGTCAACTTGTGTGCCCAGGTCTCTTGCCACTGAGTGCGTACTTGGGGTGTTATTGATGTGGTAGTTAGCAGGAACATCGCTCTTACTGAAGCAGATAATACAGTTTTTTTGCATTGAGTTCAAGGCCATGACTTTGTCGCCAATCATTTGTTTAAGACCCTCGTGTAGGATGTTGACATCATTTGAAGATTTTGTGACCGCTCCCAATTTGCAGTCATCAGCAAACTTTGTCAGCCACAGACCTTTAGTTTTTGCTTGTACTATGGAGAAATAGATTTCAAACAGTAGAGGTCCCAGGACTGATCCCTGTGGAATACCACTGGCTACATGTCTGCTGTAGGAGGTGGATTCTACTATTTTGATTATATGGATTATAGCAATGAGCCAGTTAATGACCCATCTAATGATATAAGGGTTGATATGTCGTATTTTTGAATTTCTCCAAATCTTTTGGATTTCTAATACCAATTCAGAATGGACCCCATTCCTAAGACAAAGTAGTATTAAAGTTCATGAAATTAGTATTGTTTCAGTCTTTGATGTCAGCCAGAAGTGCTCTTTGCAGCACCTGTAATGTGCCCAATAATGACTCCTCCTGCAATTTGTATGGAGTTACATATATTGGTAACTAGATTATTTTTTATAAGGCCCCATTACTCCTACTACTGTTGGAACTGTCTGGGTATCTTTTTTCCATATTGCTGTCATTTGCCTACAAATCCTGATATTTTATGACTGTGTGTCTCTGTACACAAGACCCTATTGTCACTGGGTGTGGTGATTTCAATGATCAATGCTACTTTTGCCGTCTTTTCATGGACCATTGTACCCGTTTTTGTAACATCTGTCTTTTGAACTATTGATAATGTTTGATCCAATGTGATGTAGACTTCATCACTTTCTGTGATACTTTGTGGCTCATTTTTTCCAGTTTTTCAGCCACTTCAACACCATAATGTTTGCACAATCGATATCTCATTGGGTGAATTTGTCAATGATGCCCGAGGGCTAAGTCTAGGTAGGCTGTATGCACAAATTTCCCCTCATCCAGGGCCTTGGTGACTGTCTCGAAGAAGTCCACCAGGTTTAACAGGTATGATCTCAATTTGACAAATCCAAACTGTGCAAAGTCAAGTGTTTGGAGATTTATTTATATCTTTGTTGATAAGGTCCATGATGATTCGCTCTGTGGCCTTGCAGGTAAAGCTAGTCAGTCTAATAGGTCTGTAGTTCCTTGGGTTAGTGGAAGTACCACCTTTGTGCAAGGGAATAACGGTGGCATTTTTCAGCTGGGACGAAGCCGGAACTTAGACTATAATTGAAAAAATTACCCAATGGTGTTGCTAATTCCTGTTGGAGCCCATGTAGGATGCAGCCTGGGATGTTATCAGGTCCCATAGATGCTGTGTTTTTGGCCATAGAGAGGGCGTTTACAACCTGCTGTTTAGAGATGCAAGGTAGAGGACAGGTGGTAGGGATGTCATGGCATACGTATGATGGAGACAGAGGAGTGAAGTTTTCACAGAACCTGTCAGCCAACAGGTTAGCTATTTTCACAGGCTCAGTATATGTGGTACCATTAGCTACCAGTTCGGCACAAACCTTGGACTTTCCTTTTAAGTTACGGATGTAAGTAGAGTGCCTTATGGTTGTCCTTACTTGAGGCTAATTTGGATTCGTAGTCTGCTTTGGAGGACTTCACAAGAAGTCTTATTTGTTTGTTTAAGCTGAGGAGGGAGTCTTTCCAGTTTAAGGCTTCCTCCCTCTTACTCTTAGCAATTTCTTCCTCGTATTGTAAAGCCTGTTAATGGCAGTTGTCCACCAGGCAGGTTTGCTGTTCCTTGAGGAGCTTGCTTGGCCCTATCAGGTATGGCCGAGTCAATGCAGTTATACAGGTGTTTGTATAAAGCATTGGTGTAGAACTCTGCATAGTTGCCATTTCCATCTGAGGGGGGGAAGGTGCAGTGAAGCTATTTATACCATCTTGTAAGATTCATAGGTTGGTACTAGGCTATCAGCCCTAGGGCCTATACAAGCCTAGCCATAACAATTCCCTGGCTATTTCTTCCCACATTATTTACTTCCCTGGACCCCTGTCTAGCAGGGCGACTGACATGATCCCCGGGTGAATTTCCTTTCTCCCATCCAGTCGTCAAGGTTCCTTTTGAAGAGGTTATAATCTGCTTTGGAGACGTTTTGCAGTTTAGTTGATGCTGGGGGGTGGGGGTCAGGTGTGATAATTTGAGTGAGACTGATATGTGGTCATATCTCACCAGAGAAGACCTCACAGTGGGGGTGCTACAGTGCTCCCCTATGGATAAGCACCAGATCCAGGATGTTGGCACTCCTTGTGGAGGTGTCAACCAGCTGGTCCAGAGCATTGGAGTTAACGAAGTCAAGGAGCATTTGGACAAGTGAGTTTGAGCACGAGTAATTTACCCAGTCAGTGAATGGGTAGATAGTCACCCAAAACCATGGTGTTTGGATGTATCTTGATAGACTGAAGTAGATCTGAATAGGCAGAGTGGGTGTCTTGATTCATGGAGGGGGTCCGATAGCTGTAAGTGACTTGAATAGGTGTCCTAACAACAGTTAATTGCATTTGAAGTATCTCCAGGGAATCATACTGTTTAACCCATCTGGAGGTGTATTTATCTTTAATAAATATTGATACACCACCTCCTTTAGTTTTCATGCCTTCAGTTTGTGGTCTGAGCATGTGGAAGGAGGTGTAACCCGGTATGGCTGGGTTGCGCTCCACAGCCTTGGAGCAGGTCGCCATGATTACACAAATATCTGCATCTTCCAAGGTGAGGACTGCTTCCAGTGAGTGCAGTTTCATGTTAAGACTCTTAGCGTTTAGCAGCATAACCTTGAGGTTGTTTTTAGTTGGAGTTTTTACAGGCAAAACACCAGTCACACACAATGTTTTATTCTTAGCATTATTCTAATAACATTTTCATTCATGAACTTACACAAACATAATGCAACAGAATTCCTTTCTTTCACTTTCGTAATATTAAAAAATTCTGACAAGTGTAACCAGTGGATCAAAGGAAACACAGACATAACTTGTGCAGTATAATATTGCTGAAGAACAAAATTTTGAAAATGCAACATGATAAAATATGAACATGTCTAGTATACCTTAGCATGTGAGTGTATCCATTCACAAATGCTGATTATTTGTGATGTGTTTTTGCCAAGATTAGCAGTCAGTGTGGTAAGGGAATTTCTTCTTTCCCCATTGTTTTGTGATTTCAGAATTAGTGTATACAAGTAGCAGGGGTGTGGGATGCAGGGGGCTTGTCCCTCTTCCCTGCAAAAAACACTGTTTTAGGTGTTTTTACCTTGTTTTAAGGGTTTTGTTAGGTTCAGCGAAACCCTCTGCTTCAAAGGTTTTGTGTTTCAGTATAACAGTTCTTGATGTGATCTGCATGAAACAACGATACATATACTATATAAAGCTATAAAATAGTGTATACGTATGATAGTTAATGCTGCTGAAAAAAAACACAGAAAGGTAAAAAACAATAATAAAATATAAATTATATGAAAGTCATAACAAAATAAAGATGATATAAAAGATGTACAGTGTTAAGCATTTGTATTACAAACAGCAAAATGAACTTGACTTTTAAAAGGCAAACCATGAACAGTACAGACTTTACAAATTGATTTACAAGTGAGTAATTGATTTTTCAGTGAATAAAGTAAATGATGTACTTCGCTGAGTTAGAGGTGTAGTGTAAAGTGATATGAGCACAAGTGGGTATACATATTGATAGTGAGGGAGGTGGCAAGTGGATAAGAAATTAACTGGAGCATTAGAGTGAGAGATTTAGGCGATGACAAGAATTATTGGCTCAGTGGAATTTTAGCCATTTGCTCAAAGTGATTGCTGTTAAGCAGACACAATGTTTTCTGGATTTTATTATGTTTGTGATTTTGTTATTTCAGCTAATAGTTATATAAGTAAATAAAATGATATTGGCAGTATTGATCTCCGACTTTAATGTTTCAGTAAGGGTTACATTACATGTACAAAGAGTTAGAGACCATGTGCATTAATAGCCTAGTAAATGGAAATCAGTTCCAGTGACGTAGTAAGGTAAGACTTTCCTCTGTGTTGGCATCCAGTAGTTTGTCATTGAAAATGTTATGAAGATGGAGATGCCTCCTCTGTCTCATTTGGTAGGAAACAGTGATACATTAAGTCCTAAACCAGGTCTCTGTGACATTGCAGATCTCCTCGTCCTTTGGAGCCAGGAAAGCACCCAAATTATGTTTTAAGACAGTGGAAACTGACTACAGCCAGCTTCAGTTTGATGATTCCTATGGGCTTTAGAATGGAATGTCTCAGTTTGACCTTGCCTAAAAATGGCAGTATTTGGACAGAACATTTTATATGGAATACTTTTCTTCCAAGTTTGTTCCAGCTTAAAGAAGCATTAGTAGGGTCAAGTGGAACTTGTGATTGGAAACAGGTGGCTGAGTCCTGTTGCTGCTTGATAGCTTCCCGTTTGTAGGTTCCTCTGATGAACCATTTAGTCTCATTTGAGTTTCTGGAGTAGTAGCAGTCTGTGCTCCTTAAGGAATTAGGCAGCATTTTTCTAATTTTTCTCTCTCAGACAAATGATGGTGGCTAATCCTAGACCTCAGTAATTTCAGCAGGTACATATGGTGCACCATGTTTCAGATGATGACTGTCCATTCTGTGATAGCACTGCTTTCTTTGGGGTGCTAGTGTCACTGAACATGATAGATGTCCCCTGATGTATCAGCTGTCAGAAATTGCACAGAGGAGATTTTCTGCATCTGGGCCTGTATTGCCATTTTCAGTACAAAGTGTTATCCTTTGTCCTATCCTCTGTTCAGAATCTTTATCCAGGATATGTTAGCTGTGGTTGTTGGTGACTTTGCATGAAAAGGGTGCCCTTCTATTCCCATATTTAGATAATTGGCTAATGGTGTTCCTTTAGAATGCCTTAATAGTGGAGCCGCGTTTCAGGGAATCCTGCATTTAGGAGCTGTTCTAAAATGGGGAAAACCAGAAAGGTCTATATTTTGCTGTAGAGGAATATGTAGTCTTCAATAACTCATGTTTTTGCATCAGGTTGGAGTATTGAGTATTTAAACACATCTCTGTTGCAAGGATAGAAATTGTATGGTGTGCCTTCTGCTGTTCCATTTAATGTCTTCCCCACTTACCATGTTTCAAGAAGAAAAGGCAGGGTCAATTCTGGTTGCTTCTTGGAAGCCAAGGAGACTGCAATTTTAGGTGTGCAGGTCCTTGATGTCAGAGACCATCCTGATCCAGGTTAAGAATTTTACAGGTGTCTGGAAGTACAGCTGTCTACACCTCAGGGTCTGGTTGTTTTATAAGCAGCATTGATTCTGCAAGTTCTTCCATTAGGTATTTGAAATGTCTTGGAGGTTGCTAGAAAACTGATAACCAGGCATATTTATTCAACAAGTGGAATCCATTTTCCCATTGGGTGAGAAATAAGGAATGTTACTGGTCTTCCTGCTCTAGCTGAGACACCAAGACCTCTGTTTGACTTTTGCTTCGCATTATTGCATGGCCAGGCAACATGTTTCAACTTTCTCACTACTTCTTGACCTGGCAGAGTATAGAACTCTGTCTTGGTATGGGTTTGTTAAGCAGCTCCTCAAGGGAGTGTGTTACCTCTAGATGGTTATGAAGAATAATCCTCTCCCTGGGGCTTAAACTTCACCATTGATATATTTGTTCCTCTGCCTTTTTTTCAGCTAAAAGGCTCACTAGCCTCTCTTCTGAAATGCAACATTTCTTGATCTCTCATTTGCAGGAGATTTATAAGGCCTGAGTAACTCAAACTGTTTTCTTCACCCCAGGTGGGGAAGATCTCACAGTTGCCAAATGTTACATCTCTTCAAACCATTAGTCCACAGAGAATTCACCAAGATGAAAATAATTGATTGAACCTTCAACTCGACAAAACATTTTTGAAGTTATTTATTTTACAAGGGAGACAAACCCTGCATTTACCATATACAGTGGATATAAAAAGTGTACACACTCCTGTTAAAATGCCAGTTTTTTGTGATATAAAAAATGAGACACCAATAAATCATTTCCCAACTTTAATGTGACCTATAACCTGTACAATTCAATTGAAAAACAAACAAATCTGTTAGGTGAGAAAAATATAAAAACTAAAAAACAAACAATACGCTGGTTGCATAAGTTTGCACACCCTTAAACTAATACTTTGTTGAAGCACCTTTTGGTTTAATTACAACATTCAGTCTTCTTGGGTAGGAGTCTATCAGCATGGCACATCTTGACTTGGCAATATTTGCCCACTCTTCCTTGCAAAAGCGCTCCAAACCTGTCAGATTGCAAGGGCATCTCTTGTGTACAGCCCTCTTCAGGTCACCCCACAGATTTTCTATTGGATTTAGGTCTGGGCTGTAGCTGGGCCATTCCAAAACTTTAGTTTTCTTCTGGTGAAGCCATTCTTTTGTTGATTTGGATGTATGCTTGGGCTCATTATCATGTTGAAAGGTGAAATTCCTCTTCATCTTCAGCTTTCTAGCACATGCCTGAAGGTTTTGGGCCAAAAGTGACTGGTATTTGGAACTGTTCACAGTTCCCTCCACCTGGACTAAAGCCCCAGTTCCAGCTGAAGAAAGCAACCCCAAAGCATGATACTGCCACCACCATGCTTCACCGTGGGGATGGTGTTCTTTTAGTGATGTTAAGTGTTGTTTTTGCGCCAAACATACCTTTTGGAATTGTGGCCAAAAAGTTAAACCTTGGTCTCATCAGACCATAACACATTTACCAACATGTTTTTAGGAGACTTGATGTAATGTTTTGCAAATTTTAGCCTGGCCTGGATATTTTCCTGTGTAAGAAAAGCCTTCCGTCTTGCAACCCTACCTCATAGTCCAGACATATGGAGAATATGGGAGATTGTTGTCACATGTAGTACATAACCAGTACTTCCCAGAAATTCCTGCAGCTCCTTCAGTGTTGCTGTAGTTCTCTTGGCAGCCTCCCTGACCAGTTTTCATCTTGTCTTTTCATCAGTTTTGGAGGGATGTCCAGTTCTTTGCAGTGTCACTCGTCCCGTGTTTTCTACACTTTTTGATGACTGCCTTCACTGTGTTTCATGGTATATCCAATGCTGTGGAAATTGTTTTGTACCCTTCTCCTGACTGATACCTTTCAGCAATGAGATCCCTTTGATGATTTGTAAGTTCTCTGCAAACCATGGTTTTTGCTGTAGCAGGCAACTGAGTTAATCAGAGTCTCTTTAATTGATACCATGTGTGTATCCAAGAAGATTGAATGCTGTAATTAATTCAAAAGGTGCTTCAACAAAGTATTAGTTTAAAGGTGTGCACACACAACAAAGTATTAGTTTTAGGGTGTGCACACTTATGCAACCAGCATATTGTGGGTTTTTTATTTTTTTGTATTTTTTTCCCCAGACAGATTTGTTTGTTTTTCAATTGAAATGTACAGGTTATAGGTCACATTAAAGGTAGGAAAATTTTTGAAATGATTTATTGTGGTCTCATTTTTTTATATCACAAAAACCTAGCATTTAACAGGGGTGTGTACACTTTTTATATCCACTGTATATGGGGGGGGGCTTCAACTCCGCACCTCACATGCTAACTTCTCAGTTATGAAACTGAGTGAAAATCTCATCTCTCAAAAGAGAAATCTATGCCAACACATGCACATAGATGCATGCACACACATGCCACCAGAGATTTAGACCTCTGTGATGATGAGCTAACTTGTGATTGTGTTGATATTTAGAATAGTGACGGCATGCATGTAATAGTATATGGATAAGTTGGCAATTTATTACATCAATTATAAGCACCAGCAAAGTTGCCAGTGCAGTTGGAGCAAGCAGTAAATTTATTGTCATGTTGAATGAGGATGATGCAAGGACTATGGTTCTTCCTAGAAGATTGTGTTTTGTTTTTTTTAGGATGTTGATCATGCTGGCTGAACACTGTTTTTAGGGTATCCCCTGTACAGGGGAACATAAAAGAGTTATATACACAGAAAGTAACACACACTTTTAAAAAGAAGTTATTAGGAGTGAGAGGGCAGGGCTGGGCACTTCACCTTCTAGTTGGAGGCAATCAGCAGTTTGTTAGTAATAATTATGAACCGCCTCTCTATTTACTTGCACACACTGAGTAGAGAGGACAGTAAAGCAACAGTTATTGTCTTACATTTGAAAGCAGTTCGTGGCAGTGTTTGAATAAAATATACTCATCAGTGTTGTTAATAGTAGGCTAAATACTACTGCAGTAAGGAAAAGATAGTATGGCCTCCTCATGGAAGTAACATTTGCATTAGTTAATCATTTTGCACACTTGTGATACAGTATGCATCACTTTCCAGTGATTTACACTGGTAAAATACAAATAAGCAAATAACTATATAAACCTTCAATGTACATTTTCAGGAGAAATCTTTAGGCCCTGGCGCAAGTTAGCAGCTGTCCCAATTCCATGAACCTTGTAGCTATGATTAAATGATGTATGCAGTGCATCTAATTTCAGCTTAAGAGTAATGAATTTTGTTATGAGACATTTGCCAGAAATGCATTCAGTTTCATTTAGCATAAAACCAGGGTGAATTCATGTTTGGGATTACATGCATTCATACATACATCTTGATACTATGACATTTGCACTAAAATAACCACACCACAGCAGAGTGGAGAAGTTAGTAACATTCATCTATGAAGACAATTAAGAAAATTGTTTGGAAAACTGTAAGCAATGTTCCATGCCATTAAAACAACACTCATTAACAAAAGCACTCAGTACAAGTCTGTGAGGAAGGAGGCGGGAGAAAGAGTGGGGCATCCCTACCATATCAGTTGATCTTCAAGAAAGTCTTCTGTAATGGATATTTAATTCTGTTTCATACTTCTTCCTCTGTCCCCCCTGATGGAGATGGTTTCTCCATCCATCTGGGTCTCTTCCCCAAAAATATTGCATATTTATACATTTATGTGATATAGCAAGAGCAATAATACAAGGGAAATTAGTTCAGGTCAGGTGAATTATTGTCAAATTGAAATTGCTTGTTTTGCAAGAGCATCTCAGCTGCTTCCCATTGCATGGGGCATTCTGAACTGTGGAGAGTGGTGCTGGTTGCTTTGTAGCAATCTGTTGAGTCCACTACTGCATGTGCCAGGGTGCATAACAGTTTGAGATCTTGAAGACTTGCTGAGAAAGGGAATTCAGGATGGGGAGCCCAGGTGTTTCCACTACAGATGTACCGCTGGAATATCAGTTGATATCATGAGTACAAACATATATTGTTTGTAGTAAGCACCTTAAACAAAAGTTTACTGCCTCTGTCATTTAGGCAAGCATTTTCATTCTTCTGCAGTCTGAGATCTGGATGATATTTCTCTTTAGTGATGTTTTCCTTTGTGGCTGATTACCACCTCTGGAAGGCACTGATAAACTTGCATGATAATATGCTTTAGACTTAGTTTTTCATTTAGACTGAGGACATTTGATCTGTGCCAGCAGCAACAGAGGAGATGGCAGTAACAAGCACATCAACAACCACTGTTAATTTTTTGAAGTGAAACAACTTTAGCCGTGGTAGTGTGAGTTTGGCTTAACTTCCAATAAATAAATAAAAATCTCACTGGATGTATGGATATACCATAAGTTAATATCTGTAGACTTATCAAGTCTTTAGAAGTGTTACAACTTCAGTGATCCACTGTTTCATACTTCCCTTTCCCTCTGTCCTTCTTATGTCAGTCTTTCCCTCTCATGTCAGTTTTTCTTACCTCCCATTCCCTGTCTCTGTTATGTCTATTTTTTCAAATCCTTCTCTGCCCTACATATATTCCATTATTACGTAAGGAAAAGAGTTCTAAGAACCCACTACATTTTCTATGAAGCAATATTTTTTAAGTCATAATTAAATTGTCTCTACCTGTAAGTGTCACCTATGACCCCATTATCCCAATCTATTTTCAGCTACATCTGTACAACATATAAACATTACCTGATGATGGAGAAAACTAGTGTACTCGTACATCATTCCCTGAGAATGAAAATACGGTTTTTACTTCATCAAACAGTGTTATCCTTAAAATGAAAGTATTGCCACTGTTACGGAGCATCTGCAATCTGCACTGTCCGGTACTAAGCAGTGAAGATGTTAGCAATGGTAGCTGAGAGAGCTTTATTCTCCTCTTTGGTTGTTGGCTAGGTTGCTTTGTGTGCAGATGTTCTTCGTATTTCACTGTTGCAGTCATCGCATTTGGGTTATCTGCTTGCAGTAGCCCTCAGTCAGCCTGATTATCAAAGTCTTGGGTCCTGCATCGGTTGCCGTCTCATCTTCCATGACGTCAGGTAGTCAGGGGTATAAAGCATGCAGCCGATGCCATTACATCAGTCTTTCTTGCCTGCGGTGCCCGAAGCAGAAGCAGTTTGCAAGTGCCATTCGGCCGACTCCTGAAATTTTCGTTTTCGAGTTTCAGAACCGAAGTCTTCAGCTAAGCTAAGTACCCCATTGGGGAAACTTTTTCTTGCTCTAAACCGATGTCAGTAAAAGTTAATAATTGTATTTCTTGTGGAAAGCAAATGCCTAATAAAGATTTTCATTCGTACTGCATTCTTTGCTTAGGCCCTGACCACGGTGTACCTCGCTCTCGGTTTTGGGCCTTATTTAAACAACGAACTATTCGTTGTCAGTTTATTTACACTTCTAAATATTTTGGTACTCTGTTAAATAATCCAGATATGGCTTCTGTAAGCCACCCGACTACCAACATTCCCCAAAAACGCAAAGATAGAGACAGACCGCATAGGTCCAAAGCTGCCGACGACGCTTCTCCTAAGCTAGTCACCAGT
This sequence comes from Protopterus annectens, assembly GCF_019279795.1. Classification (NCBI taxonomy): domain Eukaryota; kingdom Metazoa; phylum Chordata; order Ceratodontiformes; family Protopteridae; genus Protopterus; species Protopterus annectens. The sequence continues at coordinate 609,671,780 of NC_056744.1, forward strand.
TCTCCGGTACTCAGTGAGGCGCTTTCACAACCCCTGATACCCGCTACTTCAGAGATGATTCAACTGTGGAACCTGTGGATGTCTCTACCTTGGATGGGTCCAGAGCCGCTCTGCAGGCACCGGCTTCTGAGAGTGTATTCAGGCCTACTGACTTGCATATTAAACCAATGCCATCTTCTTCAAGGCCTAAAACTCGATCCATGCCTAGAAAACTGATGCCAAGACCGCATGGTCAGGCCTCTATGCCTAAAAAAAAAAACAAATAATAATAATGGCTGAAGACCTTATTACTCTAATTAGTGGAAACCACCCTTCCCCCTCCAAAATACCTAGGACTGAGTTTACTTATGATTCTTCTGATCAGGACTCTGAAATTTCTGTTTCCTCTGATGACCAGGATTTACTCTTATCTACCTATGAAGATTCTGATGCAGAGGACTCTATTCCCTCTGCTTCCTCTCCAGGGGATTTCTCTTTTGGCAAAACCTTACATACTCATAGGGAGTATTTCCGCTGGTAAAGCCAGGATTACTCTGACTCTAAAAAGAGGCTTAGGGATTTCTTACACCTGCCCTAACACAGGCCTTTAGCTATCCCCCCTGTACTGGACATTATTGTTGATGCCTTTTCGGAATTGAGCTTGGCCCCTGACTCTTTACCTCCTGCTCCCAGAAAACCTGATAGATATTACAGGGTTCCTGACTCTCACAAGTTTCTCTTTAAAAATCCTACTGCAGATCCTGAGACCATTTCACAGGGGCCCAAGGGCATTAAGGCTACTACTGCCAAAAATACTACCCCCTCTGAGATTCCAGGGCGCTGGATAGATGGGGTAAGAAGGTATACTCTTCTGCAACCTAGGCCATTAGGCCTTAAACTGCCAGTTTTATATGTTGAAGTATCAGCAGCATATTATTGGATTGCTTAAACAGAAAATGATGTTGATTCCTGACTGTGCTGAAAATAAAGATTTACAGGATTTAATGCATTCTGCTGAACAAGTGGGAAAACTTACTTTGCAACGTGGTTTTGATTCACTAGAGGCATCTTGCAGGGCTGCTGTCACTGGGTCTGTACTTAGAAGGCATGCTTGGCTTAAGGAGCAATCTTTGCCAGATCATGTTAAAACTAAATTGCTGGATACTCCCTTAAACCAAGACCGCCTGTTTGGCAACAAAGCAGAAGTAGTACTTAAAAAGATGGAGGGAAAAGCTAAAGCTATGCAAACTGTTAAAGATTTCTTGCAAGCACAGCCTCCCAGGTTTAATAGGCACTGGCCCTCTAAAAACTGGTCCTTTCCTGCCCCTTCCAGACCTTCTCAGTCCAAACCTAGAACCAGCAGAACACCCAGGCTTCAGTCCCAAGGTACTCACAGGAATAAGCAGTGGGGATTCCCACTTCCAAAGCAGGGAGTGGTAAGACTCCCCCCTATGGTAAGCTGTCTCAATGACTTAACTTTATATCTTCCAAGCCCTGCAGAACTGACTGTTCCTTTAGGGGGAAAGATTGCCCTGCAGGCAAAAAATTGGGAACTCGTTACCCAGGATAAATGGGTTTTATAGTTTTCCAAGGATACATATTCCACTTTCACTTCTTACCAACCTCAAACGGTTGGCCAGATCTACCCCCAAATCAGTGGGCAGAAGCTCAAAAGGAAATTCTCTCTCTCTTAAGCATTTGGGCTATTCAACCTGTTCCAGAAGAGGAAAGGGGACAAGGTTTCTACTCAAGACTTTTCCTGGTGCCCAGAAAAGACAACTCCTGGTGCCTTATCCTGGATCTCTCCATCCTAAACACTTTTTTGGTGATCCCAAAAGTCAAGATGCTAACTCTTCTCCAGCTGCTTCCTATGCTAAGCAAGGATGCCTGGTTGGCAACACTGGATTTAAAGGAAGCCTACCTGCACATCCCAATAAGGGAAGCTTGCAGAAGATACCTACGCTTCAACGCAGGCTACATGCACTATCAGTTCTCTGCACTGCCCTTTGGCTTATCTACTGCACCCTGGGTATTCACAAAGTGCCTAGCTCCAGTCATTGCATTTTGCAGGCAAAGAAATATCCAAATATATCCATACCTGGACGATTGTCTACTTCAGGCAGAAAGCCAGGACATAGTATTGAATCATCTGGCATTTGTACAGAAATTGCTAACTTCTCTGGGGTACACCATAAATGAAAAGAAATCACATCTTGTACCCTGCCAACAAATTGTATTCCTGGGAGCAAGCTTGAACACAACTTCCCAGAAGGCTTTCCTTATGCCAGAGAAGCAAGTTCATTTGACAGCCTACTTCAAACTACTGGCCACAAAGACCCAGCTATCTGCAAGGAAAATACTGCAAGCCCTTGGATTCATGGCCTCCTGCATTCTCCTAATTCCATATGCAAGACTGCATATGAGGAAACTACAATGGTATCTAAAAAGCCTATGGTGTCAACATTCTCAGGATCTAGAAGCAATGATTCCTATCATACCTTGTCTACAGATAGAGTTCCTTTGGTGGGCAGAGGCCTGCCACCAAAATAAAGGACTGCCGTTCTCTCTATCCCCTGCTGACCAAACCCTAACAACAGATGCATCAGACTATGCATGGGGGGGCTCACTTGGCAGGGAAGTGCATTCAGGGCAAATGGAATCCAAGTCAAACGCACCTGCACATCAAGCAGAAAGAAATGTTAGCTCTACAGAATGCTCTGACAGCCTTCAAGGACCACATTCTTCCAGGGCAATTAATGGTAAAGACGGACAACACCACTGTTATGTGGTACATAAACAAGCAGGGGGAACCCACTCATACCCTTTCTGCTGACTAGCCATGGCTCTGTGGAAGACAGCCTTGAGCTACTAAGTGCACCTACAGGCTCAATTACTACCAGGAAAGCTAAATACACTGGCAGACGAACTAAGCAGAAATCTCATGGACCCACACGAGTGGAAACTAGAACCAAAGGTATTCAACATATTGAGAAACAAATGGGGGAGCCCAGATATAGGCCTGTTTGCCTCCCCCCAGAACTACTAATTGAAAAAGTTCTGCACAATGACTCCTCACAAACAAGCTTGGAAAGTGGATGCCCTGTCCTTCACCTGGAATAATCTATCAGTTTATGCCTTTCCCCCCTCTGCCTCTCCTCTCCAAGGTACTACTAAAGATCAAACAGGACAAATCAAGGACAATACTGATTACACCAGACTGGCCACGCCAACACTGGTACCCCCTTTTGCGCAGTGTGTCACTGCTGGCACCATGGCACCTGCCTCAGATCCCTGCCCTGTTGTCCTAGCAGGAGGACCAGATTCTGCACCCACAGCTTCAAACTCTGAACCTGGCAGCCTGGCTAATTACCTGATCTCTCCATTACCATCCCTCAGTAAGCAAGTGTTGGATGTCATTCTGGAGGCAAGGAGGCCTAGTAGTAGAAAATCCTGTGCTGAAAAATGGAAAAGATTCTGTTCCTGGAACCAAACTCGGGATGGGAACAGCAGCGCCCAATTTACCTCAGATTCTGCAATACTTAACTGATTTGCTTCACAAGGGCCTTTCCTTCTCCTCCATCAAAATTCATGCCTCAGCCATGTCATATCATTACAACACAGAACCACCCCTCTTCTCTCATCCACAGCTGAAGCAGTTCCTCAGAGGGGCAAAAAACTTAAGACCACACAGGAGAGCTCCAACCCCTGCCTGGGACCTTAACTTTGTATTGGAGAAACTCACTCTACTTCCTTTCGAGCCAGCTGCTACTAGAGACCTAAAAATTTCTTTCCTGGAAAACAGCCTTCCTTTTAGCAATCACTTTGGCTAGAAGGATTTCTGAATTACAGGCCCTTATGGCAGTGGAGCCCTTCATCATCTTTCATGTGGATAGGGTGTCCCTCAGGACCAATCCCTCCTTCATGCCCAAGGTGGTATCTAGTGTAGCCCTTAATCAGTCCATTCATTTGCCAACCTTCTTTTCTAATCCACAGAACAAAGTGGAATGTATACTGCACTCAGACGTGTACAGGCAACTTAGATTTTATTTGGACAGGGCTAAACCTCTCAGAAAATCTGAACAGCTGCTGGTTCCATTTGCTGCAGGGGCAGAGGGGAAGGCCATTTCAAAGCAAACCATTTCTAAATGGATAGGTCATTGCATTCATTTCTGCTATAAGCACCATGGAAAACCTAGCCCACATGGGGATTAGACCCTAATCAACCAGGGCTGCATCTACCTGCACAGCCTTTGTCAGAGATGTCCCTACCAGGGACATCCTAGAAGCTGCTCCCCAGAGTTCAGTACATACTTTCACCAAGCGTTATCATTTGCCAATTTTCTCTAAATCCAGAGCTGGCTTTACCACTGCAGTCTTGCAGGGCCTTATAGCTGGTCCTAATGCTATCTAATTTCCTTCTCCCATTCTTAGCTTTGGGAATCTACCCAAGTGTGATGACTGCAACAGTGAAACATGAAGAACATAGTACAGTTGTGTGCACTTAACATAAATGTAGATGTTCAAGTGTATTCACTGTTGCAGTCCCAGTTACCCTACCTCCAGTCCCCTGACTTCTATTGGCTATACCTCTGTTCTTGCTTGCTATACTTAAAGCTTTTTGGTGCGTTTGCTTTTTTGTTGGAGATGTAACCTTGTATATATAATTGCTTCCCATTATGGGGACACCTGACATCTTGGGCAAGAAAAACGGCATAGGCTGCATGCTTTATACCCCTGACTACCTGACATCATGGAAGATGAGACGGCAACCGACGCAGGACCCAAGACTTTGATAATCAGGCCGACTGAGGGCTACTGCAAGCAGATAACCCAAATGTGATGACTGCAACAGTGAATACACTCGAACATCTGCATTTATGGTAAGTGTACACAACTGTACTTTTCTGTGACTATGTGGGGTTCTGTCAGGTGCTCCTGTTTTGTACTATATCCTAAAGACCTGTAAAAAGTGAACTAGAGCTACCCCAAATTGCCCTTATATGTGCATGTGGTATGTATGTGTGTATGCACACACATATGCAGTGTAAAATGAGTATCATATCCAGAATTACTGTGTCTGTCTTGTGTCCACTGAGTGCCAGGATAGACTCCCACATGACCTTGATTTGGATAATCAAGTATCAGAAACTGTACAGTGGTACCTCATTACTTTTCAAAAATTGCACACTGATTAATCAGCCTAACAGTCGTGCCTGTGGTAAGCTGAGTGTATACCAACAGAAAACGTCTGGCCACTGAAGTACTACTGAGCAGCCAGATTTTTTTGAAGTGAAGCATTTTAAGGCATGGTAGTGCGAGTTCGGAGTGAAACGGAAATGAAAGTCAGACTCCGCTCACACCACCGGACATGGTACTGCATTTTCACGTCATAGAAAGATGGTGCGAGTTCCAACTCAAACTCTGCCAGTTTTACAGCTCTGCCTCTTGTTTCAGTACACACACACACACACACAGTGATCAGAGTTCTGAATCTGCTCAGTGAAAGAACTCATGCTGGCATCAGTTGACAGTACTTACTTAATACTTCCAGTTTCATAAAAAATCTAGGATTATAAGTGTATTTGCTTATACTGTAATGTACCATTCGCTTTTCTTCGCACTTCCGTACAGAAGTTTCACTTCTACCGCGTGTGGCGACCACGCACATTCTTTTTTTTTGTTTGTTTCAGTATCTCCAAGCTTGTAGAAATACCGAGGCTGTTCAGAGCTGTATCTTTGCAAGGTAAGATTGCCAACTCACCACTGTTAAATGTGAATGGTGTTGAGGTTGATTTGAACTTAATTCAGCAGTTTTTGATGCCACTGGCAGTGGTTGAGGAAATTAGTACTACTGTCAAGTTTTTGAACCTTTTTCCATATCTCTTTTACATGGGTTGCTGGTGACCATTATCTTAATTTCATGACCTTGAGTGATACTAGTAAGGAGAATCTGAAAGAAAATGGCTTCCTTGAGTTAGCTGCACACTACACCATGCCAAACTTGTAAGAGACTGTCTTTGTTACTGTGTGTATGTTAAGTGTTTAAAGTGCCTTGTATTCTAAGGAGGTGGTGTTTTGTGAGATCTTTCTACAACAGAAGTAGTGCTGGAAAAAAGATTATATAAATGTAGATATGAAGTAGTTAGTTCATTTGTTCTGCAACCTGTGGGTATCGGATCCGACCTCTGATCCGAGCCGGCAGCTTCACAAGCTAAAAGATCCGAGCTCCTAGCTCCTCCCCTACCCATAATCCCCTGCTGCCTACTGTATTACATCAGATCGAGTTTGCCGCAGCTGAAGACAGCTACTTGTGAAGAGCTCCTTAAGCTTGGTGAGGCCGTTTCAGCTTTTTCTCCTTGAGAAAATTTCTTTAAGTTAAATTTAAGCTTGTTAGTGTTAATTTCCCTTTAGAAATAGAATGTTAGCCCCCTTTCTGTAGTTTTCTCGTGGTCGTTAGCATTTTTCTTCCCCTCCCCCTTAGTGTTTGGGTGTGTGTGTGTGTGTTGTGTAATGGCGGAAGGGCCCAAAGCCATTTTTTCCAAGTGCACTGAGTGTGGCCATAAGCTTTCCCCAGCTGATGGCCACACTCAGTGTGTCTTGTGCCTGGGGGTGGCCCACTTATCAACGGCTTGCCAAATTTGTGCAGCTTTTAATCCTCGGGCAGTTAGGGACAGGAAGAACAAGCTGATCCTGGCGGTCCTACTTCCCCAGGATTCTGCTTCTTCTTCTTCCTCCCCTTCGAAGGCTCAGGCTACTATCGTAGCCCTGGCACCTTCAGTTCCCCCCGCTCTGCCTGGGACTCAAACTCCCTCTGCTGTGCAGAGTTCGGGGGACTCTAGTGCTTCTTTCTCCAAGGAAAAAAGGCACAAGGAGAAAGATGAGCACAGGTCTCACAAAAGGCGGGCTGAGGCTCACCCCTCAGCCCCCCCTTCAAAAGTTCCCAGCTCTCCCTCGAAGGTCCCCGGATCCTCCCCCTCTCAGCTCCATTCACCTTGTTTCTCGCCGGAGGAGGAGTATCGGCCTCCCGGCCCGCCTCGACGACAACTTCTAGGTCAACCAGGAGCCTTACCGACACGGATATGGATCAGATGATGCGTCGATTCCTGCAGTCCCAAATGCAGATGGGGGTGCTCTTGCCTCCCCAACCTCAGGGGGGGAGCACAGCCCCTCTCTTTGCTCCGATCACTCCTTCTCCGACCTGGTTTAGGGTTTTGGAGTCATCGGATCCGGGCCCTTTGTGGGGTCTATCCTCCATCATCCATCCTATGGGACAGCCTGCTCAAACCCTCCATTTAGTTCCCTTGGAGGAACAGGACCCCGTGGGCGAGCCCTCCTTGGACAGTCCCACCGAGGAGTTGCCTCGCAAACGGCAGTGTAAAAGGAGGCACCTGGACTCCCCTGAGTCCATCACCACAGACACGGATTTGGATGAAGGGGAAGATTTCCCAAGATCACCCCCTGAAGATGTCTCCTTTGGAGACATCATGGAAATGTTGCATATTAGAGGGGGGTGGTCTGCCCAAAAACCTTCCTCGGATGAATCGGTTTTCCTGGAGGCGTTTGAGGTGGGCCCCGTCTACCTCCTGGGTGTCCCCTCCGGCTGACCCCCTGGTGGACTTCATTACCACCAGGGCATGGAAAAAACCCGACACCGTGTAGCCAATCCCCAGACGTCCTGACAAAGTTCTTAGCCCCCCCGCAGATAGGCAGTCCTGGGCTAAGGGGTCCCCTGTTGATGCCATGCTGGTGGCTGCTGCCACGAAGAAGGAACGCACACAGGAGAGTTCCTCAATCCATCCTCCGGATAAGGAATCTCGGGCGATGGACCCCATTGGGAAGCGGATGTTTGCTTCAGCAACCTTCTCTATAAGGGCCCTGAACTATATGGCACACATTATCAGGCTACAGCGAGACCTAATTAAGAAATATGCTGCAGCCCCCCCAGAGTCCATGACGGTCGCAGATAAGGGCACATTTACGACTCGTATGTGCACTCTAAAGTCCATCTCTAACACGTCCATGCGGTTACTCTCTCATGCTACTGAGAGAGCCGCTAGGGCTAGCGGAGCTGGGGTCATCCTGTGGCGTCACGCCTGGCTTCGCCTTTGCGATTTTGCAGATCCCTTCAAGGCATCTTTCACAAATGTGCCCTTTGACGGATCTTCGCTTTTTGGCAAGACCGTACACAAGACGCTGGTCCAAAGTGAGAAGGATGGGAAGACGCTGTCTGCCATCTGGGTCCGCTTCTCGAATCCCCAACGATCCTTTTCTAGGAATCAGAGGGGACAAAAGAAGTTGTGGTTCCGCAAGTCTCGCAGTCCCATCCGGCTTCGGACCCCTCGTCCTGTAGAAGCAGAGGAGGACAAGGCGGACACCGGCCCAGAGGCAGAGGGGGGCCGCGTAACTTCAGGTCTAGGGAACCTTTCTTGGACAGGCCCACGCAACAGCCGTGAGGGCTTACCCGGCTGTCCCTGTCTGGAGGCAGTCGGGGGGGTGTTTATCGGAGCATCTGTTAAATTGGGAGTCCATTACAACAGATCGATGGGTGCTCCGAATCATATCCAGAGGTTACTCCATTCCTTTCATACACCTACCCCCCCAAAGTCAGGCTCCTCCCAGATGTCCCACCCAATAAAAGGGAGGCTGCAGCCTTAGAAGTGTCAAAGCTGCTAGAAAAAAGAGCCATCCAGCCTGTCCCCCCAGACCAGTCCGGATTGGGCTACTATTCCAGGTTCTTTTTAGTGCCAAAGAAGACGGGGGACTTAAGACCGATTCTAGATCTCTCCGCTCTGAACCTGTTTGTCCCCAAGGAAAAGTTCCGGATGGTCATTCTTCAGGCAATTCTCCCCCTTCTTCGGGAGAACGACTGGATGTGCTCCATAGACCTCCAGGATGCGTACTACCACATTCCGATGGACCGATGATCCAGGAGGTTTCTCCGCTTCCGGCTAGGAGACAGTCATTATCAATTCAGGGTTCTCCCGTTTGGCCTCACCTCAGCCCCCAGGGTGTTAATCAAGGTCATGGCAGTGGTCACAGCCCACCTGAGACTCCAGGGAATTCAGGTCTTTCCATACCTGGACGACTGGCTCCTCGTCACCCCCAGCAGGCATCAACTCGGCATTGCAAGGGATTACACTCTAACTCTCGCCCAGAAGTTGGACATATCAGTGAACCTTCAAAAGTCCTCTCTTCAGCCAGTACAGGTCTTGGAGTTTATAGGGGCCAAGTTGAACACGTTCATTTGTCGAGCCCTACTAACTCCGGACAGACTGAACAGCCTATCACATCAGGTCTTACCCTTCTTCGAAGCCCAGCTCCTGCGGCGGAGTTAGTCCTGAGGGCACTGGGGTCGATGGCAGCAGCCATCGGGCTCTCTTCATGCACGCCTCCGGATGAGGATCTTACAGTGGACTCTTCGAGTTCAATGGTTGTTTGTGCTTCACCCGCTGAACACCCTGATTTCACTGAGCAGAGTTTGCAGGGACTCCCTCCTTTGGTGGCTTCGCTCGTGGGAGCTGCAAGAAGGGAGACCTTTTGTAATTCCCCCACCCCAAGCCACGTTGACCACGGATGATTCTCGCCTCGGATGGGGGGGCATTGTTCGGGCTGAACTGTTCAAGGCACGTGGACCCCCATAGAGACCGCTTTGCATATCAGTGTCCTAGAGATGAGGGAGGTGCTTTTGGCGTTGCAAGCCCTCCATGACCTTCTCCATGTAGGGACTATTGCGATCCAGACAGACAGCATGGCGGTAGTCTGGTACATAAACAAACGGGGGAACCAGGTCTTATCCCCTCTGCCGAGAAGCTATGAGAGTGTGGGAATGGGCGATATCCACCAACCGCTTTCTGATAGCAACGCACATTCCGGGTTGGTCCAACATATTGGCTGACAAACTGAGTCGGGTGATTCTCACCCTGTACGAGTGGTCTCTCAATCCTTCAGTTGCGAAGCAAATCTTCCGCGCATGGGGTTGGCCTCGCTGCGATCTTTTCACCTCTCTGTCAAACACAAAGTGCAGCGATTACTTCGCAATACTCCCCCCCCTTCAGGGGAAGCCCCAAGAGATGCTTTGGTACATGCTTGGCCACCCGGTCTTCTTTATGCTTTTCCCCCCTCACGCTTATGGCGAAGTTCATTCAGAAAGCACGTCGGTTGGGGAGCAGAGTGATCCTCATAGCCCCATTCTGGCCTCGTCAGATCTGGTTCCCTTACCTACGGTCTCACAGTGTTGTTCCTCCATGGATTCTGGATCCCATTCCAGATTTGATCTCGCATCCTGCGGGATGCCAAACCCTGAACCTGCTAATCCTCAAGCTGACTGCTTGGTTGATCCAGTTCCTCTGATGGCTAGGACTCCCGGTATCTCATCAGTAGTGAAGGCCATTCTGGTGGCGGCCCATAAACCTGCTACCAGAAAAATTTACAATAGTAAATGGAAACGTTTTTCCATTTGGGCCGAACGCAAGGGCCTGGATCCATTTACAGTTCCTATTCCTACGATTCTGGATTTCTTGTTACTAATCTTTCAGAAGGGTGCGAGCGCTTCCACAGTTAAGGTGCAGTTAGCAGCCATTTCCCACTTTCATGTGGGGGATGGACTGGGATCAGTAGCATCCTCAAAGATATGCAAAACCTTCCTGAAGGGCATTTTTCTTTTGAAACCACCGGTGAAATCTGTAGTTCCCCCGTGGGACTTAACTTTAGTATTACAAACTTTGACAAGTCCACCCTTCGAGCCTGCCTCTTCGGTTCCATTGAAATTCTTGTCTTGGAAAACAGCCTTTTTAGTGGTGATTACATCAGCCAGGAGGGTCTCAGAACTTCAAGCCCTGTGCATGAAACCCCCCACCTCATTTTTCACAAGGATAAAGTGTCTCTCAGGACTAACCCGTCTTTCCTACCAAAGGTGGCTTCAGAGTCAAATATTAACCAATCAATCAATTTACCAGTATTTTTTCCAAATTTTCAGAACAAAGGGGAATACACATTGCACAAACTGGACGTACACTGGCAATTACATTTCTACCTGCACAGGACTAAGGATTTTCACAAGTCTGATCAGTTGTTTGTGTCCTTTGCCAAATCAGCTATGGGAAAGGCAATTTCTAAAGTAACTTTGGCAAATTGGATTTCCCAGTGCATAATCCACGGGTATACGTCCTCAGGTAAACCAGTTCCTATGGGAATTCACGCTCATTCATCCCGATCCATTGCTACATCAGCAGCTTTCTGGTCCAGGGTTCCTCTGGACGACATATGTTCAGCAGCTACTTGGTCCACTTCTCATACGTTCATCTGCCATTATAAATTGGATATGATTGCGAGGAGTTGGGCTTCCTTTGGCTCCGCGGTGCTTCGGAATATCCTTCTGTAAGGCCACCCAGGGTTACTTTATATAGGTAGCTGGGGACTCTGTCTCACAGGTTGCAGAACAAATGAAGTAACTACTTCAGATAAAGAAGTTATGTACTCACCATAATGTTCCATCTGAGTAGGTACTTCATTTGTCTGCAACCAACCCCCCCTCCATACCCCCTAACCACATCGGGATAACTGCCATCTGCAAAATGTCTTTTTCATGAGATGAAGCAGGGCTTGATCCTCTGTCGAGGGTGTGAATTGTTTAGGACTGAGCAAACTCGATCTGAGGTAATACAGTAAGCAGCAGGGGATTATGGGTAGGGGGAGGAGCTAGGAGCTCGGATCTTTTAGCTTGTGAAGCTGCAGGCTCAGATCCGAGGTCGGATCTGATACCCACAGGTTGCAGACAAATGAAGTACCTACTCAGATGGAACGTTATGGTGAGTACATAACTTCTTTTTATGACTACATCAAACAGTTTCATAGTTTCTGTTGAGCTGTGTAAAGGACAAGGACCATCATAACACAGGCTCCAAAGTCATGGACTAGAATTTCAAACCAAACCAAGTGTCTAAAAACTTCTTGAATGATTAAAATGAGTTACATTTCCTTACTTGTAATGGCAAACTGTTCTGTGATCTTAAGATACTTGGGTGATAAATCATGATCTAAAAGAGGTTCTGCATTTTGATAGTTGAAAGGTATAGTTTGCTCCATGAGAAGTTAGCCCTGATTGCAGCACCTCAATATTGAGCAAAGTCATGTCTATTCATCTTAAACTGCATGATATGCTAGACATAGTCTGACACATAACCACTGATAACTGATGGAAAAATAAGTTGTTTAGCTAAATGTTCCTGATATTTGCTTGTCTCGCGCTCCTTATTTTTTAGTAAATTTTCTTTGAACACATTCTAATATGGAGAGACCACCTCTTCAATATATGCAGTATAATAAGTTGTATTCGATTATAGGTCTAATATAAGTTATAAATTTCAATAGTACTGGAACAAATCTAGTCGAAGGAATTCTCAGAAGGAGGCCTTAGATATTCATGGCCTTTGCCATGTTTATTTTATAGCTTATCCACAGAAGGAATCCTGAATAAAAAGGTGTGAAGCAGCAAGGGGTTATACTTGTGACCACATGAGGTAGGAGGACAGTAGAAATGGAATGAGGAGAGAGTGCAGATGCTTTTCACATTTTTTGTGCTGCCTTCACTGATGGTGATGCTAATAGCAGATTTAATGACCATCAGCAGTATACAGTGCTGACAAAGTTTGTTATGAGATCTTAATGCATAATGGTTGCATGTTATTGGTGTCAGCTGATAAAATTAAAGAAAATTGTTCCATGTCCTTTGTTACTGGATTGATCAAAGTACTGTACACATGTAGTGAACAGTTACAAACTAATTTGCCAGCAGGTTAGTAAGTCGTACGACATTGGAAACATTTTGGAATGTCGATAGCTCAGAGCAGTGTATATTAGTTGTTTTTCAGTCATTATGCTTTAGATGAGTTTTTGTTTGGCTTTTGACAGTTCTTGGTCTTCCTGATAACTGTTTTCATCTATTTTCAGGGGATTGGTGGACAGGCATCCCGGCTTTTGATGGATCAGTTTGCTGACATTCTGTTTGTTCTAAATAAGCACTGCTTCAGCTACTTGAGTATTTGGATCAAGGAAGTTATGCAGCAGCAGGGTTTTCCATCTAGTCGAGTGACACAAGAACAGAAGAACACATTTGCTCAACAGATACTAAGGTGATTTGTTCTAGATATATATGAACTGAATAAGACTTTTCACACAATTGAAGATCTACACTTGCACCATTATAACATATTATTTAACTAGTCATGGTAAAATAAGTTGTTCCAAGTACCTAATGTATTTAAAAAGCCAGAGACTTTCTTTCTGTCCAGCAACTTTTCCTAGTCAATTACTGTCTGTACTCAACATACCGTTTTTTTTAACTTTTAGCAGCACACACCCACCCCCATTGTAAGGTATATTTTTTTCTGCTTGATCATCCGCTTCTTAGTAAGCTGTCTGTGAGTTATCCATCCAACCCTTTGTGTGTTTGTGTCATGTTTCTAATGCATTGTTTACAAGTAATTTAAGATTTGTTCAGAAACATCACCTCTGTCTATACCAGATAATATGCTTATCAAAACTTTTCACTGTTAAGCAACTTATCTCCTGTATCACAAAATATTTCAGATGTTCTTCGTCTTCCATTGCTGCAGTCCTGACTATTGGGTATAGTCCGCGTCCCAGTCGGCCCGAATACCAGAGGCGCATGACCGACGTCATTTCCTCAGTCTTTTGCCGCATGGTCCGATGCAGAAGCAATTTTGCGAGTGCAGGTTGGCGTTCTGAGATTTTGGAGTTTCAGACCGAAACAGAGTTGGCTAAGAACATTTTGGTTTTTCTTGCCTCAGTATTTAACCGGATGTCAGAAAAAGTGAATAACTGTATTTCTTGTGGGAAGCAGATACGCATAGGGATTATCATACATTGTGTATACCTTGTTTAGGGCCTGAGCACGGCGTTGTTGGTTGCCGCTCTTGTGCTAGATTTAACAAGCGCACTATTAAGAGGAGGCTAGATTGTGCTAGGTTAGTGTTTGGGAAGCGTTGCAATTATAATATGCCGCCGGATGCTCCGCCCGCTTCATCAAGAAGCGCAAGGACAAAACAGTGAAGCCTAGGGGTGAGGAACCGGCAGTCCCGGACGTCGGTTCTTTAGAACTCAGGAGCCAGAGGTTTTGCCAGGAGTCTCTATGGAGTCTCAGGCAGATACTTTACTGTTACAGGATGTGCCCTCTCAGGAGGTAGGCCAGGCTGAGGGGCTTCTCAGGTAACTGTTCTTCCCTCTCTTCCCAAGGTAGTTAGGGCCTCTCCTTCTGTTGCCAAAGCTTCTTTTAGAGGTAGGCCAAGTTCAGCTTCTGTGGGGGCTTCTCCTAGCATTTCGGCTCTGTGCCTAAGAAACATATGCTTAAAATGGCAGAAGATTTGATTACTCTGATTAGAGGTTCTATGCCCCCTGATAAGAGGCCTAGGGTGGAACAGGAGTTTGATAGTTTTGAACAGTGTTCACAGGCTTCAGAGTCTTCTGTGGAAGACTTGCAAGAGTTTCCTACTTTTTCTGATTCTGATGTGGATGATTCCACTCCTACAGCTTCTCCTCCTGAGGATTTTTCATTTTCAGAGACTCTTCACTCCATGAGGGAGCACTTTAAATGGGAAGGCCAGGATTACTCTGATTCCAGGAAAAGGCTTAGGGAATTCTTGTTTTTACCCCAGCATAGGCTCTTAGCTATTCCTCCTCTGTTGAATGTGGTGGAGGATGTTTTGCAGAGGCTTCCCTGAACCCTGACTCCTTGCCTCCTGCTCCTGTTAAGCCTGATAGGTATTATAGGGTGCCCGAAGCTCATAAGTATTTGTTTAAGAGTCCTAGGGCGGACCCAGAAACTGTTTCTCAGGGGCCTAAAGGTGTTAAAGCTTCTGTGGTTAAAAATCCTGTACCCTCTGATAAAGAGGCAAGGGCTTTGGATAGGTGGGGTAAGAAAGTATACTTCTTCCACTCTAGCCATGAGGCGTTGAATTGTCAGTTTCATATGCTGAAATATCAGAATTATCTCCTTTCACAATTGAAATCTAAGGTGGATGCTTTGGCGGAAGGTATTGAGTGTAAAGAATTGCTGGATTTGGTTCATGTGTCTGAACAAGTGGGTAAGCATTCTTTGCAGTGTGGTTTTGATGCTGTTCAGGCCTCCTCGAGGGTGGCTGCTACTAGTTCTGTTCTTCGCAGACATGCCTGGTTGAAGGATCAGAATTTAGCTGAGCATGTTAAGACCAGGATTTTGGATGCTCCTTTACAGTCTGATGTGTTGTTTGGACCGCCTGTGGAAGCAGTTTTAAAGAAAATGGAGGACAAGGCTAAGTCTATGCAGACTGTTAAAGATTTTTTGCAGGTGCAGCCTCCGAAGTTTAGTAGAAATTGGCCTGCTAAGGGGTGGACATATCCTGCTTATGGTTCCCAGTCTAGGGGTAGGTCTAGTCGTGGTAGGGGCAGAGCTCAAGGTTCTTTAGGCCTAGATCAGACAGTTCACCTGCTCAGACTTCTGGTGAGGGCAGGGGTCAGTCCTTTCGTAAGCAGACCCAATGACCTGCCTTTTCAGCTGCCAGTGGATTCTCGTCTGGCAGCTCCTTTGGGAGGAAGACTGTCTCTTTTCAAAGAAAATTGGGATTTAGTCACTCAAGACAGATGGGTGCTGGATATCATTCATCACGGTTACAGATTTTATTTCCACACACTGCCCCTTTCAAAGGCATGCCAGATGTTCCTCCTCCACAAAGAAAAGAGGCTCACAAGCAAATTTCTCAGTTACTCCAGATAGGGGCCATTCAGCCAGTCCCTGTATCAGAAAGGGGCTTGATTTTATTCTCGCCTGTTCCTAGTACCAAAGAAGGGGAACACGTGGAGACCAATTTTGGATTTATCTATCCTCAACACTTATCTGGACATTCCCAAGTTCAAGATGTTGACGTTACAACAACTGTTACCTCTGCTGGGCAAAGATCACTGGATGGTAACTTTGGATCTCAAGGAAGCTTACCTTCATGTGCCTATAAGGCTAGGTTGCAGAAAGTATCTGCGGTTTCGAACTGGAGATTTTCATTATCAGTTCTCTGCATTGCCCTTTGGCTTATCTACTGCCCAGAGTATTCACAAAGGTTCTGGCTCCAGTGATAGCTTACTTCAGGCTTCAAGGCATTCAAATCTATCCTTACTTGGACGACTGCCTGATTCTGGCTCAAGAAAAGGAAGACCTTCTACAGCATCTGGAATATGTCATAGCAGTGCTAAGATGCCTGGGGTATTCTGTGAGCGAAATAAAGTCCAGTCTAGTACCCTCTCAAGACATGTGCTTTCTGGGTGTGAGACTGAATACAGCAGCCCAGATGGCCTTTTAACCCCGGACAAACAAAAGAGTCTGTCACTTTACTTCCATCAACTATCTCATCAGTCCGTGCTGACTGCAAGGACAGTCCTTCAAGCATTAGGGTTCATGGCATCTTGTATTCTAGTGCTTCCCAATGCCAAACTGCATATGAGGAAGCTGCAATGGTATCTCAAAATGTATGGACACAGCACTGCCAGGATTTGGACACTGTCATTCAAATAATACCTTGCCTTCAAAAGGAATTCTTGTGGTGGGCTCAGGAATGTCACCTAAACAAGGGACTCTCTGTGACCCGGCCAGAGGCGAGTCAGATTTTAACGACAGATGCCTCGGACACTGCTTGGGGAGCTCATCTAAATGGAAAGTGGATACAAGACAAGTGGCCTGCCAGACTACAGCATCTACATATCAACATGAAGGAGATGTTAGCAGTCCAGTTTGCATTGATGGCTTTCAAGGAGTTACTTCTTCCAGGGCAGGTGTTGATTCTAACAGACAACACAACTGTCATGTGGTACATCAACAAGCAAGGGGGAACACATTCTTATCCTCTATGCAGGCAAGCAATGATTTTATGGGAGACTGCGTTAAGCCTGCAACTAACTCTTCAGGCAAGGTTTCTGCCAGGAGCACAGAACTCCCTAGCAGATGTGTTAAGCAGACAAATCATGGATCCCCACGAGTGGAAACTGGATCTTCATGTATTTCAGAAATTGACAGTGTCATGGGGAACTCCAGACATAGATCTGTTCGCTTCTCCACTAAACCACCAGCTGCCAAAGTATTGCACAAAGGGGTTTCATCACACAGCTTGGAAAGTGGATGCTCTGTCTTTCAGTTGGAAAAACCTTCATGTCTATGCCTTTCCACCTCTGCCTCTTCTTCCAAAGGTTTTATTAAAGGTCAGACAAGACAGGCCAAGGATGATTTTGATAGCTCCAGATTGGCCTCGGCAACACTGGTATCCACTACTACGAGTCTGGTAAGAAGCCTCCATGGCCTTTACCTCCGATTCCTCATCTGTTATCTCAAAAGGATGGTCATCTGCTCAATGTCAAGCTTCACTCTCTTCATCTAACAGCCTGGCATATTCTCTCTTGAAGCACAGCAGGTCTCAACTTCCTCAGCAAGTTTTAAATGTGATTATGGAAGCTAGAAGACCTAGTACAAGGAAGGTGTCGCAGACAAATGGAAGAGATTTTTATTTTGGAGTACAGCAAAGAATTTGGAGATTTCTGAGCCTAATTTGAGTGTGGCTCTTCAATATCTTACTGAGTTATTGGACAAAGGTTTGTCCTTCTCTTCCATTAAGATTCATGCTGCAGCAATTTCAGCTCATTATGATTGTGACCCACCTTTGTTTTCATCCTTTGTTCAAGCAGTTTCTTAGAGGGGCAAAGAATATAAGACCCCACGTACAGGTCCTACTCCTGCTTGGGATCTCAATTTTGTGTTGGAAATATTTACTCTACAACGTTTTGAGCCTGCAGCTACGGCTGAGTTGAAATACTTGTCATGGAAGACTGCTTTTCTGTTGGCCATTACTTCTGCAAGAAGGGTGTCTGAGTTGCAGGCCCTTATGGCAGTAGAGCCTTTTGATTTTCCATAAGGATAGGGTATCATTCTAATCCTTCCTTTATGCCTAAGGTGGTTTCTAGTGTGGCTTTAAACCAAACTATTCATTTGCCTACTTTTATGCAGATCCCCAAAATAAAGGGGAAAAGATTTTGCACACTTTAGATGTACACAGGCAATTGAGATATTATTTAAGCAGGACTAAGGATTTTAGGCAGTCTCAGCAGTTGTTTGTTTCTTTTGCCTTGAGTTCACAGGGCAAGCCTGTGTCAAAACAAACTATTTCGCGGTGGATTGGCTTTTGCATTGCATTTTGTTATTCCCATCATGGCAAGGAGATTCCAGCTGGGATTAGGCCTCATTCCACTAGGGCTACTGCCACTTCTACAGCATTTCTAAGGGGTGGCAACTAAGGATATTTTGGAAGCAGCTACTTGGAGTTCTGTGCATACTTTCTCTAAGCATTATCATCTTCCTATCTACTCTAAGTCTAGGGCTGGTTTTGCCACTGCTGTTTTGCAAGGCATGTTATCAGCTCCTACTTCCTTATAATTTGCCAGCCTCCCTTTCCTCTGCTTTGGGATTCTACCCAATAGTCAGGACTGCAGCAATGGAAGGCGAAGAACATAGTACAGTTTTGTACCTACCATAAATGTAGATGTTCGAGGATTCCATTGCTGCAGTCAATTCCTCCCTCCTTCCCTCTGTGTTTAGGGGTGGTTGTGTAGGTGAGTTTACATGCTTATATTTTTGTATATATTGTTGTATATATTGTACATGTTTTTTGGTGCAGGTTGTTTTTGGGACTTGTCTTTTTGGGTCTTCTGACATCTGGGGCAAGAAAAGACTGACGGTCATGCGCATTAGTACCCTGACGTACTGGCGTCAGTCTAAAGCGCCATGACCTCTGGTATTCGGGCCGACTGGGACGCGGACTATACCCAATAGTCAGGACTGCAGCAATGGAATCCTCGAACATCTACATTTATGGTAGGTACAAAACTGTACTTTCTAATCCTTTTCTTAGTTTCTTACTCATTACAGCTCCAAACAAAGTGGCTTACTTCTAAAATCAGAATTTGCCTCAGACTGAAAAATACTTTGTCTGAGGCTTAAACTTTCTAACAACTTTCACTCTGTAGCACTTTACCCAGTATACAGTATCCAAAATATTGTATGTGAAGTTGTTCAATCTCGCCGTTCATTTTTTATTGGTGGGGTTTGGAGCGGATCCCTCGGCTCTGATACGGCCAATTGCAAAGCTCGAGGTCTTCAAATAGCTCGAGGCCAAGTCCCTATCCCATGATGCAACTGGAATTACCTCAGATCTAGATTGCCACTGCAACAGATCAGAGGTTCTGATTTAGCTTGGGCCAGTTAAGCTGTTTTTTTTCATTACTTATTGAAAATGTTTTGCTAGTTAGATGGAATAGTTTAGGATAGTTGATAAAGCTCTTATGCTTTCAGTGTTTTTTCCCTTCCCATTTAGTCTGCCTTAACAAATTTCTAGGTGGTCTGTCTAGCCTTCTAAAATTTTATAGATAAGGCTTAGTACTTTTTTACTGTTGGTGTAGTTTACAGTAATCCTTAGATAATTTAGATAAGTTTATTGTTTCTTAACAGCTATCTCCTTCCTTTTGCATAGTCTGCTTGGAATTTCTTATTGTGTGATATCACATTTATTCTTGTATGACTGTGTGTGTGTGATTAGCCTGCTTTTATTAAGGCTTGTGTGAAGATTTACTATAGTGTAATTTAGCCTATTTTTATTTTAGGCTTGTGTGAGTAATTACTGTTGTAGTTTTTTTGTGGTGACAGTAATTTCCTGACATTACTATGGCTGGCCAAGAAAAGCATCCTAAGTGTGGCTTCAAAAAGTGCCCAAAATTTGGCCAAAAAGATGTCCGTTACAGACAGCCATGTTAATTCTGTTTAATGTCTAGGGGCTCTGCATTTGCAAGACAGTTGTTCCATTTGTCATTCCTTCTCCTCAAGGGTCCTGCAGGAAAGGAAGAAGAAACTCATCGATAGAGGCTTGTTGAAGCCTTCGTTTCAGGAAGCTTTGAGTGACCAAGATGGATCCAGCAAGTCCTCAAAGTCTTCCAAGACATCGGATGCGAAGAAATCCAAAAAGTCTTTGACTTCGGCTCCACTGCCATCGGAGCCGACAGTCTTTACCTTTTGGAGCCGGTCCCCAGTCTTGGAACAGGTGTCCGAAGCGCCTAAGAGTCCACTGCTCCAGTCTGTACCACCTTCGGTACACTCCTCTCGTTCATCTATCAGCCTATCAGATCTGGACATGGATCATGTGGTGCAGAAGCTGTCATTGGCACCGGCCTTAGCAAAAATGTTATTGGCTTCGACCCAAATAGCTTTGGAACCTAAGACCCTTGCACCGACTCTAACTATTCCACCTCCGAGCCATGGTGGTCCTTCGGAATCGGAGGAGGCAGACCTGATGTTAGTAGAACCCTCAGAGCCGAAGCCTGCTCCATTGTCTTCGGCTCCATGCACTCTGACATCCTCGGTGCTGATCGAGGACTCTAGGAACTGGCACTTTCTGGTCAGGTCCGTGGAGGACAGTCGGACCAACTTCTCAGTTCCGACTTTGCGTCTCGGGGCTTTGGCTCATATGAGCTCAGCTCCTACTGTGGACTCTGAGCCCACTGTCCCTGTGCCGGGGGTGTTGATGGTTTCTTCCGATCTGTCTGCTCCCTTGCATCGGAGCAGAGGTGCTTTCGATGGCATGAGGAGAGTCATGTCTCCAAGGACATCCTCGACCTCAGGTCTGCCTCCCTCAAAGTGCCTGTGTCTGCTTCTGCCTCGCACGTCCTGACCAAGCATAGAGACCCAGAGCCTCAGGAAGCCCCATTGAGTGGCCCCTGCTCTTCCGAGACCTCACCAGAAGCTCCCACTGATGAGGTTCCCAGGAAGAGATTGTGTAAGAGGAAACCTCTAGACTCCCCACAGGAGTCTCTAACATCAGATACTGACTTATATGAGTCAGAAGGGTCCCCACGGTCCCCCCCTGAGAATAACACATTCGCTGAGATACTTGAGATCTTAGGCAGAGGGGTGACTGGCAATCCAAAAGCCATACTGAGGATGAGTCAGTTCTCCTGAAGGCTTTCAGGTCTCAGCCCTCCACCTCTTGTGTGTCTCCGCCCTTCGATGAGCTGATGCAGTTGGTGTCACGAAGGGCGTGGGAGTCTCCAGATACTATGGAGCCTGTTCCTAGGAGGTCTAATAAATTCATTTCTGCCCCCCCCCCAACAGAACATTTTTAACAAAAGGTGTTCTGGTTGATGCCATGGTGGTGGCAGCAGCCAGCAGAAAGGAAATGTCCGAGACTTCCTCGTCTATCCATCCTCCTAACAGAGATTTCAGGATTATGGATAGATATGGGAAGTGCATGTTTAGCTCAGCAACCTTTGCTCTCCATTCACTGAACTATTTAACCCATTTTACTAGGTTGCAAAGAGATCTCCTTAAGGAGTTAGGAGATGCTCTTCAGGGTACACTAGCTGTAGGAGCTTCTGACAAAGTTATTGCCCAGCTTGCTACCCTCAATTCTATTGTCAACTCATCCATGCATCTCATCTCTTATGCAGCTGATGGAACAAGTAGGGCAGCGGGTACAGGAGTTGCTCTTAGGAGACATTCCTGGAAGCGCTTGTGTTCCTTCGTGGAGTTCTTCAAGTCATCCTTCGTGATCACTCCCTTTGATGGCTCATCCCTTTTCGTGCCTAAAGTGAAGGAAACCTTAACCAGGTGTGAACAGGGAGGAAAGACTCTGTCTGCCGTCGGGGTCCGTTTTTCCACCCCTACCCAACCCTACCCTAAAGGTCAAATGGGAGGAAAAATGTGGTTCCAAAAAGCCCAAGGAGCCTTTCAGGACGTGGTGAACCCCCCCTCCAGGGGCAGAGGAGGGGGCAATAGTGGAAGACACTGCCCTCGTGGTAGAGGGGGTCCACAACACCAGGGTGACAGAGATCACTTCTCTGAGAAGCCCTACCAGCACTCCTGAGAGGAGGCCCAACTGTCCTGTGCAGTCGAGGGTTGCTTATCTTAGTACCCAGACGCCTGGCTCAAAATAACAAAAGACAGCTGGTTGCAAAGTATCCTTTCCAGAGGATACTTTATTCCATTTGCCACACCCCCTCCAATCATAAGAAAAATCCCAGACGTTCCACCTAGTTACAGGGAATAGGCAACAATAGAGGTCCAAACGTTGCTAAGAAAGAGTCATCCAACCAGTCCCAGCAGACCAGACAGGATCCGGAACTTACTAAAGATTATTTTTGGTTCTAAAGAACACTGGGAACTGGAGACCCATATTGGACCTCAACATACTGAACCAATAAGTAAAGGAAGAAAAGTTTCAGATGGTCACGCTTCAGTCTATATTTCCTTTCTTAGGGAAAGACAATTGAATGTGCTGTATAGATCTCAAGGATGCGTACTACCACATAAAAATGGCCAGACCATCCAGGGATCACCTGCTCTTCTGGCTGGGAGCCAATCATTACCAGTTTCGAGCCCTGCCCTTTGGTCTCACTACAGCCCCCAGAGTGTTCACCAAATGCATGGCAGTGGTCACGGCTCACCCAAGGTGTCTAAGATTCCAGGTGTTTCCATACCTAGATGATTGACTCCTTACTGCTGCCACCACCAGGCATCAACTCATTCAGGCCAGTGAGTCCACTCTGTCACTCTGCAATCATCTGGGCATTAAAGTCAACTCAGAAAAATCTGCCTTGTCGCCATCGCAGCATATTGTTTTTATCGGGGCAGAGTTGGACACCACCACCACAACACTAAGGCTTCCAATAGAAAGACTCTTTCTTCTTCGTCAACATGTCAGCATTCTGATATGGAAAGACAGAGCACCAGCATCAGAAGTTCTGAAATTATTAGCCATGATAGCAGCAGGAATTCTAGCCATGCCACTAGCTCGTATGCACATGCGGATACTACAATGGCTATTGTTCACTCAGTGGTTTTACCAAGAGCTCTCCATGACTTACACTATAATGATCACAAATTCTTGCAAAAAGGACCTTCAGTGGTGGTTGACCTAACTTCATGTCACGATAGGACGCTTATTTGTGCTACCCCCCCCAATGGCCAGAGTGACCACGGATGCTTCCCTGATTTGGGGGGGGGGGCATTTTCAGGGAAAGACTGCCCAAGGCACATGGACCAATCAAGAGACACTTTTGCATATCAATGTCCTGGAGATGAGAGCAGTACTTTTGGTGTTGCAGTACTTTTAGGACTCTCCTCCCCTGGGTATACAATTGTGATTCAGACAGACATGTCTGTGGTCTGGTATTTGAACAAACAAGGAGGAACCAGGTCTTACCCCCGTGGTAGCGAGGCTGTCAGAGTTTGGCAGTGGGCTGTTTCCATCCAGCACTTTGTTGGCAACGCTCATCCCGGGGAAATCCAGTGTGATAGACAAACTGAGCAGGGCAATCTTGTTGCCCCACGAGTGGTCCCTCAAGAAAGAAATAGCGGACAGGATATTCCACAGGTGGGGCCAGCCTTGCTGCGACCTTTTCGCCAGTCACATGAACACGAAATGCAGAAGCTACTTTGTCCTGATTCCCCCGCCGGGAGAAGCCCCAAGGGATGCACTCATATTTGATTGGCCTCCGGGTCTCCTCTATGCATTTCCACCAGTCCCGTTGATACCCAAGGTTCTACAGAAAGCAGAAACCCTGGGAAGGACCATCATTCCAATAGCCCCTCATTGGCCTTGTCAGATTTGGTTACCCTTCCTTCGACTTCATCTTTTGGAGGATTCTTGGATTCTGGACCCAGTTCTAGACCCTTCTGATGCACCCGTTGGGGGATCTTCATCCCTCTCTGCAGTCCCTAAAGCTTGGCTGCTCCAATTCCCATCATAGCCAA
This sequence comes from Protopterus annectens, assembly GCF_019279795.1. Taxonomy (NCBI): domain Eukaryota; kingdom Metazoa; phylum Chordata; order Ceratodontiformes; family Protopteridae; genus Protopterus; species Protopterus annectens. The sequence continues at coordinate 609,695,586 of NC_056744.1, forward strand.
GTTCTATAACCTCTCCAATGAGACAAAATAGATCCTTTTGTCTTCTCATAAATCTTCTGTTAGGAAGCTATACCTTCCTTCGACTTCTTCTTTTGGAGGATCCTTGGATTCTGGACCCAGTGCTAGACCCTTCTGATGCACCCGTTGGGGGATCTTCATCCCTCTCTGCAGTCCCTAAAGCTTGGCTGCTCCAGTTCCCATCATAGCCAAGTTCTATAACCTCTCCAATGAGACAAAATAGATCCTCATAAATCTTCTGTTAGGAAGTTATATCTTAGCAAATGGAAAAAACTTTCTGTATGGGCCTTTAAAAATAATATTGATCTTTACCAAGCCCCTATAGCCTCCATCTTAGAGTTGTTGACTATGATTTTTAATAAAGGAGCTGCAGCAGCAACAGTTCGGGTTCAGTTGGCTGCTATTTCTAATTTTCATCTTGGATTTGAAGGATTGAACATCATGTCTCTGTAATCATCTGGGCATTAAAGTCAACTCAGAAAAATCAAAAAACAAGTTATCCAAAGCCTTTCTCAAAGGGACTTTTCATATTAAGCCACCTGTGAAATCTCCCTATTCTCCATGGAATCTAAATTTTATGCTTTCCCGCATAATTCTTCCCCCATTTGAACCAGCTTCATCTTGTGATCTCAAATTTTTGTCTTGGAAGACCATCTTTCTGTTGGCTGTTACTTCTGCCTGCAGAGTGTCAGAGAGATTCAGGCTTTATCCATCAAGCCTCCCTATTTGGTATTCCATGCTGACAGTCTCTCTCTTAGAACAAATCCCTCATTCTTGCCCAAAGTTTACACTGAAACCAGTCTCAACCAAGTTTTTGATTTGCCAGTCTTCTTCCCCAACCATTCTAACAATTTATATGCTGCACAAACTTGATGTTCACAGACAGCTCAGATTTTATTTGGATAGAACAAAAGATTTCAAAAAATCAGATCAGCTTTTTGTTTCATTTTCAGACCCCAGGAAGGGGAGACCAGTGGCAAAAACAACTATGTCTAAATGGTTATCTGATTGTATCACCTTTGCCTATTCAGCTGCCAATATACCTTTGCAACATAAGATTAAAGCTCACTCAACCAGAGCAGTTTCTACATCATCTGCCTTTTCTGCCAGACTTCCCATTGATAACATTTGTGCAGCAGGCACTAGGTCAAAACCTCATACCTTTATAACTCATTACAAAGTTGACAAGGCCTCCAGGGACAGGGCCTGCTCTGGATCCATGGTCCTGAGAAATATACTCCAGTGACCCACCCGAGATTGATGGTGCTTGGGACGTTACCCATCAGTAAAGAATGAACGGCGAGATTGAACAACTTCACATAAAGAACTTATGTAACGCTCCATGTGAGTTGTTCATCTCACCTTCATTCTTACGTCCCTCCCTCCTACCCCCTCCTGGACTGATAGATGACCGAGATGCTGGATCCATCTTGGTTGCACAGTCCTTCTGTGCCCTTACTTGGGAGTGAAAGAATGACATATGGTATTGTTATACGCAGCAAACAAGATCTGAGGCAATTCCAGGTGCATCATGGGATAGGAACTTAGCCTCGAGCTATTTGAAGACCTCAAGCTTTGCAATTGGCCGTATCTGAGCTGAGGGATCAGCTCCGAACCCCATCAGTAAAGAATGAAGGTGAGATGAACAACTCACATGGAACGTTATGGTAAGTACATAACTTCTTTTTTTTTTGCTGTACATTCACTATCAAAGCACCCTCCTTGTAAATCTCCTAGATTTTTGCTAAATATGCATGTTAAGTTGTCAATCTCGCCTTCATTCTTGCTGGATGGGTTCGGAGCCGATCCTCAGCTCCGACTTGGTTTATGCCAAAGCTCGAGAGCTATTTTTATTGGCTCGAGGTAACCCTGTATCCCACAATGCTAGGCGCTAACTACCCAGATCTCGTTTGCCGCTTAGCTGCGAGGTTGCATTTTTGCCGGCTCTGGTAATTTTCAAAAAGAACAGCTTTTTGGGTAAGATTTTTTTCCCTTTTTATTTCAGGTTAGTGTTCTTTATACCCTTGTCCCCATACTTAGAGTAACCTGACTTGTATAGTCCCCTTCTGGATCTATCCCCCCCCCCCGGCCCTTCCTTTCCCTTGTACATTTAGGCCTTAGGGCCAAGTTAGTTTTTTTTGAGTAAATTAGTTAAAGTCTCTGTTACTTGTAGTTTCAGTCTTTGGTGTGGTGTTGACTGAACTAGGTTTTTTATTTACTGTAGTGTGTGTGTGTGGTGTTTGGGTGTGTTCCACTATGTCTAAGGAATCCAAGGTCTCAGGCTTCAAGAAGTGTGACTCGTGCTGTCAGAAAATGTCTCTGACAAATGGTCACACTTCTTGCATGTATTGCCTAGGCCCTCTGCACCTGCAGGACTCTTGTTCCATCTGCCATGCATTCAGTCCAAGAGTCTTGCAAGAATGCAGGAACAAATTGATTTTGAGAGGCTTATTAAAGCCTGAAGGCTCCCCGGCCAAGTCTTCGTCGGGCAAGCATTCTAAGCCCAGTAAATCGTCGGCTCTGAGTTTAGAGCCTCTGACCAGTGGTGCTACTTCTGCTTTGGCATCGGCTCCGGCCGGAGCCGACGCTTCAAAATCTCAGTCGGCTCCGATAGTTTTGTCGGAGCCGACTTTGACCCATAAGCGCTCCAGGTCCTCCTCTTTGGAGTCGGTCCACTCGGCTCCGAGATCTCCTTTGCTTTCAGAGTGCATTCACCGGTCCCATTCCTCTCGGTCTTCCAGGCTTTCGGACCATGACCTCGAGAGGGTGGTTAGTAGAATCCTTAAGTCACAGGCACTGGCCCAGATTCTTCATAGCCCTTTTCAACAGACAGTGGCTATTCCCATTCCATCATCGGTTCCTCCTCCAACTCTTCCCTTGAGTTCGGAGCCAGCGTTTGTGGGAGCCGGGACCGTCGACACGTTGTAGCCGATACCACCCATTTCGGCTCTGTTGTCGTCTCCAATTTCTTCTATGGTGCCATCCTTGGAGGGATCCGGATGCCGTGACAACCTCGTCGGCTCCGAGGGGGGCGAGTGGCATCGGACCCTTGTCCGACCCCATTCTCCCTCTCGAAGCCTCGGCGCAGGTGAGTTCGGCTCAGACATCGGCCTCGGAGCCATCCCTCTCAGTGCCAGGTGGGGTCCTTATCTCCTTGGAGCGGGGACCTTCTTCTCTGCCTGATAGGGGTGTGTTCAAGGTCATGAGGAGTGTGCTGGCCCCTGTTCCTGTTCCTCGGTCGGCTCCCTCAGCTCCTCCCACTGTAGTGCCTGCTACGGTCTCTACTCATCCTCTCGACCCTGACCGCAGAGATCCTACGCCTCAGGGGCCCCATTGGGAGCATTCTCCTCTTCTGAGGTCTCCCCTGATCCATCAGGGGAGCCCCCTCGGAAGAGGAAATGTAAGAGGAAGCATCTGGACTCCCCTGAGTCAGTCACATCTGATACCAACTTGGATGAGTCGGAGGGGTCCCCAAGATCCCCCTCTGAGGATGTTTCCTTCTCTGACATCCTTGAGATCCTCAAGCAGAGGGGGAACTGGTCTACCCTCAACCCTTCCGAGGACGAGTCGGTCTACCTAGAGGCGTTTGATTCTCGCCCTTCCACCTCCCGAGTGTCTCCGCCCTTTGACCCCCTTATGGAAATGGTGGCCAGGAAGGCTTGGACGGCCCCTGACTCGATGGAACCAACCCTGCGGAGGCCTTCAAAATTTATCACAGCCCCTGCTGATAAACAGTTTTTGACCAAGGGTGTTCCTGTTGATGCCATGGTGGTGGCGGCGGCTGCCACTAATCCTTCGGTACCTATCCATCCTCCTAATAAGGAATCTAGGACCATGGATAGGTACGGCAAGCGGATGTTTTCTTCAGCGACCTTTACCATGCGGTCGCTGAATTACTTATGTCATTTCACCCATCTTCAACGAGACTTGCTCAAAGAAATGGGTGACACACTACAGGATCCAACAGCTGCGGGGTCTCAGGACAAATCAACTCCCAGCTGGCAACCCTAAACTCGATTGTTAACTCCTCCATGCAGCTTATTTCGTATGCGGCCGATGGGGCGAGTAGGGCTGCAGGCACAGGTGTGGCCTTAAGACGGCATGCCTGGATGCGGCTTTGTAACTTTGCTGACCCCTTCAAGGCGTCCTTCACCAACTCTTCCTTTGATGGTTCGGCGTTGTTTGGACCTCAGGTGAATGATACTTTGACCAGATGCGAACAAGACGGCAAGACTCTCTCTGCCGTGGGAGTCCGTTTTTCCACCCCATCCAGACCATACCCCAAAGGTCAGAAGGGTGGAAAAATGTGGTTCTGCAAACCACAGGGAGTCACGCCGGACACACGAGGCGAGTTCCCCCCTAGAGGCAGGGGGGGGACAACAATAGATGCCGCCCCAGGGGCAGAGGGGGTCCGCAGAATCAGGGTAGCAGAGAAACTGTCTCTGGCCAACCCTTCCAGCATCCCTGAGAAGCTGCCCGACTGTCCACCTTTGGAGGCAGTCGGGGGAAGATTATCACTGTACCCAAAAGCCTGGCTTTCCCTTACCGAAGACACATGGGTACGGTCGATCATATCCGAGGGTTACAAAATTCCCTTTGTCCACACCCCAAAAGAGCCAAACAGGCCCCTTCCAGATGTTCCACCCGGTCTAAGGGAACAAGCAGTATTAGAAATCTCAAAACTAAGAAAAAGGGCCGTCCAGCCTGTCCCAGCAGATCAGCAAGGATCCGGAATCTACTCCAAGTTCTTTTTAGTACCAAAAAAGACAGGGGACTGGAGACCAATTTTGGATCTCAGCAGACTGAACAAGTCTGTTCAAAGAACGAAGTTCGGGATGGTCACGCTACAGTCCATTCTACCCTTTTTGGGTCAGGACCATTGGATGTGCTCTATAGACCTTCAGGATGCGTACTACCACATCAAAATGCACAGACGCTCCAGAAGGTTTCTCCGCTTCCGGCTGGGAGCCAGTCACTACCAGTTCAGGGCCCTGCCCTTTGGTCTCACTACAGCCCCCCGAGTGTTCACCAAATGTATGGCAGTGGTTATGGCTCATCTGAGGTGTCAAGGATTCCAGGTGTTTCCATATCTAGACGACTGGCTCCTTACTGCCACCACCAGGCGTCAACTTATTCAATCCAGAGATTACACCATTCAGATTTGCGAAGAGCTAGGTATCTCCATAAACTTCGAAAAGGCTGCCTTGTCGCCTTGTCAGTCTATTACCTTCATAGGCGCCATATTAGACACAGTCGAACTCGCTGCAAAACTGACGCCTCAAAGAATCTCAGACATTAGCGAACATGTTCATATCCTGCTTCAGAACAACAAAACTCAGGCCAAGTTTGTACTGAAGACTCTAGGTCTCATGGCGGCTGCCATTACTTTACTTCCCTTAGCTCGATTCCACATGCGACTCCTGCAATGGATGCTCTTCTCTCAGTGGTCCTTCCAGCACTTCCCAATGTCACACTACATTTTGATAACCCAATCATGCAAGAAACACCTGTCTTGGTGGATTGTCTCCCTTCAAGTGTCTCAGGGCAGACCCTTCGTCCCCCCCCCCCCGGTTGCTACAGTGACAACGGATGCCTCCCTGATCGGGTGGGGGTGGGGGGCATTTTCAGGGCAGGATGGTCCAGGGCACATGGCAACCTTTCGAGTGCCACCTGCACATCAATGTCCTAGAGATGAGAGCAGTTCTTTTAGCGTTGCAAGCCCTTCAGGACTCTCTTCCCATCAGGACGATTGCAGTTCAGACGGACAATATGTCCGTAGTGTGGTACATAAACAAGCAGGGCGGAACCAAGTCCTATCCCTTATGTCGAGAAGCACTCAGACTTTGGCAGTGGACGATCTCCTCTCAACGGTTTCTGATAGAAACGCATATCCCCGGGAAGTCCAACGTCATAGCGGACAGGCTGAGCAGAGCCATTCTCATGCCGCACGAGTGGTCTCTCAAGCAGTCAGTAGTGGAAGAAATTTTCAAAAAATGGGGTCAGCCTTGCTGCAATCTTTTCACTACACCTCAGAACAGCAAATGCCACGAATTTTTCACTCTCTTCCCGGCCACCCTCCCAGAGACGCTCTAGTCCACGATTGGCCCCGGGGTCTCCTGTACGCCTTTCCCCCCTTTCCATTAATCACTCAGTTGATTCAGAAAGCTACCACCTTGAGATCCACGATGATCCTCATTGCTCCATACTGGCCTCAACAAATATGGTTACCGTTCCTGCACCATTACCTCTTGGAGCAGCCCTGGCATCTAGACCCAGTTCCAGATCTCTTGACCCATCAGTTGGGCAAGCTGCACCAGTCTCTCCCCTCTCTCAACCTCGCAGCTTGGCTGCTCCACTTCCAACCTTAGCCAGGCTTCGCTTTATCTCCCATTCGGTACATGACATAATTTTAGCTTCTCACAAATCTTCTACCAGGAGGATTTATGCCAGCAAATGGAAACGTTTTTCCTTCTGGGCAAAATCTAGGAACATAGACCCATTTGTGGCTCCTATCCAATCGGTCTTAGATTTTTTGGCCGAACTCTTTTATTCGGGTTCTTCTTCCTCTACTATCAGAGTCCAGTTAGCGGCCATTTCAAATTTTCATATTGGCTTAGCAGACTCCTCCATTATGTCTCATAAACTTTGTAAAGCATTCCTCAAAGGTATCTTTTTACTCAAGCCCCCGGTTAGACATCCCCCACCGCAGTGGGATTTGAATCTAGTTTTAACCTCCTTGGTTCTCCCTCCCTTTGAACCTGCGGCTTCCTGTTCCTTGAAGTTACTCTCATGAAAAACTTTGTTTCTAGTAGCCATAACCTCTGAGAGGAGTGTCTCAGAACTTCACGCCCTTTGCGTTCGTCCTCCTTATCTTGTTTTCCATAAAGATAGAGTGTCCCTCAGAACAAACCCCTCCTTTTTACCCAAGATATCTTCTGAAGCAAATCTAAACCAGACTATTGATCTCCCAGTTTTCTTCCCTAATTACTCTGACAGAGCGGAACAAAAGTTGCATTTCTTGGATGTTCATCGCCAACTCCGTTACTACTTGGATAGAACCAAGAAAATTAGGAAATCTGACCAGCTCTTCCTATCTTATGCTGAAGGGAAGAAAGGCCTTCCAGTCTCCAAAGTAACCCTTTCTAGATGGTTGGCCTCTGTCATCACTTTCATCTATGAACTGAGGTGTCAAAAGCTTCCTTCAAGACCTAGAGCCCATTCAACTAGAGCCTTAGCTACGTCTATAGCTTTTCAGGACAGGTTGCCCTTAGATTCAATTTGTGCGGCAGCCACCTGGGCCTCTCCCCATACCTTTCTTTCTCATTACAAATTGGACATGGCCTCCAGAAGCCAAACTAACTTTGGTTCCACAGTCCTCAAGAGTCTGTTCCAACGAGCCACCCAGGGTTAAGGTGCTAGGGACGCGGTCCCATCCAGCAAGAATGAAGGCGAGATTGACAACTTAACATTGAGAAGTTATGTACCTACCATAACGTTCCATGTTAGTTTCTTCTTCTCGCCTTCTTTCTTGCGTCCCGCCCTCCAACCCCCTAGCCTGGACAGACCGTTAGGATCCTAGGGAGCCTTGCCTTTCTCCCACTATAGTCTCCAGTGGTTATCCTTTTCTTGGGATGGCTATCTACATGAGTATGCCATTCTCTCCTTTGTTCTGGGGGCAAAACTGCTATAGTGTTAGCTATCAAACGAGATCTGGGTAGTTAGCGCCTATCATTGTGGGATACAGGGTTAGCTCGAGCTGGTAAAAATAGCTCTCGAGCTTTGGCATAAGCCGAGTCGGAGCCGAGGATCGGCTCCGAACCCATCCAGCAAGAAAGAAGGCGAGAAGAAGACAACTAACATGGAACGTTATGGTAGGTACATAACTTCTCATTTCCGCACTACCTCTTAGTCATTAATTTTGTTATTCATTAGATGATTTGATAAATTAACTGATTCTTGCAGATTTTGTTTAGTAGCAAAGTGATCATCAGTAAATATAAACATGTTGAAGATGCAAGAAAATACAAAATTAATGAATTGTGTGTGCAAACAGATGAAAAAAATGTGTGTACGTGTGAGCATGCACTTATATATGCATATTGCATAAGCTTTTATCTCTCACAGACTTTATCATCGTGAGAGTTGAAAGACTGCATATTAAATAAACCTTTTAACATCCTGATTTGGAGCACTGCTTTGCATGTTTGTTTATTCAATGGTTTATTGCATTTTTAGTCATCCACCCAGTTTTAACAAATAAGTTTAATTACATTGCATTACCTCCTTTTATAGAGCAAGTTTTGACACAGGTATATCTTCACTTCCTATTAAAGTATTAGAATTTCTTCTGTGGGTAAGATGTAAAAGTAGAAAACGGTTTGGGTTTGTAATGTGCACTTTAGACATCCCTGTCTAAAGAGGGGTACAGCCTATGAAGAGCATCAGCAGCTGAGAACCTGTGAAGCTGGTTAGTAATCCAGATGCAGAGGCTTGTATGTGTGAGAATATCAAGTGTGAAGTGTATATTGTCAGTCTTTCTTTGGTTCATGATAAGCCTGCTGTATGTAAATTAACTTAGTGATGCTCCTTTCCCTAGTGTCATTGCAGTTGAGCTGCAGATATGTGCTGTTGTAAGAACTCATTGACATGAGCTTGGCTGCATGAAGCAGAGGGATGGAAACCTTTCTGCATTCCAGGCAACCAGAGTCCAATTAGCAGTTCTGGCAATTGAGGAGCCAGACTGGGAAAGAGTGGAGGGAAAAGATATGGCCAGCTCAGCTCTCCCAGGAGGTGGGAAAGGGTTACACAGACTGGCGGAAACCACCACTCTTTTTTTCCGGGAGAGGCAGGGCTATTTGGAGGGTACACACCATGCAGACGTTACTGGATGGCCTCCGTGGTCATCCATTTTATAACTTATCTTTGGATCTTGAAAGTATGTGCTGTGAATTGGGGCCAGCAGTGCAAAACGCTGAACCACCATGATGACTAAAGAATGTGTCAAATGGTTAACAAGGGTCTGGTGATTGTTATGGGATGGGAGAAAAAAATGCCAAAAATAGAATTCAGTGACATGACACAGTATTAGGGAGCCTGTATTCCACTTGTATTAACAGGACTGTTTCCAAGGTCCTTCTAGCTGTCATAACTCTGGAGAAACAATTAAAATGACACTAAGTATGAGAAAGGATTGAACTCAGATCCCAAAGTACACAGAAGCATTGACATTTTCAGTAGACTTCAGCAGTTCCAAGAATTCCCAGTTAATGGGAGCTGATGTCTTTGAGAAGGTGAGATAGTTTCCACTGTTCAAATCAAATATAGATTATGGCAAAATCCTGCTGCAGGTCTTTTGTTGATGATCTGGGGAGAGGGTGGTGGTAGATGCAAACGGAGAACAGGTCGTAATGTCAACATTTGGTCAGTTTGTAAATGAAGTGGAAACCATGGGTCTTGACTGACCCTTGAGGTACTTGAAAGCTGATATTCGAGTGATGTGATTTTTAATTTTCCCATAAAATATCTTTTTCCCAAGTAGCTTCTGAACATGAACATGTGTATTTTCTGAGACATGTTTGAGGAGCTCATGTAAGGATGGGGTGAAAACAATAAACCGCCTAGTTTGTTACTCCTTTGCTCCTGATTTGTCAAATAATAATAGTAGTATGAGACCAGACTGATGTGGTTTTAAGACTGTTTTTAACTACACTAGCGTTTGGGGAGAATGCCATATTTAGAATAAATTTAAATTGCTGTTTTGGTACTAAATTTTCAAAAATTGTTGTTAAGGAAGAAAAGAGAAACAAGTGCCATTGTGCTTCATTCCTTTCATTTGGAAATAGGACTGTTGTAGCCACCTCTTGTATAGCTTGAACTGATGGGGAGCAAAGTGAGAAACTAAGTGCATGAAGGTGCCCTACTGATGAAGTTTGCATAAAATCTAACAAGGCAAGGGTTCAGTAAGTCAGCTCCAGGATTTACAACATCATGTAATTAACCTAAAACCTGTCTAGTTTGTGAAAATGCTGTTTGTTTGATCTATAATGGAAGTGGAAGGTATCCTTGTTCTGTTGCTTCATGAGAAAGAAAGTAAATTAATTGCAGATGGACTACAGAGAACATGTCCTGAAAGATACCTACAATAACAGTATTATCATTGGCCTGCATCACCCCCCCCCCATATACACATACATGACCAGCAACATTAACTATAAGTTCATGGTATCTTTTTACATTTTCAGCAACATTGTCGGCTTCTCTTAAGAGGCTGTTGCAGTGTCCAGTCAGATTAGTTTGCCATCTGCATAAATAATCAGATGCATTTATTTTCTTCCTCTTTGCTGTAGTTGTGCAAATGGTATACTTTTTCAGAAAGGTAGAATTGATGGCCTTAACATTCAGTTGTTCAGATGTATTTCACAGCTTTATATTTTCTTGTGGGGACTTAGTGATTCAGTTCTAGGTCCCAGATTTAATTCTTTTTCAGTGGTTAGTAATTATCATAGAGGAAATAGCAGAATTATCATCAATAGATCATTGCACTATAGCTATCAGGCTCCATAAGTTCATAGGTAAGTACTAGGCTAGCTGTCCTTGTGGGCCATTTTAGGCCTAGCCAGTTTCCCTTTTTGTTCTCAAATTAACGTATCCCATTTGGATGTAGATTGGCCTTACCCATCCCATGGTCAATAATTATATTACCGCTGAGACTAACTGGGATCATACCAGAGATAATTTGAGGGGACCCATGCATAGGATAAAACATTTAGGAATCTCCTCTGACCATTACTAGCACAGGGGGCAGTCTTGGGGTAAATGTTTTGTTTCCCATCCATAGGTTTAAGTTGCGCTCGAGTATGGAGAAGGACTAACTTTGTCTTATGTGGATGGGGAGTCTATTCCACAGCAGTGGTATCCTCTGTGACTTGTACCTGTCCCTCCAAACCATTCTGTGGATGTTGCAAAAGAGGTTTAGATCCCTAGATCGAATGTTTTTGATGCCTTTTGACTTGCTGATCTGCAGTAAATCCATCAGTAATGGGTGAGAGAATGCCATAAAGACATCCATGAAGACTGATTACAGTATAACTAACTCAATTGGGAATGATGAGTTCTGAAAAGAAAACAGATTCTAACGGCTTGGCGTGTTTTCCAAAGATTCAGATAAGTATGTAGTAGTATTCAGTGTGAGAATAGGGTCTAAAACCATTGCTGCCTTCATTCAGTCATGTGAGTTTTTTTGCCCCATCTGGCAGTGAATTAATTTTTCTCAGGCTGAGAATTGCCTATTCTGTCTACTGAGCTGAGATTTGCCAAATTATCAGTGACGTCTTACAGCATGAGAATCTAATCCTGTCCAGAAAGTCTTGGAGTTTGCTGATAGATAACCTTGGGAGGATGTAAATGCATACAATCTGTAATTTATTTGCTTCCTTCACTGAAGGCCTATTTTTTGGTTATGCCATAAATAAGGATGGATTCTGGGATTTACAGAACATGAGGTGCCACCACCAGCTCTTCTACCTGTTTGTCATTCAGAAACATTTGTAGATATTCTGATTGTATCCAAGAGTTTGCTTATTAAATTCATAGTATGGGATTTGGTAACAAGATACCAGCAATTCAGACACTGGTCATGCTTGGACCCTGCAGTTTAAAATACTTTAAAAAGTGTGGCAGAATTTAACCATCAGCCATGAACCAGTTAGAAGGGTAGATGTTCTTCATGTTTCACTGTTGCAGTCATCACACTTGGGTTATCTGCCTGCAGGTAGCCCTCAGTTGGCCCGAATACCAGAGACTTAGTATTTCTGCGTTGGTTGCTGTCACTCCAGGACTGACGTCTGGTTGTCAGGGGTATAAAAACAAGTATCTGACGCCATTACATCAGACTTTCTTGCCAAGGAGCCCAAAGCAGAAGCAGTTCGCATGAGTGCCAGTCGGCCACTGCCTGAGTTTTTGTTTCCGAACTGAATCATCCTGATGTCTTCTAAAGCGAAGTACCCCATTAGGGATCCTTTTTTCTTGCTCTAACCGATGTCAGAGAAAGTTAATCATTGTCTCGCCTGTGGAAAGCAAATATCACACCGAGATTTCCATTCTTACTGCATCACCTGTTTAGGCCCAGACCATGACGTACTTCGCTGTTGGTTTTGTGATTTGTTCAATGCCTGAACTACTCATTGTCAGGGCTTATTGTCGCTAAATACTTTTCACTCTCTATCTCCGTATTCTGAAACAGCTTCGATAAGCCATCCGACTATCGATCTTCTGAAAAAGCATAAGGATAAAGACAAGAGACAGACTGCACAGGGCCAAAGCTCCTGACGATGCTTCTGTTAAGCTAGTCAGCAGTTTGCCGGTACTCAGTGAGGCGCTTTCGCAGCCCCTGATGCTCACTTCGATAGATTTGCAGGCCGCTACTGAGACCCGTTCGGAGTCCGGTATGCTGCGAGACTCTTCTTTGACTATGGAGCCTGCGGATGTCTCTACCTTGGATGGGTCTGGAGCCACTGTGCAGGCTCTGGCTTTTGAGGATGTTCTTCACACTACCAATATTCGACACAAACCGACGACTTTTGCATCTTCACTTCTGTCTAAAACGACTGAGTTTCTAAGGCCAAGAGTACGAGCTACGCCTAAAAAACCGATGACCCAAACTCAAGCACCTGTTTCCTTGCCACAACATCAAATGCTTAAAATGGCAGAAGACCTAATTTTGCTGATTAAGGGAAGCCAACCTTCCCCTGCTAAGAGAAAGAGACTTGCCCCCATCAGCTTTAGCAGACCAAGATTCCAATGACTCTGAGGTTTCTGAATATGAAGACATGCCTTTATCTGCTTATGAGGATTCAGATGCAGAGGAATCCATTCCCTCTGCTTCTCCTCCAGAGGATTTTTCTTTTGGTGAAACCCTACATACTTTAAGAGAGCATTTCCACTGGGAATGCCAAGGCTATCCTCAGTCCAGAAAGAGACTCAGAGAATTTTTAGACATGCCACAACATAGAACTTTAGCAATACCCCCAGTTCTGGATGTTGTGGATGATGTCTTTATGGAATCCAGTCTAACTCCTGATACTTTACCCCTTGCCCCTAGGAAGCCAGACAGGTACTACAGAGTTCCTGACTCTCACAAATTTCTTTTCAGAAATCCTACTTCTGATCCAGAGGTCATCTCCCAGGGGCTTAAAGGTATAAAAGCAACTACAGCTAAGAATCCCACCCCTTCAGAAAGGGATTCCAGAGCTTGTGACAGATGGGGTAAAAAAGTATACACCTCTGCAACTCTCGCCGTTAGGGTGTTGAATTGCCAGATGTTTGTGTTTCACTGTTGCAGTCATTACATTTGGGTAATCTGCTGGCAGGTTGCCCTCAGTCGGCCTGAATATCAAAGTCTTGGGTCCTGCGTCAGTTGCTGTTTCCTCTTCCATGACGTCAGGTCATCAGGGGTATAAAACATGCAGTCAACGCCATTTTATTCGGTCTTTCTTGCTGCACGGTGCCCGAAGCAGAAGCAGTTCGCAAGTGCCGGTCGGCCGACTCCTGAAATTTTCGCATTCGAGTTTCAGAACCGAAGTCTTCAATTAAAGCTAAGTACCCCGTTGGGGAAACTTTTTCTTGCGCCTTACCAATGTAAGTAAAAGTTAATTATTGAATTAATTGTGGGAAGCAAATACCTCGTAAGGATTTTCATTTGTACTGTATTCCTTGCCTAGGGCCAGATCATAATGTGCCTTGCTGTCGGTTTTGTGCTAGATTTAACCAACGCACTATTAAGCATCGGTATATTTTTGCTTCAGAATATTTTGAATCCAGATTTAATTACCCTGAAGTGTCATCAGATAGCAATCCAACTACCGGAGTACACAAAAAACGCAAAGAAAAAGACAGAGACAGACCGTTGAGGTCCAAAACAGACGACGAAGCTTCTCCTAAGCCAGTCGCCGGTTTGCCGGTACTCAGTGAGGTGCTTTTGCAGCCCCTAATACCCACTACTTTTGAGTCGCAGGCCTCTACCGAGACCCATGTGGAGTCCGGCATGCCGCGAGATTCTCAGAATATTGAACCCGCAGATGTCTCTCCCTCGGATGGGTCCGGAGCCGCTGAGCAGGCACCGGCTTCTGAGGGTGTTTTCAGGCCTCAACATTTTTATATAAAACCGACGCCAGCTTCAGAAACAAAATCAACTTCTAAGTCTAAAAAACTGACGCATGAGCCACGTGCTCAGGTCTCTATGCCTAAAAAACAGATGATCAAAATGGCTGAGGACTGAATTACCTTGATCAGGGGTTCCCAACCCCCCCAGCTAAGAGGCCTAGGCAAGACACGGAATATGAATCTTCAGATCAGGTTTCTATTTCTTCTGATCAGGAATTTTCTATACCACCGTATGAGGATTCAGATGCAGAAGAATCCATTCCATCTGCATCTACTCCTGAGGATTATTCTTTTGGAGAAACCTTGCATACTTTAAGGGAACATTTTCATTGGGAGAGTCAGGATTTCTCTGAATCAAAAAAAAAGGCTTAGGGATTTCCTCCTTCCTCAGCATAGGCCTTTGGCTATACCTCCTGTATTAGACATTGTTGATGATGTGTTTTCGGAATCAAGCACGACTCCTGATTCCCTACCTCCGGCTCCTAGCAAGTCAGACAGATATTGCAGGGTTCCTGACTCCCACAAATTTTTATTCAAAAATCCTGCTGCTGATCCTGAAACTATCTCACAGGGTCCCAAAGGTGTAAAGGCCTCTACAGCCAAAAATCCTACCCCCTCTGATAGAGATTCCAGGGCGCTGGATAGATGGGGAAAGAATGTTTATACTTCTGCAACCTTGGCAATTAGGACCTTAAACTGCCAGTTTCATATGCTTAACTATCAACAGCATGTTACGGGCCTATTGAAACAGAACATGATGTTGATTTCTGATTGTGTGGAAAATAAAGAATTACAGGAATTATTGCATGCAGCAGAACAGGTTGGAAAGCATACTTTGCAATGTGGCTTTGATTCCTTGGAGGCCTCTTGCAGGGCCACAATTACTAGATCTGTGAGTAGAAGGCATGCCTGGCTCAAGGAGCAAAATCTGCCTGATCATGTTAAAGCTAAATTGTTGGATGCACCTTTACAGCATGATACTCTGTTTCGTAATAAGGCAGAAGAGGTTTTAAAGAAAATGGAAGACAAGATCGGTCCTTTCCTGTGTCCAACAGAGCCTCTCAAGGCAAATCCAGGCCCTCAAAAGGCTCTAGATACCAAACACAGGGTTCTTACAGGTCAAAGCAATGGGATGCCTCTACCTCCAAATCTGGAGGAAACAAAGCACAACCCTACAGTAAGCAGTCTCAATGATTTCCCTCTACCATCACCAAGCACTTATCTTTTGGCAGCCCCTTTGGGGGGAAAATTAGCACTTCATGCTCAAAATTGGCTGTTAATTACCCAGGACAAGTGGGTATTAAACATAGTATCCCAGGGGTACAGATTTCATTTCCATACTTTGCCAATTCCAGACAGTTGGCCAGATCTGCCACAAAATCAATGGGCATAGGCTCAGAAACAAGTTGCGTCCCTCATGGATATGGGGGCTATTCAACCGGTACCAGAACAGGAAAAAGAACAAGGTTTTTATTCAAGACTGTTCCTGGTACCCAGAAAAGACGATGCCTGGCATCCAATACTGGACTTATCAATTCTGAACACGTTCTTGGACATTGCAAAATTCAAAAGCTGACTTTACAACAGCTACTGCCTATGCTGGGCAAGAACACTTGGTTAGTGACTCTGGACTTAAAATACCTGCGTATCCCAATAAGGAAATTGTGCAGAAGATACCTCCGCTTCAAGACGGGTTTAATGCATTACCAATTCTCTGCACTGCCCTTTGGCTTATCTACTGCACCCAGGGTCTTTACAAAGTGCCTGGCACCAGTAATTGCATTTTGCAGACAAAGCATACAAAATCTATTCTTACTTGGATGACTGTCTCATTCAAACAGAAAACAAGGACATTCTTCTTCAACATCAGGCATTTGTAAAAAGGCGTCTTAACATGCCTAGGGTACACAATAAACGAAAATAAATCACAACTGGTACCCTCTCAAAAAATGACATTCCTGGGTGCAAGCTTGAATACAACTGCCCAGATGGCTTACCTTACGCCAGACAAACAAAGGAAACTGACTATATACTTCAAACAGATGGCAACAAAAACCCAGTTATCTGCAAGACAAATTCTGCAGGCTTTGGGGTTCATGGCATCCTGCATTCTACTAATTCCATATGCAAGACTGCATATGAGGAAACTTCAATGGTATCTAAAAAGTTTATGGAGTCAACATTGTCACAGTCTGGAAACAGTGACTCCTCTCATTCCCTGCCTATAACAGGAGTTTCTTTGGTGGGCAGAGACATGTCACCCAAACAAGGGACGGTCTTTCACTCTACCCCCTGCCACCCAAACCCTAACTACAGACGCATCAGACTATGCGTGAGGGGCCCACCTGGCAGGGAGATGCATTCAGGGCATATGGAACCCAAAACAAATGCATCTGCATATCAACCAGAAAGAGATGCTAGCTGTTCAGAATGCTCTGACAGCCTTCAAGGACTTACTTCATCCAGAACAACTACTGATAAAGACTGACAACACCACGGTTATGTGGTACATAAACAAGCGGGGGGGGGGGGTACACATTCCTACCCCATTTGCAAACTAACCATGGCATTGTGGGACACAGCCTTGACTTACCAAGTACATCTTCAAGCTCAATTCTTGCCAGGAAAACAAAATACTCTGGCAGGCGACCTAAGCAGAAATCTTATGGACCCTCACGAGTGGAAACTGGATTCACAAGTCTTCAGCGTGGTGACACAGAAATGGAGGAGTCCAGACATAGATCTATTTGCCTCTCCCCAATATTATCAACTGGATAAATTCTGCACAAGGACTTATCACAGACAAGCATGGAAAGTGGATGCCCTATCCTTCAGTTGGAAAAACCTATCAGTCTACGCATTTCCTCCTCTGCCTCTTCTCCCCAAGGTCTTACTAAAGGTCAGACAGGCAAAAAAAATGATCCTAATTGCTCCAGACTGGCCTCACCAGCACTGGTACCCAATTTTAAGGATTATGTCTCAACTCCCTCCTTGGTACTTGCCTCAAATACCTCATCTACTGTCTCAGCAGAACAATCAAATTCTGCACACTCAGCTCCAAACTCTGAACCTGGCAGCATGGCTGATCATGTAATTATTCAAACAGCACCTCTCGGTAAATCTGTGATTGATGTCATTTTGGAAGCCAGAAGGCCTAGTACTAGAAAATCTTATGCTGATAAATGGAAGAGATTCTGTGCTTGGAACCAAGCACAAGGAACGGACACAGCAAAACCAAATATTCCTCAGATTTTACAATACTTGACTGAGATGCTTGACAAGGGCCTATCTTTTTCTTCAGTAAAAATCTCTGCCTCTGCCATCTCTGCTCATTACAACACAGAGCCTCCCATCTTTTCTCATCCTCTGCTAAAACAGTATCTTAGAGGAGCCAAAAATTTAAGGCATCCCAGAAGATCACCAACTCTTGCATGGGACCTCAATTTTGTGCTGGAAAAACTCACCCTGCCTCCTTTTGAACCAGCAGCTACAGCAGATATAAAGTTTTTATCTTGGAAAACAGCTTTCCTTTTGGCAATCACTTCAGCAAGAAGGGTTTCAGAACTACAGGCCCTCATGGCTGTGGAGCCTTTTATTACATTTTACCCGGACAGGGTGTCCCTCAGGACCAACCCTTCCTTTATGCCTAAGGTGGTATCCATTGTGGCTCTTAACCAAACTATTCACCTGTCAACATTTTACCCAAATCCGCAGAACAAGGGGGAGTGGATTCTGCATTCATTGGACGTACACAGACGCTAAGATTCTACTTAAATAGGACCAAATCTCTAAGAAAGTATGAGCAACTACTGGTGGCATTTGCAGCCGGATCAGAGGGGAAGGCTATATCAAAGCAGACTATTTCTAAGTAGATAAGCCACTGCATTTGTTTCTGCTACTTGCATCATGGTAAACCGGTGCCCAAGGGAATCAGGTCACATTCCACCAGGGCTGCCTCTACCTCAGCAGCCTTTCTCAGAGGAGTTCCAACCAAAGACATTCTAGAAGCTGCTACTTGGAGCTCTGTTCATACTTTTACAAAGCATTATCATTTGCCTCTCTTCTCTAAGTCCAGGGAAGGCTTTGCGACTGCAGTTCTGCAGGGCCTTATAGCCGCTCCTAATGCTATTTAGCTCCATCCTCCCATCCATAGCTTTGGGATTCTACCCAAATGTAATGACTGCAACAGTGAAACATGAAGAACATAGTACAGTTGTGTACACTTACCATAAATGTAGATGTTCGAGTGTATTCACTGTTGCAGTCCGGGTTACCCACCTGCCATCCCCCTTTTTTGTAGAACTTGTCTTTCCTTCACTATATTCTAAAGCCTTTGTGGTGAATTTGCTTTTAGATGAAGGTAAAGTTTATGTTGCTAAAAGTGCATTTACATATTTATTCATATATATATATATATATATATATATATATATATATGTATTTTTTTTTTTTTTTGCTCCCCATTTGGGGGGCACCTGACAACTGGGGCAAGAAAAACTGAATTAAATGGCATCGGCGGCATGTTTTATACCCCTGACGACGTGATGTCATGGAAGAGGAGACAACAACCGATGTAAGACCCAAGACTTTGATATTTAGGCCGACTGAGGGCAACCTGCCAGCAGGTTACCCAAATGTAATGACTGCAACAGTGAATACACTTGAACATCTACATTTATGGTAAGTGTACACAACTGTACTTTTCACATGCTGAAGTACCAGTAACATATCATGGAACTTAAGCAAAAATTCGATACCTTTACAGACTGTGCAGAAAATAAAGAATTACAAGAGCTTATGCATTCTGCAAGTCAAGTCAGCAAGCATACTTTGCAATGTGGCATTGACGCCCTAGAAGCTTCTTGCAGGGCAGCAGTCACTGGTTCTGTACTGAGAAGGCTTGCTTGGCTTAAGGAACAGATCTTGCCAGACCATGTCAAATCAAAGTTACTAGATGCTCCTTTGAACAAGGACAATCTGTTTGGCACCAAAGCAGAAGAGGTTCTTAAAAAGATGGAAGAAAAAACTAAATCTATGCAAACAAAGATTTCTTGCAAGTACAGCCTCCTAGATTCAGTAGGTATTGGTCCTTTCCAGCCCCCTCAAGGCCATCTCAAACTAGACCCAGGGGAAACAGGCCCCCCAGACTACAGTCTCAGGGTATGCAGAGATCTAATCAATAAAGTGCCTCCACTTCACAAGCAGGGAGTGCTAAGCCACCCACTTATGGAAAGAATTCACAGTGACTTCTCAACTCCACTCCTTACCTCTCCCCAACTGCTCGTGCCCCTAGGAGGAAAACTTGCCCATCATGCAAAAAACTGGATATCTATCACCAAAGACCAATGGGTCCTCAACATTGTATCCCAGGGAGACAAATTTTACTTCCAGCCACTGCCAACCCCAAAAAGGTTCCCAGACCTTCCTTCGAACCAGTGGGCAGAGGCACAAAACCAAGTTCAATCCCTGCTCTCCATAAGGGCAATTCAACCTGTTCCTGCAGATAGGTCAAGGGTTTATTCCAGACTTTTCCTGGTACCCAGAAAAGAGAGTACTTGGTGCCCAATCCTAGATCTTTCCATTCTAAACACCTTCCTGGTGGTAACAAAATTCAAAATGCTCACCCTGCAGCATCTTCTTCCTATGCTGGCCAAAGATGCTTGGTTAGCCACCCTAGACCTAAAAGAAGCCTATTTGCACCTCCCTATCAGGGACTCATGCAGGAAATACCTACGCTTCAGGGCAGGATCTATGCAATATCAGTTCTCTGCACTTCCCTTTGGCTTATCCACTGCTCCCAGAGTAGTCACAAAATGCCTGGCTCCAGCCATTGCCTACTACAGACAGAGAAAAATTCAAATTTACCTGTACTTGGGCAACTGCATAATTCAGGCAGACAGGAAATGCTTGAACAACTACCAAACAGGAATCTTCGTAAATCAGCGTCTTTATTGGAAAAACAGGCAATAAGAAATCACAACTTAGCGCTTTCACCCTTGCAATAAGGGCATCATCAGAGTTATGCTTCATTTTGAAAAATCACATGTTTAAATAGCAAAGAGCTGATAGACACACCCCCACAGCAACCAATAGCAGCTCAATAAAGTTACCATCACACTCAAATAGTACTTAGAAATCTTCACACGCTGTTAAAATACATATCCTAATACCCTATAAAATTATATAATATACATTAATATTTATAATTTTAAAATACATAATATAATTTTAATGTAATTAATTAATATATATATCACAGGTAAAACAGGAAACCAACTTAAGAATATGAAGATTTTTAGGTATAAACAGTTTGCACTAATAATGCTGTTGCAGCACCTGACATTTGTAAAGAATCTTCTAATCTCCCTGGAGTACACTATCAACGAAAATAAATCAAAACTAGTCCCCAGTCAAAAGATTGTATTCCTGGGAGCAAGCTTGAACACAGCATCCCAGATGGCATTCCTTACTTCAGAAAAACAAGCCTGACAGGATACTTCACTCAAATGGCCACCAGAACCCAGCTGTCTGCAAGGAAAATCCTGTAGGCCCTAGGGTTCATGGCCTGTGGCATCCTACTAATTCCGTATGCCAGACTGCATATGAGGAAACTTGAATGGTATTTAAAAAGTTTTTGTTGCCAACATTCTCAGGACCTGGAAACTCATTCCTGTCATACCTTGTCCAAGGACAGAGTTCCTTTGGTGGGCAGCAGCATGCAACCACAACACGGGACATTACTCAATGCTACGCCACCCAGACCCTAACCACAGACACATCAGACTATGCCTGGGGGCACACCTGGACAACAAGTGTATTCAGGGCCACTGGAGCCCAAGTCAAATTCATCTGCACATAACCAAAAAGAGATGCTAGCTGTTCAGCACGCTCTAACAGCTTTCAGATCCCTACTCTCACCAGGACCCCTGCTAATAAAAACAGACAACACCACAGTTATGTGGTACGTCAACAAGCAGGGGAGAACCCACTCTAACTCACTCTGCAGGCTAGCCATGGCCCTTTGGAACACGACCTTGGACATGCAGGTCCATCTGCAAGCTGAATTCCTGCCAGGCAAACAAAACTCACAGGCAGATGACTTAAGCAGAAATTCTCCTAGACCCACACGAGTGGCAATTAGAGCCCAGCATCTACAGCCTTCTAATCCAGAAATGGGGGACCCCAGAGGTGTACCTCTTTGCCTCCCCCTGCAATCACCAGCTCAGCAAATTCTGCACCACTCAGCAAATTCTGCACCAGGACACCTCACAGCAGAGCTTGGAAAGTGGATGCCCTATCCTTCCAGTGGGAAAACCTCTCAATCTATGCATTTCCCCCTCTGCCCCTTCTCTCAAGAATATTACTCAAGATAAGACAGGGCAGACCAAAGACAATCCTGATTGCCCCGGACTGGCCACACCAGCACTGGTACCCACTACTGCACACCCTGACACCTACCCTAGAACCCAACCCTCCTCACTCAGCAGGGGGGACAGATCTTGCATCCGCAACTGCAAACCCTGAATCTTGCAGCCTGGCTTATTCCTTGAATTTTCCCCCAGTAACCAGCCTAAGCAAGCAGATGTTGGATGTCATTCTCGAAGCCAGAAGACCCAGTACAAGGAAATCCTATGCTGATAAGTGGAAAAGATATTGCTCCTGGATTCAATCTAAAGGAGAGGACACCACACTGCCCACCCTACCTCTAATCCTGGATTACTTAGCAGATCTACTCCACAGAGTCCTTCTCCTTTAAGAATCCTTCTCCATTAAGATCCATGCCTCTGCCATCTCAGCTCATTACAACACTAAGTCATCTCTCTTCTCTCACCCTCTCATCAAACCGTTCCTGAGAGGGGCAAACAATTTAAGGCCACCAAGGAGAGCACCCACCCCTGCTTGGGTCCTTAACTTTGTACTGGAAAAGCTCATGTTGCCCCCCTTTGAGCCTGCAGCATCAGCAGAGTTAAAATTCCTCTCTTGGAAAACAGCCTTGCTTTTGGCCATTACTTCAGCTAGAAGAGTGTCTGAGCTACAAGCACTTATGGCTATGGAACCCTTCATTATTTTTCTTGCTGACAGTGTCACCCTCAGGAATAATCCTTCCTTTATGCCTAAAGTGGTGTCCAGTGTGGCTCTCAACCAATCTATATGTTTGCCAAACGTCTTCCCTAATCCACAAAATAAAGGGGAAAGGATTCTGCACTCCTTGAACATGCACAGACAGCTCAGATTCTACCTGGATAGGACTAAGCCCTTCAGGAAATCTGTCCAGTTACTACTCAGTTGTGCACCAGGGGCAGAGGTCAAGGCCATTTCAAAACAGACAGTTTCCAAGTGGATAGTACATTGTATCCATTTCTGCTACAAACACCATGGGAAACCAACCCCTCAGGGGATCAGAACACATTTCACTAGGGCAACTTCTACCTCTACAGCATTCCTCAGGAGTGTCCCTACCAAGGACATTCTGGAAGCTGCTACCTGGAGTTCTGTACAGACATTGACCAAGCATTACCACCTGCCTGTCTTTTCCAAATCCAGGGTGGATTTTGCAACAGCAGTCCTGCAGGGCATACTAGCCAGCCCAAATTCTTCTTGACTGCCTCCACCCTTTCTTCAGCTTTGGGAATCAACCCAAGTGTGATGACTGCAACAGTGAAACACGAAGAACATAGTACAGTTGTGTGCATTTAGCATAAATGTAGATGTTCGAATGTATTCACTGTTGCAGTCCTGGTTTCCCTCCCTCCAGCCCCCTTTTCTCTCTCTCCTCTCTGTGTATATTACTCGCCCCTTACAGGGATATTGGTATTTACTTTTTACTGGTGGTGATTTTCCCACCATAGCTTAGCTCCCTATTGGGGGGCTCCTGACATTGGGGGCAAGAAAAACTGATGTAATGGCATTGGCTGCCTGTTTTTATACCCCTGACATCAGTCCTGGAGCGACAGCAACTGACGCAGAAATACTAAGTCATTGGTGTTTGGGCCGACTGAGGGCTGCCTGCAGGCAGATAACCTAAGTGTGATGACTGCAATAGTGAATACACTCGAACATCTACATTTATGGTAAGTGTACACGACTGTACTTTGCAGATCCTGCAGTTTAACTTGGAAGTATTGTACATGATCAGTAGTGAGAGAAAAGAATGCTAAAATGCAAATAGTACTAGTTAGATTGGGAAGTGTGATTATACTTTGACAGCACTTCTGAGCTTCAAATTCAAAACTGCATTCTGAAATGCCAGTGCTCAGAAGGCTAAAAAAATATTTGCTGGAAACCTGCTAACCAAAACTTTATCTTGCCTGTGGTGCTAATATATTTAGTTAAGGAGGGCATACAGCAGAAGCCCCCCCAAAACCCACACTGTAGGTATTTCATGTACTTTCAGACTTAACTGCCAGTGTCTCTGAACCCGAGATTCTGTAATGAATTAGAAATCTTTCCAAAGTCCAAAGTGTTCCATGAATCAGGTTTAAACAGAATTGGGTGGGTGTTGAGACTGGGAGCATGGCAGTTAGTCTCATTCACCATGCAGCTGCTAGTAATGTGGGTGGTGTAGTCTATTTTCTTTTCTGTTTCAGTCTTCAGTTTTATGTAATGCCAGAGCTGTTATAGCTGCTATATAACTACCTGTGTGTGCTCAGTCATTGTTATTCTTACAACAGTTGACAACTAGAGGAAGAAGCCATATACACAATTAACGGCACTGAGCTTCAGCACCTATTTGGAAGACTTCTGTATAGATCATTAACTTTTTTCAAATTGCATAGCATTTACTTTTCCATACTTCTGTGTACAATTTTTTTGTTTTGCTTTTTAATGTGAAGGTATTTGATTTTCAGTGATTTTTCTTTTGAAAACGGGCTCTGAAAAACAATATCTTGTTCTCTGAATCACATCTAATGTTCTTACATTTTTTTAAGTAAATGGTTACTAGATATTTTGGCTAAAATGTGTAAAAACTGAAATATAAAAGCTATCCATTCCCTCTACTTAAAGCGATTTCTGCATACTTGTCTTCTGTGCACTTTTGTAATTAGGAAAGCTGTACTTGGCTGCCTGATGTAATTGTTTACAATGAAAGAGGCAAATGTTGCAGAAAAAAAGAAGAAAACTGAGAAAATGGGTATTTATCCAGTTTCTTCTGGGGAAAGGATATGAGAGTTTTATTCTGCACCACATTTATCAATAGCTAGACCACATTTTTCAAAATCAGAAATAGTCTCACATTCTAACCCTGAACAGAATTTGTCAGTCATTTAAAATGTTGATATTTTTGAGGAAAATGGCCACTCCATGAGAGGTGTTTGAGTGCTTACTTTAAGAATATCTTAATTGAGGACATCTCAAGCATTTTTATCTAGATCTGCTTTTCAAGGAGTCAGACCTCCCAGGACCTTCTGATATTGGTCTTTCGACTGTCCTCGAGCTCCTTCCACCATGATTCACTTATTGGGATTCAACTCCTGTGTTGTTCCATCAAGGAAGGTCTTTTGATACAACAGATGTGTTCTTGCCATATCAGATGAGTGGCAAAGCAGCCTCCTTGATTTGTCCTGTGTGCCCTACCACCATTCTGCTATGCTTGGACATCTCTTCCATTCAACAGCTGCTTTTAGGCTTCCTTGCAAATGTAATGTGTATCTGGTTGAGGTTGAACTGGCGGTCTGAGTGGCTTCAGATGTGTGTGCATCCCTAAGTATAGAAGATTTTAAGAAGAATAAGAAAAAAGTTGGGATTGGTGGAGAGGGTATACCCAGTGCTGAGATTGCCCTTGCAGATGAATTAATACTTTAACATCTTGCTTAATTTAGTTTCAGCTGTTTTGCTTCATGAGATGAAGGTATCATTTCTTAAAGGTCATTTCGTGTGTCTTTCACTGTTTTGGTCTCCTTGTGCACCACTTCCTGTACCAGAACCCTTGTGTTCTTTAAATCATTACAAACACGTTGGGGGTTAAAATAAATTTAACATAGTGTTTTTAAGAAGTGTTCCAGTCTTGCTTGAAGGAGTAGGGAAAATATAATAACCTGTGAGGTGCTTTCTTGTACTGTCTTTTGATGAGTAATAGTTATCAAATCATACCATTCAATTTGTAACATACCATATATGGTTCACAACAGAGCCTATAGAAATATGTCCTTGTTCCTACAGAAATGTGAATGAATTTTGCTGTAGCATTTTAATTTCTGCTTTAATTACAGGCATTAAATGATCAATGTACTTGCTAGTTCAAAAGACATAATTTCCTTATAGTTTTCTAAAAGAGACCATGACATGACCCTAGACTCTCCTAACCCAGTTGTACATATAGTTCATTTTGTTTTTCACAGCTTTATTTTCATCTGGAAGCTCAACTCTTATTTCTTTCCAGTTAAGCTGGCTTTCTACTCCAGTAATTTCAATAGCATTGTCATGTGTTTGCTCCACTGTTTTTAGCTTCATTTGCTGTTAACACTTACAGGTCACTTCTTATAAGTTCCTTTAAAAATGGGAGAATCTCCTGAAGATATGGTCCAAAGCCTAGAAAGGGAGACGCATCTTGGGGGACACTAGCCTTATTTTTGTTTTTGCCACACTCTTGATCTAGACAAAAATAAACTAGGTAGTAAATAAAATGCCATCCTGGTAATGATGTAAATCCATTCAGGCAGTAGTGGTTATAATCCAGTGCAGATTACCCAGATTAAATCCACACTGCATGATTAGGGCAATGCATAATTGTATTCATGATGGATCCAGGGAAGTATTTAGTACAGAGGAGAGGTGCTGTATCTCAAAACATTTAGCTAAAAGTACCCTGCTCATACTAAACATTTCTTCAGGGTTCTACTTGTGACCAAACAGTTTTGTGTAAGAATACCCATCTTGCTTTGGAATTATTGGTAATATCTTTACAGATGCCCTTCCATATCACTGGTGCCCTTTTGTTTACATAAGGGATTCCCTGCCAAGGATAGCTCAGTATCTGACCAGAGTACCAAAGCCTTAGGATTTTATAAACGTACGTCACACATGTTTCTCGCTCAAGGCATAGGGCATAAAAGTGATGCAAGGCCATACATACCTCAGAATTTCTTTGGCATCAGTTTGAATGCAACCATTTATTATCTGAATGAGCTTTCATCTTTCTGGTTATTGAGCTGTGTTTCAGGTAAGTGCCCTATTGAGGTTTCTTCTTATCTTTTTCATTTTTGTGAGTTTACACGTCATCCAGAAAGAGAAAATGTCAGTGTGGGAGGCAGATTCCCCATAAAGATTATCACAAGCAGTCTCTTTTCTTTTTGGGTGTTTCTCATGATCATGTGCAGTGTTCTCTCTGACAGGCATTTTCCCTAAGACCCTATGTAGTTGTCTCTCCTCCTTGTTTGTTTACCTAGAAAACCAATGTGTTAAATTGTTGGTGCAAGGTGCTGTGGTGGAATCTTCCTGTCCTGAAGGTCAGCAACCTGCCAAAAAAAGGCCAATAAACTCTGGTCTGATTCAGCTGCTGTCCCACCTCCTCTGAACATCTCTCTCTCGAGGCTGATGAAGTCCCGGAGGATCACCTGGTTGTTGTCTGATTCCTCTGCCACAACCCTATTGGAAGCTGGGATGGCTCTGACTTCTTGCACATCTTCAATGGCTGTGCAAATGTCTGATCCAGATGTTGAAGGGTAACTTGGGCTGATTATTTCAGAGGGACTGAGGGGAATACCGCAGATACCTGTTCAGGAAGAGATTCCTACTACTTTGGTTGAGTGTAGCAAGGGTCTGAGCCTCCTAGGGCATTTAGGGCAGACATCCCTTAAAAAAAAAAAAAACAAGCATATTTCCCCTGCTGCCAAAGATCCCTAGTGTGAATGGCAGGATTTTACCCAGGGTGCATTCATGGCTCTAAAACACCCCAAGGAGTTTCTCTGCCTGATGTTCATCGTGTTACACTGCTGCAGTCATTACACTTGGGTTATCCTGCCGTCGGGCGGTTCCGCAGTCTGCCAGAGTTCAAATTCTTGGTCCGGCGTTGGTTGCTGTCACTTCTTTCCTGACGTCAGTGCGCCAGGGGTATACAAGATGCATCCGACGCCATTTTCTTCAGTCTTTCTTATCGCGCGGTGCCTGAAGCAGAAGCAGTTCGCAAGTGCTGGTCGGCCGACTCCTGAGATTTTCGAAGTCGAATTTCAGATCCGAAGTATTCAATAAAGCCAAGTACCCCGTTGGGGAAACTTTTTTCTTCCCTCAGACCGATGTCAGAAAAAGTTAATAATTGTATTTCTTGTGGGAAGCAAATACCTCATAAGGACTTCCACTCTTACTGTATTCCATGCCTAGGCCCTGATCACGACGTCACTAGTTGTCAGTTCTGTGCTAGATTTAGCAAACACACTATAAAAAAACGTTTTGATTTTGCTTTGCACTACTTTGGTCGAAGGTTCAATTATACTATGCCGTCGGATCAACCGACGACCGCAATACTGAAAAAACGCAAGGACAAGGATAAAGACAGGCATCCGAGGTCCAAAACCAATGACGAAACCTCTTCTAGGCCAGTCGCCGGTTCACCGGCTCTCAGTGAGGCGCTTTCACAGCCCCTGACACCCGCTACCTCAGAGCCACAGGCCGCCTCCGACTCCCATGTGGAGACAGTTAGGCCTCTGGAAACTCAAGGTATTGGGCCTACGGAAACTAATCCCTCAGATGGGTCCGGAGCCGCTGAGCAGGCATCGGCTTCTGAGAGTGTTTTTAGACCTTCACAACTTACCATTAAAACAACAGCCAAGACAAAAGTACCATTAAAGACAAAGAAACAAGTACAGCATTCTCCTGGACAGTCCTCTATGCCTAAGAAACAGATGCTCAAAATGGCTGAAGACCTGATTACTGTAATCAGGGTTTCCCATCCCCCTCCTGAGAAAAGGCCTAGGCAGGATACAGACTATGATTCCTCTGATCAGGTTTCTATTTCCTCTGATTCCTCTTCAGACCAGGGATACTCTGTATCCCCCTATGAGGACTCTGATGCTGAAGAATCTATCCCTTCAGCCTCTCCTCCTGAGGATTATTCTTTTGGGGAAACTTTACATACCATGAGGGAGCATTTCCATTGGGAAAGTCAGGATTACTCAGAATCCAAGAAAAGACTCAGGGATTTCCTTTTATTGCCTCAGCACAGGCCCCTGGCTATTCTGCCTGTGTTAGATATTGTGGATGATGTGTTCTCTGAATCCAGCTTATCTCCTGTTTCTTTGCCCCCTGCACCAGCCAAGCCCGATAGGTATTATAGAGTCCCTGACTCTCACAAGTTTCTTTATAAAAACCCATCTGCGGATCCAGAAACTATTTCCTAGGGTCCAAAAGGGGTTAAGGCTTCCATTGCAAAAAAATCCAGTACCATCTGACAGAGATTCCAGAGCTTTGGATAGATGGGGGAAGAAAGTATACACTTCTGCAACTTTAGCAGTAAGAGCTTTAAATTGCCAGTTTCACATGCTTAAGTACCAACAATATTTAATGGCTCAGTTAAAACAGAAAATGCTTGCAAACTCAGAAACTCCTGATTGTAAAGAAATGCAGGATTTATTGCATGCAGTTGAACAGGTGGGAAAACATACTCTGCAATGTGGTTTTGATTCTTTAGAGGCCTCTTGTAGAGCCGCAGTTACAGGTTCTGTGATTCGAAGACATGCTTGGTTAAAAGAACAGAGTTTACCTGATCATGTTAAGGCAAAATTATTGGATGCTCCTTTACAGCATGATACCTTGTTTGGTGTTAAGGCAGAAGAGGTGTTAAAGAAAATGGAGGATAAAGCTAAATCTATGCAAACAGTCAAGGATTTCTTACAGGTACAGCCACCTCATTTTAGCAGAAATTGGCCAACAAAGAATTGGTCCTTTCCAGTGTCAGACAGGCCACAGAGAGGCAGATACAGATGCCCAAGAGGCAGATCTCAACCCCAAGGCTCAAACAGACAATGACAGTGGGGCACCTCAACCACAAAAGGAGGTGAGGACAAGTCTCAACCTTACAGGAAACAGTCACAATGACTTTCCCCTTTGTACGCCAAGCACTTCCCTTTTGGAAGCCCCCTTAGGGGGAAAACTAGCACTTTTTTCTCAAAACTGGCAAACAATCACCCAAGACAAATGGGTTCTGAATATTGTGTCTCAAGGTTACAGGTTCCACTTTCATACTTTACCAAGGCTAAAAGGAATGCAAGACCTGCCACAAAATCAATGGGTAGAGGCACAAAAACAAATTTCAGCCCTCCTGGACATGAGAGCTATTCAAAAAGTACCACAGCAGGAACAAGGACAAGGATTTTTACTCAAGACTCTTCCTGGTCCCCAGAAAGGACAAGGCCTGGAGGCCCATACTGGACCTTTCAATTCTAAATACTTACCTGGATATTCCGAAATTCAAAATGTTGACATTACAGCAGCTTCTACCCATGCTGGGCAAGAAGGCTTGGCTTGTTACTCTGGACCTCAAAGAGGCATACCTGCATGTCCCTATCAGACAGAATTGCAGAAGATACCTCAGATTCAAAGCTGGTACAATGCACTACCAATTCTCTGCACTGCCCTTTGGCTTATCTACTGCACCCAGGGTCTTCACAAAGTGCCTGGCACCAGTAATTGCATTTTGCAGACAAAAAGGAATTCAAATATATCCATACCTGGACGACTGCCTCATTCAAGCAGAGACAAAGGACATTCTTCTACAACATATGGCATTTGTAAAAAGGTTGTTAATTTCTGTAGGGTACACAGTAAACGAAAAGAAGTCAAAACTAGTGCCCTCACAACAGATTATATTCCTGGGTGCCAGTTTAAATACAATTGCCCAGATGCTTACCTCACGCCAGACAAACAAGTTCAACTAACTCAATATTTCCAATTACTGGCAAAAAAATCCCATCTCCCTGCAAGAAAAATTCTGCAGGCCCTGGGATTCATGGCATCCTGCATACTTCTAATACCATATGCCAGACTGCATATGAGGAAGTTACAATGGTACCTAAAAAGTGTTTGGACTCAACACTCTCACAGTTTAGAAGCAGTAATACCAATGATTCCCTGCCTACAACAGGAGTTTCGATGGTGGGCACAGGCATGTCACCTAAACAAGGGTCAGCCTTTCACCCTACCCACAGCCAGGCAGACTCTAACAACAATGCTTCGGATTACGCCTGGGGGAGCACACATGGCAGGAAAATGCATTCAGGGCAAGTGAACCACAGACCAGATGCATCTTCACATCAGTCAAAAAGATGTTGGCTGTTCAAAATGCCCTAACAGCTTTCAAGGACCTTCTGCATCCAGGACAATTATTATTAAAGACAGATAACACCACAGTAATGTGGCACATAAACAAGCAAGGGGACACTCATTCTTATCCCCTATGCAGGCAAGCCATGACCTTGTGGAATACAGCTGTAACGTATCAAGTTCACCTACAAGCACAATTCCTGCCAGGAAAGAAAATACTCTGGCAGGCGATCTAAGCAGAAATATCATGGACCCTCATGAATGGAAATTGAATCCACAAGTATTCAGCATGGTAATGCAAAAATGGGGATGCCCAGACGTAGATTTTTTTGCCTCCCCACTGAATTGCCAACTTCAAAAATTCTGCACAAGGACTTATCACAAACAAGCATGGAAAGCGGATGCCCTTTTGTTCAGCTGGAAAAACCTAAAAGTTTATGCCTTCCCGCCACTGCCTCTTCTTTCAAAGGTACTCCTAAAAGCCAGACAAGAAAAAACACAGATGATCCTGATTGCTCCAGACTAGCCACGTCCGCACTGGTACCCTATCTTAAGGAACTTAGCTCAAGACCCACCATGGATTTTGCCTCAAATTCCACACCTTCTGACTCAACAAAACAATCAGATCCTGCACGGTCAGCTCAAAACCCTAAACCTGGCTGCATGGCAGATTCATTAGTCAAACAGGCAACACCTCTCGCTAAAGCTGTTATGGATGTCATTTTGGAAGCCAGGAGGCCTAGCACCAGGAAAGCTTACTCAGAAAAATGAAAGAGATTCTGCGCCTGGAACCAGGCTCAAAGTCTTGACCCTCTTGTTCCAAATATTCCTCAGATTTTACATTACTTAACTGAGATGCTGGACAGAGGCCTATCCTTCTCATCAATTAAGATACATGCCTCTGCCATTTCATCTCATTACAACACGGATCCTCCTTTATTCTCTCATCCCTTGCTAAAGCAGTACCTCAGAGGGGCTAAAAACATAAGACTGCCCCAGAGAGCACCAACACCAACTTGGGACCTCAATTTTGTTTTGGCAAAACTAACCCTGCCACCTTTTGAGCCAGCCAATACAGCCAATCTAAAATTATTATCATGGAAAACAGCTCTGCTCCTGGCAGTAACTTCAGCACGAAGAGTCTCAGAGCTGCAGGCATTAATGGCAATGGAACCTTTTATAATTTTTCATCAGGACAGGGTTTCTTTAAGGACAAACCCCACCTTTATGCCAAAGGTGGTATCTAGTGTGGCTCTTAACCAAACCATCCATCTGCCAACCTTTTATCCAAACCCCCAAAATAAAGGGGAGAAACTTCTGCATTCTTTGGACATACACAGGCAGCTACGCTTCTACTTGGACAAAACAAAAGCTTTCAGGAAAACTGAGCAATTGGGTATGTAGCATATGCTGCAGGATCACTGGGCAAGGCTATCTCAAAGCAGACTATATCCAAATGGATAGGACACTGTATTCATTACTGCTACACACAGCATGGAAAAGAAAATCAGTCCCAAATAACATTAGGCCACATCCCACCAGGGCAACAGCCACTTCAGCAGCCTTTCTCAGAGGAGTACCTACCAAGGAAATTTTGGAGGCTGCAACTTGGAGTTCAGTGCACACCTTTACCAAGCATTACCACCTGCCCCTTTACTCTAAATCCAGAGCAGGATTTGCCACTGCAGTTCTGCAGGGCCTCATAGCCAATCCTAACTCTTTATAGTCCAGCCACCCAACCTTAGCTTTGGGATTCTACCCAAGTGTAATGACTGCAGCAGTGTAATACGATGAACATAGTACAGTTTTGTACCTACCATAAATGTAGATGTTCGAGTGTTCACACTGCTGCAGTCCAGGTTACCCTCCATCCCCTCTGAACTAGCTGGACTTATCTATACCTTTCTATCCTATACAACCTTTGTGGTGTATTTGCTTGTAACTGAAGGTACTGCTTTTATTTTATATGTATAATTTTTATTAGCAATATGTATTGCCTACCTACTTGGGGGCACCTGACATCTGGGGCAAGAAAAACTGAAGAAAATGGCTTCGGATGCATCTTATATACCCCTGGCGCACTGACGTCAGGGAAGAAGCGACATCAACCGACCCCGGACCAAGACTTTGAAACTCTGGCTGACTGCGGAACTGCCTGACGGCAGGATAACCCAAGTGTAATGACTGCAGCAGTGTGAACACTCGAACATCTACATTTATGGTAGGTACAAAACTGTAATTTCTCCCTTGCTCATCTACCCCAATTGAGGCCCAGAGAGCAGGACTGCTTTGAAGAAGATTTGGATTCTGGGGATGAATCTTTGGCACATTTCTCTCTAATCCCTTCTTCCTTGGATTATGGTTTTGAGGAGGAAGATTCTATTAGCTTGGATGCCCCCTTGGAAGAACTCTCCTTCAGGGATACTATGTCTCGCATGATGGAATATTTTAAATGGGACTGTTCTGAGGTTTCTGACATTCCAAAGAGGTATTATGAAGTCCTTTAAATGGAGTCCCCTAAGCCATCTGATGTTCCTCCAGTCCTGTCTGCCCTTCTAGGTAGCTTTTCAGCAGCCTGTGTGACACCAGATTCTCAACATGCAGCCCCTAAGAAGCCTGATAGATTTTTACAAGGGGTTCAAATCTTTCCTTGTCTGGACGACTTGTTCATTCAGGCTTCCTTCTCTGAGGTCTTGCTTCAGCACTTCCAGTATACTGTTGACCTTTTACAAAGCCTGGGGTTTACAGTAAACTTTCAGAAACAAATCTTGGTTCCTTCTCAGGATCATGCGTTTCTCTGTTGCAAGATTCATACCATTCCAATGCTGGCATCCCTCCCTCCTCCCAAGGCTGTTTCTCTAATCAATTTTTTCACTTCCTTCTACCTCTGCTTTCAATTAGAGACAGGGAATTTCTCCGGGCCCTGTATTCATGACCTCTACCATTCCTGTGCTACATATAGCCAGAATTCATATGAGGAAACTACAGTGGTTCCTAAAGTTTGTATGGCTTCAAAACTGTCATCCAGTAGATTTTCTAATCCCTTTTCTACAGTGCGTCAAACTTGAGCTTCAGTGGTTCATCAGCTGTCTGTCAACCCCAGATCTTCCTTTCCAGCCCCCAGTCCCCTGTCAGGAACTTGGATGCCTCAGACCAGGGTTAGGGAGCCTCCTTTGGTTCCCTCAAGGTCCAGGGTCTCTAGCCTCCTCATCAGAGGTCAGACCACGTGAAGCATAAAGGAGCCTTTTCACCCTTCAGCTCTTTGACTCCCTTTTTCTTCCAGGGCTTCTGAAAGTCTTCACAGACAATACCACAGTGATGTGGTGTATCAACAAGCAATGGAGGACGTGGTTCTACCTTTTGCAGACTGGGTCTTTAGATGTAGGATCTAGCTGTCCAGTGTCATGCAACTCTTCAGACTGTATACATTCCTTCAGAGCAAAATGTAGTGGCAAAAACACTCTGACCAGGTGCAATACGCAGACTCATGACTGGATGCTTCACAGAGATGTCAGGTACCTTGCCTCCCCTTTGAACAGACAGTTTCCTCTTTTTTGCATCAGAGTCCTCTGACTTGGAAGGTGGATACCCTATCTTTTTCTTGGAAGGACATGTTTCTCTATGCCTTCCCTCCCCTTCCTCTGATTCCAAGGGTCCTGTTCAAGATAAAGCAGTACTCCCTCAAAATCTTGGTGGCTCCTCTTTGGACCACACAGCGCTGGCTCCCCCTTCATCTAGCCAGGGGCAATCAACACAAGTTGCCTCCTAGGGTAGACCTATTCACACAGAACAAGGGGTTTCTGATCCATTCTGACTTCTCCAGTCTTCAACTGACATTGTGGGTGATAGGGTTTTGATCCCTTTTAGCCACCTTTTTTCTGAGGACATGCATAGGATTCTGCAGGAGGCCAGGAAACTCACTATCAGGATATTATATGTGTCCAAACGGAAGAGATTTTCTGTCTGGTGCCTTGCTTGTAACCAAGATCCATCATCTGTGGGGATCTCTCTGGTTCTGTCTTGCTTGTGAGAATTGCTCAATGCTGGGTTAGCATATGCTTCTGTTAAACCTTACCTCTCAGCTATTTCTGCTTGTCTATCATTGACTCCTCTTACTTCTAGGTTTGAGGTCAAACAATTTCTTAATGGCATCCTTCATATTAAGCCTCCCAGAAAGCCTATTCTATCTTCCTGTGTCCTCAGTTTTGTACACAAAAAATTGTCTTGGGCTCCTTTTGAGCCTGCAGCTTCAGCTTCCTTACAGCATTGTACATGGAAGACTATATTTCTTTTTGGCCCTTACTTCA
The DNA here is from genome assembly GCF_019279795.1 of Protopterus annectens. Taxonomy (NCBI): domain Eukaryota; kingdom Metazoa; phylum Chordata; order Ceratodontiformes; family Protopteridae; genus Protopterus; species Protopterus annectens. Next base: position 609,730,325 of record NC_056744.1, read on the forward strand.
GCTAAAATAGTCTGTGAACTGCAGGCTGTTATTGCTGTACCTTCTTTCCTGTTTTTTTCATAGAGACATGGTGTCTTTAGGTACTAATCCTTCTTTAATGCCAAGGTGGTTAATGAATTTTCTCTTAAGTCTGTTAATTTGCCTGCCTTTTGTCCTTCCCCGCAGTCTGCAAGTGAAAAGGTTCTTCACACTTTGGATTTGCATAGACAGCTCAGATATTATTTGTATAACGCTAAGGCCATTCACAAATCTGAGCAACTTACTTCTTTTCATCCCAGATCACTTGGTTTTGGCTGTTTTTAAGCAAACCACATCCTCCTGGATCACTAAGGCCATTTCATTTTGTTATTGCTTTCATGAAAAATGTCTTTCTGCCTCTGTAAAAGCTCATTCTACTAGGACTGTTGCTTCCTGTGGTGTTTTTTTCCCCTAAGCATTGGATACCAGTTCCATCCTTGAGACTGCTACTTAGACCTCTCTCCATGATTTCACTAAGCATTACAAATTGGATGTTGTTTCCAGAGTAAGACCTGGCTTTGCCAAGAGGTATTCTGCATGGATTTCTTGAGGGCTTCTCTGTGCCTGCCTCCTCCCATGTTTCTATTTGAGCTTTTGTACTCCCCCTTTTGTAAAGAGTACTGCAGCAGTAATATGGAAAGACAGTACAGTTGTCTAAAATCTTGCCTTAACTATAAATGTCCTTCACTTTACTGTTGCAGTATTCACTCCCTCCCTCACACCCATTCGGCTCTGCTTCTTTCCTTTTATCTTTCTGGCCTAAAATTCCTTTTCTTTTTCTCCTTCTGGATGCACATGTTCCTCCTAATTTCTAGGACTGTTGTCCATCATTTCTGAGTCTACATTCATACATTACCTTTATGCCCTACATTAGCAGGAAATATGTGTGCAGTTTACAACGGCTATAAAATCCTAAGGCTTTGGTATACTGGCCAGATGTTGGGCTACCCCTGGCAAGGAATCTCTTTTGTAAAGAGTACTGCAACGTTGAAGAGAGACATCTACTATTACAGTAACAATTTACACAACTGTACTTTTTTTAGCATCAGATTTGTTTTCCCATTCAGTTTATTTTTGTCTTTAGCTTTATATTTGTCTGAAGTATCACAATTATTGCTTCCTTCTCCTTTGCCAGTACCAAAATATTTAGGTATGTTTGAAACCTGAGTGCATTTAATGCTGATCAAACATTGTGTAAATTTCCTTTTAAATTAATCCTCTGCTGCCATTGTATGTGGAGCCACAGGAGGGTCTTCATGTGTTTATATATACTGCATACATTCTGGTGATTAGACTTTCCATTTCTTCAAAATGATTATATAAAGCTTAGCCTGTAAGATAAGTATGTCCATTTCTTCATGGAAGACTTTTGCAGTAGTGTAACATATGGGCTTCTGCTCCCTTGCTTCAGTTATCATCCAATCTTTTTCCATTGAGCTTAGATATCCCCTTCATGAGGATAACATTGAGTCTGTTTTAGAGGTCTGATAATTAATGGCACTTTTCACTTAGTGCCGTGCAAACAAATTGAAGTTGCTGAATATTGTTATCCTCGCACATTTGATGCTTTATTATAGTTTAACTATACCAAGTTTGAGGTTGCACAGCTCTAGCAGTAAGGTTTTTTAAAATGCATTCCCATACACCTGGGACTGCACACCTTTGGGTTTAGAGTATTTAGAATGGTGGGAGTGGGAGGTGCAAGGGGTCTTAACCCCCTCCCCAGCAAAAACCACCTTTTTGTCATATTTCTTATTAAAGTTTTCATTGCGTAACAAAAACAAAAGGCAGACCAAAACAAGCAGTTTATCTACAATGTAGCTGAAATATGCATATGCAAGTTTTACTGGTTGATTGAAAATAAAATAAAATTTAAAAAATTTGAAGAGCTTTTAAAACAAAGTAACAAGTTGCTCAAGTACAGTAATTGGATAGAGCATAAAGTCCAGGTCCACGTTATTTAAGCTCTGTGTTCATTTTGTCCCCCTACATCATCCTGTGGCACCCTAGCCTGGTGCCCAAGATTCATCACTGGGTCTACCTGCCACCTCCTACCCCCCCCTCCAGGCTTCCTCTGTAAAGGTGGGACCACTGCAGATCTTAACGGCATCCTGTGGGGTCAGGCCTTCATACCATTTACCTGGGAAATTTTTCTTTTATTCCCTGCCCCATCTTCCTGATTCCAAATGGTCTCTTGATATTGTCATGAGAGGGCTGTAGTCAGAGCTTTATTTGCTCTACACCACCAAAGTGGCATGAAGCTCCATGTTACTTTGATGTAAACTCCAAAATGCTTTCCTGTGTTTGAACTTTTTTCTTGAACTTGAACAAATCTTAAGTGCATCATTTCCAACTTTTTTGTATGGGATGACTGTAAATTAGTCATGTCTGAGACAAATCTTTCCTGTTCTGGTCAGTTCTTCTTTGCATCTAAGTCTCACTATCCCTTATGTTTTAAACTTTCAGTGAGTTTAGTGGTTTGTTATTTATGGGACCAGAACTAGTGTCTTGTTTCATCTTGGTTCTCGTTATGGAGAATTGTTGAGTGCTAGCTTTAGAATTGTATTCATGGTTTTTAAACCAAAAGACGAAAGGTTAATATTGATGGTCCAAGGATAATGGACTACATACATGTTGGTTTACAAAGTCCATTGAACATGTGAGCGAAATGGATAAATGCAGGTTTTGTAAAACAGAATTGGAAACTAGTCACACATATTGTTGCAAGGTGTAATACACTAATGAAAGAAGGACTGTTTATTGAAAGGCATAATACCATGGCAAGACTGATGCATTGGGGAATTTGCAAATGTTATAATATTGAAGCAGCTGAGAAGCATTGGAAACATGAGCCACAAAGCGTTATAGAAAATGAAGTTTTTATCACATGGGATCACCCACTACCAGCAGTGCAAAAAATAAATGCGAGAAACCAGATATAGTAGTCCATGAAAGGAAGACAAAAATATCATTGAAATTTCTACACCCAGTGACTACAGTGTCTTACGGACAGAGAGCCAAATAGTCAAAATACCAGGATTTACAGGTAGAATTATAGGCAATGTGGAAGAAAGATACCCAGACTGCTCCAATAGTAGTAGATGCAATGAGTCTTGTAAAAAAGAAATTATAGTCATACTTTTGTTACCGATGCATGTAACTCCATATGAATTGCAGGAGGAGTCGATTCTGGGCACATTGCAGGTGCTGTGAAGAGCACTTCTGGCTAACATCAAAGATTGAAACAATACTAAGTTCATGAACTTTAATCATACTTTGACGTAGGAATGGGATCCGTTGCAGTCATGGTATTAGAAACCCAGAAGACTTGGAGAAATTAAACGGAGAACTGTTGAGTGCAGATAGCTTTAGAATTGTGTTCATAGTTAGCTTATTTAGGTTTGACATTCATGACTTTCGCATTCTTTAATTTCTACTTCATACCAGTTTGGACTTTCTGACCTGCTTACCATTTTGGAAAAAGTGGTTCTCCACCTTATTATGCTTGGTGGTTCAGCAGGTTAGGGTATTAGTTGATGCATTATGTTTACTGTAGCAATGGAAATTTCTGTTTGCAGCCCTGTCCTTCCATTTTATGCCATGACATATTGTACAATTCAAGGAAAAAGACCAAGTCTTTCTTTCTTCAGTCTGATGTATGAAAAATATATGGTTTTAGGGTTTAAAATCCTTGGAGATATAGGGACCTTTTTGCAGTCCTAGCCTCAGATGTCTTTCATACTTTCATTAGCCACTGGTTCCTCATCAGTTTGTAGCTTGTCTTACAGGTTACAAATCCCACTAGTTTTGTTAGCCAGGATTCCAGAAGTGAGTGAAGCTGCTAGAAAGTCTTCATCCTGGCAAGCTTGTGCCTCCAAGTGGAAACATTTCTTAGACTGATAGGAGAAACCCTATACCACACCACCCTTTTGGGTTGCAGGCGATCTTGATTTATATCGGACACACTTGCTAAGTTGATCTTCAGTTATGACATGGTGAGCATGTATTTCTGTTCTCTGTCTGTGGATCATGACTTTGTGGAGGGCAGGATTGTAGCACAGCGCAGGCTGTCCAGCTATATCCTTAAAGAAAGGAAGCGTTGTCGACTTTGAAAAATTCCTCTCTGGGACTCAGACTTCATAGGTGACAGGCTTGCCTCTCCCTTGGACAAACCTGCTAATTTGGCAGCGTTGAAGTACATGTATTGGAAAAGCATCTTTCCTTGTGGCGATCACCTCTACATATTGTATCTAATAATTTGAGGCCCTAATATGTAGAGAACCATTTATGGTCTTTCATAAGGATAGGGAGCCCCTCCGGCTAAAACTACATTTGCTTCTGAAGGTGGTTTCAAAGTTGCCACTGAACCAGTCTAACAACCTTCAGGTTTTCTTTTGCAGTGGCAAAAAAAAAACGGGGGGGGTCTTCACACCTGAGGCATGCAGTGGAAGATCCATTGCTTTCTTATTTAGCTGCAGAAGTTGAGGAAGATGGGCCATTTGTTTATCTTTTTGTAGGAGAGAGAAGCTTGTAGTTGCTAAACAGACGGATTCCAAAAAGATTGCCAGCTGTATTAGTTTATTTGCAATACGGTAGCTAATCAGATAATGGAAAAATACTGTGGCCTATGCTCACTCCACCAGAGGAGCAGTATCCTGTAGTTCTTGCTGTGAGTGTGTCTACTGCAGACAAATTTGTCATAGCCACTTGATGTCCTACTCCCATGTTGCCATGTTCATAACATAAGGGATTCTCTGCTTAGGCAACCCGAACGTTCGGCCAGTATACCAAACATTTAAACTACTGCAAGGTATGTGTGACATTGCACATAGGATAGCACCCGACATAGGCCATAAAAGTGACATTTGCACGTACCATCCTCGGAACTTCTCTGCCACCAGTCCAAATGCCATTTCAGATGAGCCCCATTGGGGAATTTATCTGTTTTTTTTCTTGCTACTGCATGTTTTTCAGCGTTATTGTCATCCAAGAAAGGCAAGTGTCATTGTGGAAGACAAACTCAACACAAAGATAACCACAATCGATGTCTTTTCTGTCTGCAGTCTGCTCACGACTATAAGGCTTGTGCGATTTGTCAAGTGTTTGTCTTTAAGAAGCTCCACAGTCGTCTTTCTGCCCTGAACATCTACCTCTAGAATCAGAGATTCAAGCAGCTATCACTTGCAATGGAGGGTACGTCCGGTAAGCCTCCAAAGGTAAAAAAGGTTAGGCCTGAATCTTCTGCAGTGCCCCAGTACCTGGACGTCCGTTCAGTGCCTGGTTCTCTTCCTGCAGCAGGCACTGGTTCTGAAGCCATTAAGGAGAGTTCCATTAGCACGTCTGCAGAGGCCTTGCAGACGTCCATTCTAGATGTTAAGGGGGAACTGCAACTCACTTTCTTGGGATGTTCCTCACAGTACTTCTCCTGGCTTAGCCATTGAAGACAGTCTGTCTGTGCCAGAACCCAGGCCTACGTCAACCCTTCCATCCCAGCCTATGGTTGACCCTCCCCTTAAAAAGAAAAACAAACATGTTTCCACCCCTCGAGATCCTTCCCCAGACTAGCAGACTTTTTCCCAGGGAATTCTTAATGCTTTCTAGCACTAAGACCTTCCTCTATTCAGACTCCTCCTCCAGTTTCTCCTCCTGCTCTGCCTAAGAGTTCTGCTGTGGAAAAGGAGGCCTCTGAGGAAAAATTTGTTTCATCCTCAGATGAATCTCTGGCTTACTCAGCACAAATTGAATCCCCCCTGGGTTATGCTTCCCCTGAAGTTGATTCCAACCATAGGGACTCCCCTGAGGATGACATATCCTCTGGAGAAACAGTCTCAAGGATGAGAGACTTTAAGTGGGAAAGCTCACAAGTTTCAGAAGTGCAGAAGAGGTACAACAACCTCTTACAGATAGGACTTCCCTTCTCCTTCAGCTATTCCACCTGTGCTACCTGCCTGCCAGGATGCTTTTCTTTCTGCATCCAAAAAGCCAGATCCACAACCTCCACTCCCAAAAAAGCTGAAATAGGTTTTACAAGGTCCCTGAGGACAGCCAATTTCTTTTCAAATGTCCCCCTGCAGATTCTGCTGTGATTTCAGTGGCTGCAGATAGACCTTCCAGATTTTTGCCCTCCACTATCCTTCTTCCCTGAGATAAAGACAGCAAGATGATGGAGAATATAGGTAAAAAGTCTATACATCCTCTACTTTGGCCTTCAGGGCTATTAACTTATCAGACTTGCCTGTCTAAGTATGTTCTGGCCCTGATTTTTCAGGCTTCACAGCTGTTGAAAGATCTCCGTGATTCTGCAGCCAAAGTGCAGCTTTCCTGTCTCTCGACAGCCTCCTCCCAAGTAACTAGACACTCCCTTAAGTGTAGTTTTGATGCAGCTGAGGTATCTCCTAGATCAGCTGCATTGGGATCTGTCCTTAAGAGATGCTGTTGGCTAAGATTGCTGCCTTTGCATGATGATATCAAGGCAAAACTTATGGATAACACCTCTTGACAACTCTTTTTGGTGTTAATGCTGCTGCCCTTTTCAAATCCCTTCAAGAAAAGGGGAAAGAGTTACAGGAATTGAAGCACATTTTTGTTTCTCCTTTTCCAAGGTATCATTGGAATTTTCCTTCCAAACCTAATTTTGTGAGGAAGAAAACCCGCACACATCCTCTCCCTCACAAGAAAGGGACACACAGGAAGAGCTCCTCAAGATCTTATCCAGCCTCTGCTGAAAAGCCCCCCTTTCCTGACAAGCCAGGTAGCCTGTGACTAACTGCCCAGTCTTTCCAACATTCATCTTTCCCAGTGCCTCTCTCACTTTCTTTCTTCATGGACAAACGTTACCACAGGCAAATGCATCCTTTCTGTTGTCCAAAACTGCTACTACATGGTTTGGAAATCCATCCCTCCTTTCATGGGCATCCCTCAACCCCCCTAGAGACCAGCTCCTTCTTGTCCCACAGGTGCTTCAAGACTTGATCTCATAGAGAACCATTCAGGAGCCTCCCCCTCTGCAAAGAGGTAAAGGGTTCTAGTCCAGGATGTTTCTAGTCCCCAGGAAAGATGGTCCATGGAGATCAATTCTAGATCTGTCCCAACTCAGTCTTTTTCTTCAGGTTCCTGCCTTCCGCATGCTCACTGTCCAGACTCTATTCCCTCTTTTGCTTCCTCAGGCCTTTTCTGGTTTCTCTAGATATCAAGGATGCATATCTTCATATCCCCATTCACCCTCTGTCCAGGAAAGTCTTAAGTTTTTCTGTTGCTTCCTCTCATTTTCAGTTTTGTGCTTTGCCCTTTGAACTCTCCATGGATCTAAAGGTCTTCACAAAATGCTTGGCTCCTGTCATTGCCTTTTGCAAACTTCACAGAATTCTGACATACCCTTACCTGGATGACCTTCCCATTCAAGCAAACCATCCAGACATTCTGCAGCAGAACCTGCAAACCACCATATCTCTGCTCCAAAGCCTGAGGGTTCGCTCTCAACTACAAGTCTTCCCTCAACCCTTCTCGGGATCAGGTTTTCCTGGGCAGCAGGGTAAGGATAGACCTTATGATGGCTTTTCTCCATCCTCAAAAAATGGTCTCTGCTGACATACTTCCAGCATTTGCTTCCTCTAACTTCAGTGTGAGCCAGAGAGTTTCTCCAAATGCTACAGTTCAAGGCATCTGTTATCCCCATGTTACCCTTAGCCAGACTTCACATGTGAAAATTCCAGTGGTATCTGAAAACTCACTGGTGCCAGCACACTCATCCCCTGCAGTTTGTTCTTCCTCTTCTCCCTTGTCTGAAGAAAGAGTTACACTGATGGATTCAGCAAATATCTCTGAATTCAGGTCTTCTTCTACATGCCCTGCTTCCTGTACAAGAGCTATTAACATGCTTTAGACATAGGGTGGGGAGCATCATTGGGAAACTTAAAAGTTCAAGGCCTTTGGTCTCCTTCTATAAGGAAGCAACTTATCAACATCAAAGAGATGTGGGCTTTGATTCTTGCTGTCCAAGCTTTCCAGTCTTCTCTCTGCCCAGGTCCCTTGGGACTGTTCATAGACAACTCCATATTCCTTTGGTATGTGAACAAACAGGGGGGCAAAAGTCATACCTGTTCTACAGACTGGCCCTTCAGGTCTGGGAGATTGCTTCTCAAACAAAGGTCACATTACTAGCTGTTTACCTTCCTACAGCTCAAAATGTTCTTGCAGACACTCTAAGCAGGTCCTTAACACAAGCCGACAAATGCATGCTTCACAGGGATGTGTTTATGGACATTCTGCACCGGTGGGGTACTCCTCAAGTAGATCTCGTTGCCTCCCCCCTTGAACAGACAACTTTCAAACTTTTGTGCCAGAGTCCCAGATCCTCTGGTATGGAAGGTGAACACCATCATTCTCATGGAAGGGGATGATTCATTATGCATCCCCCCTTCCTACTCATTCAGAAAGTTCTACTAAAAGTACAGCAGGACAAACAAAAAATCTTGTTGGTGACCCCCTTTTGGCCAAGACAGCAGTGGTTCCCTCTTCTGCAATTAGCCAAGGGCAGTCATCACAAGTTACCTCACAGAGCACATCACCTCACACAAGACAAGAGATCTTTTTTCCATCCACGTTTAACAACTCTGAGCCTGACTCTGTGGATGATAGGCTTCTGATCCCTTTCCAACACCTTTTTTTTCCTGAGGACATTCTTGTAGTCCTGCAGGAGGCCAGGAAACCCAATGAGATTCTACTTGTCCAAATGGAAGAGGTTCTCCATCTGGTGTCTGAAGAAATGACTAGATCCATTTTCAGTGAGCATTCACCTAGTTTTTTCTGATTTATGTAAGCTGCTTAAGGCTGGATTGACTTGCTCTTCTGTTAAAGCCCACTTATGCGCCATTTCTGCATGTCTGCTTCTATCTCCTCCTTTAGCTTTTAAGCTAGAGGTTAAGGTCTTTCTTAAAGGCGTCCTTTGCATCATACCTCCGAGGAAATCTTTTCCTCCTCCCTGGGATTTGAATTTTGTACTGGAAAAGCTTACTCAGGCTCCCTTTGAGCCTGCAGTCTCAGCTTCTTTGAAGTTTTGCACATGAAAGATGATTTTGCTGGTAGCCATCACTTCTGCTATAAGAGTTTCTGAACTTCAAGCCTTAATGGCTTCCCTTCTTTTTCTCATCTTCCACAAGGATAGGGTTTCACTCCATACTAACCCCTCCTTCATGCCTAAAGTGGTTAATGACTTGTACTTTAACCAAGCTATTCATCTACCTACCTTCTTTCCTTCCCCTCAAAGTTCTAATGAAAGAGTGCTACATACCTTGGATGTGCATAGGCAACTCAGATTTTACCTAGACAAGAACAAGTCCATTAGAAAATCAGAGCAGCTGTTTGTCTCTGTTCATCCCAGGGCATTGGGGAAAACTGGTTTCTAGACAAACTCTTTCCACTTGGATCTCTAAGGCCATTTTCTTTTGCTGTGTGATCCATGGAAAGATGCACTCTTACTCAGTAAAAGCTCATTCCACTAGGGCTGTAGCTTCTTCTGAGGCCTTTTTCAAAGGTTTGGACACTGCCTCTATTCTGGAAGCAGTTACATGGTCTTTTGTCCACATGTTCACCAAACGTTACAAGCTGGATACTATCTCCAGATCCAGAGCAGGCTTTGCCAGGGTAATCCTGCATGGTTTCATGGAGATGACTTCTGCTCCAACTTCCCTTTCCCTTTCATAAGCTTTCGTACTCTCCCTAATATTATGAATACTGCAACATGGGAGTAAAAGGACATAGAATAGTTATGTAAAATCTTACTTTAACCATAGATGATCTCATCCATGTTGCAGTAATGCTATCCCACCCTCCTTCCCACTTGGTTCATATTTTTCTTAAGATGTTTTGTTTTTACCTCTTATCCTTGTGTTCTGACTGGTGCATTCAATTCTGAGGATGGTACATGCAGACATCACTTTTATGGCATACAGTGGCTGCTGTCTTATGTGCAACGTTGCACATAACTTGTTGTAGTTTGTCTTTGGTATACTGGCCAGATGGTTGGGTCACCTAGGTGGGGAATCACTCATGTCATGACTACTGCAACATGGAAGAGAAGGACATCTATGGTTATGGTAAGATTTTACACAACTATTCTGTCTTCTTTGCATAACTTCACCAGTCATCATTATTGTATCAAACCGGACTGAGAGAGTCAGTCTGTTCAGAAGTTGCTACTCCAGGATATGAGTTTTCCTTGCTTCTCTTCTTTGATAGTTTCTGTTTGGAATTCATTCTAATTCTGGACCCATCAAGGAAGGGTCCTTAGCGTAAGTATAACAAGTACATTACTACCTTACTGGATTATTTTTGAGTGAATTCTCACTAACAAGTCAATAAATTCCTTTTCTCCACCCCCATGAGAGTTTATTCTGCCTGCTGTATCTTTTGGAGTTCTTTGTAAGTCAGGCAAGTATATATGTTTATACTACAAGTTTAATAATGTAGCCATCAAATACATATTGTTTCTTGTTCTGCAAGAAGGTACTCGCTAATAACGTGGGAAACGGGTGTGCTCCAGGATATGTACGCTTGTGTAGTTGACACATCAGGGAGCCCCACAACTGGGATTTTTCTGAAAAAATGTAAATTGAATGGTGAATTTTTTCCCATTCAAAGACCCATCTGGCACAGTACTCTCTTTGATCAGGTGATGCTACAAGAATGCATGTTTTACTGTCTTATTGTCTGCTCTGATGTAATTGTTTTTCCATTCTTTGGTTAACATTTTAAACTCTGCATGGAGATGAGCATTGCATTGTATTTGATTAAAAATGTAGAAGAAAAGATTGTACACATCTTATAATATCAGGACTTTTGAAGCACAACTCCTGGTAGATTTGCTTGTAGACATTTTTCATTTGGTCCTACTACATGTTAGAAATGGTCATCACTAAATACCTCATCAATACTTAACACACAAATATAGAGTGCATAAAAAAATGTTAGTGTCATTTGTAAGCATTAGTTTAATTTTGTTGAAGTGCAAGCTTATTTTTTATGCAGCCTTTTTTTTTGTCCAAGTACTTTATTGGACATTCCAGAATGTATTGGACATTCCAGAATGCATTGTTATAAATAAATACCCTTTTTAATTACTTTTTTTGAGCTTAAAGTAGTTATGCATAGGTCTAAGACAGGGTGTCCCAGTGGTGCAGTAGGTAGTATTGCTGTTTCATAGCACTGGGTTCCCCAGTTTAGTTCTTGCTTGGGGTGCCTTCTGTGCAGATTCTGCACATCTTCCCCATGTCTAAAGCTGTGCCATAGGATAATTGGAGTTTCTTCAGATTCACCTTAAGTGTGTGTGTGCGCGTGTGTGCGCATGTATGTAGTTGTGCCCTGCAGTGGGGTTGATGCCCTATCAACACCTTTGAATCTGCCAGCCACAACCTAATGTCATTTAAACTGCATGGGACTGTTGATTGTTTCCTTGAAAGCATACTTTAAAAGTTAACAAAATGACTATATATTTTTTTTATTTCCATATTGTAAACTAGGACTTTTAATCTGAATGTGAATTTCAGCTGCACTGATGTATACATATTTAAAGCCGTTTGTTATTTTTCAGTAAGTGCATTGGCTCTAAGGAAATTGTACACTGACTTACACCACCGCTGTTGCCTTTAATATTTGATCTTTAATATTTGTTCATGTTGCCTTTTTAACTCTAGGGTACGTGTGAACAAGAGACGAGTAAAAGAGATGGTGAAGGAGTTTACATTAATATGTCGGGGTCTGCACGGCACAGAATATGCTGCAGACTAATGAAGCCAGTCTAACAGATTCTAAATATCTTCACTTTCCTTTTTATTTGAAGTAACCTGCATATCCTGAAAAATATGGTTTTATTGTTCCATTTGATGTCAACTTCACCTTGCGAAAATACCGGGTTAAGAATGTCAGCAAACTAAATGAGCTACCCACTGGATATTTCCATGTAAAAGCACTTCCCATTTTTAGACCTGTAAAGCTTCCTCTGACGCTTACCTTTGGCTGGACATCCAGACAGCATGACTGTTTTCCCTCATTCAGATAGTTTTCTTACATTTCCTGTGGTACAAATTCATCCAAGTTATATATATATATATATATATATATATATATATATATATATATATATATATATATATATATATATGTGTGTGTGTGTGTATATACATTTTTAAACAAAATGGCTCAGTTAAAAGATGGCTTTAGGGAAACTGCACTTTGAAGTATTTTATGAAGGACAGGCCACTACCACAAGTCCTATAAATTAAAGCAGAGTTCTGTTTAATGCATACTGACTGTGTGATTCTGCCCAAGTGAGTGCTAAGTGTGTAATGTTTTTATGCAGTGGTTAAATTGTCTGGCCGTGTGGTGTGGCTTTCTCCTATAAAGATCTTGTGGACACTAGTCTTCACAGACTTCCTGAGGGAGTAGTTGACATTTCTTCCTCCTTCCAGCAAGTCATGAGGAATGCAAACTGAAAGAATGCTGCTGATTTTTAAGTGACTTTTGAAGACTTTTTGATCCATGTTATGTATGTACAACCCAGAATTTCTCAAGGATTACAGAATGTTCTTTGAGGCCATGCTGCAGCAGGAGGAGACAGCATTTATATCCTCAGAACTTGGAGTTGGTGTTAAGTAACAAACCAAGGACTAAATGAAGCCCTGTCTGTGGAATTCAGAAGCAACTGTGCTGTCTTCTCCTTTTTTTAAACACTGTTTTATTCCTTTATCTACCTCCCCCTTTCTGATATCTTTTTCTCGCATTTCTCCACCCATCTATGTTCTCTTACATCAGAAATAAAAATGTTTGTTTCCTTGTCTGTTTCAAAGTAATCATGGTAGATATTTGTCCATAATGAAATTCAGGTTGTAGTTATTAAAAAAAAAATGAAAATCCCAAAGGAGAAATTACAAGTATTACAAGACTGTTTATCTGTTACCTTTATTATCGGTACTTCTACAGATCTGGTTATTTGCACTAATGTGAATATGACAAAGTCCATACTGTGCTTACAACAAATGCTTGATTCTTGAAACACTATTTAGCAGTCTGGCTCCCACTGCCTTGTACTCTTTGTGTTTTGGTCTCTGACATCATTGTGTTTACTGTGCGTTAACTTACTATAATGTCAGGTGTATATAGAAATAAATAACTCTATTACTGGAAATAAATTGTTGACCAACACAGAAACTGAAAAAGGCATACATTAAATTTAATAGGTATTTGTCATTTGTGTCAGCGCTTTCTCTGTATGGTTTAGAAAAATGTTCACCTTTCCTCACCAGCATTAGGATTGAATGGCATTTATCTGCACAATATTTAAGAAGAATCATTTTGCATTATAACAAACTGTCTTTCACTAATGTCAGTCATTATTCAGACAGCTTTTTCCCCTGCACTGTTCTTCCAGGTTCTTCACTACAAAGGTCAGACTACAGCTGTTCAGATGGTACCAGTTGTCACGTGTCCCAGACCAAAGCTAGCTTGCCTGCTCCATCTTCAGTTCTTCTCATAGCTTTTGATTGTCTGGCAGTTTGGTGCAGTTATTTAAGACTGCATTGCTATACCTAGACCCTGCTGCACTCTTAGATTTGATTCCACAGCTGTTTGCCTACTGTTTGACTGCACGAGTGCATTAACTAGACAGTACTTTTTGGTTGCTTCTGAAAGTGGACTGTGGGTCAAGTGGGAACCTACCTAGTTAATTTTTGGAAACTGTTAGTTGCATGTGCATTTTTCTGGACCAACGTGTCAGTTATGTTTTACTTAAATTACCAGTCATTTAAGAATTAATAGCACTGCTTTTGAAGAATTCCAGCTGCAGGGGCAATTAGAAACAGTGTAAGAGACACTAGAACCACAGAGTACAGATAGCTTTCATCATGTCCTGCTTCTTAATGCCATAATGGACTGCACTGTTGCAAGACTCCACTTCTTTCCCCACTACAAAAGGGTTTGATTGCACACTCAACAGCCCTGGCTTTCTTTATTTTTCTCATTCTCCACTTGAAAGCTGTATCCATCTGGGTCATTTCCAGCCCCCCTCAGCTGACTCTCTAGACCTCAGTCACTCCTACTATTTCTTCTGAGTGTGATTTATAAAGTGTCCTTAACCCTTACAAGGCAGTGGGTAGCAGCTGCTTCAATGCTATGGTTCCATGAAATAGAGCAGAATGGAATTAGGAAGCATTATCCCACAGCAACCAATCAGTTGCCTTGCATGAGGAAGCAACACGTAGTGATATCACAAATGTAGAATGCATACTTCTGCATGTCCTGCACAGGAGTTTTATCATTCACTGTATCTGAAACTAGACGCATGCTTGTGAAGCAGAGGTTTCACAACGAGTACAGATTGCCAAACCCTTTCCCAGAATTGGAGAAAGGTAGGCAGCTCCATCATCATATTCCACCCATGTTCTTCTTCTTTCAGCTGCTCCCGTCAGGGGTCGCCACAGCAGATCAAATGTTTCCATTTCTTCCTGTCCTCAGTATCTTGCTCTGTCACACCAACCACCTGCATGTCCTCTCTCACCACATCCATAAACCTGATCTTAGGCCTTCCTCTTTTCCTGTTACCTGGCAGCTTCATCCTTAGCATCTTTTTCCCAATATACTCTGCATCCCTCCTCAGCACATGTCCAAACCATCGTAATCTTACCTCTCTGGCTTTGTCTCCAAACCTTCCAACGTGGGCTGACCCTCTAATATACATATTCCTAATCCTGTCCATCCTCTTCACACCCAGTGCAAATCTTAACATCTTCAACTCTGCCACATCAAGCTCGGACTCCTGCCTTTTGTCAATGCCACTGTCTCCAACCCATGTAACATAGCTGGACTAGCTACCCTCTTGTAGACCTTCCCTTTCACTCTTTACTGGTACTCGTCTGTCACAAATCACTCCTGACACTCTTCTCCACCCACTCCATCCTGCCTGTACTCACTTCTTCACCTCTCTTCCACACTCGCCATTACTCTGAACTGTTGATCCCAAGTATTTAAACTCATCCACCTTTGCCACCTCTACTCCCTGCATCCTCACCATTCCTCTATCCTCCCTCTCATTCACACACATATATTCTGTTTTGGTCCTGCTGACCTTCATTCCTCTTCTCTCTAGAGCATATCTCCACCTCTCCAGGGTCTCCTCCATGTGTTCCCTACTCTCACTACAGATCACAATGTCATCTGCAAACATCATAGTCCACGGGGACTCCTGTCTGATCTTGTCTGTCAACCTGTCCATCACCATTACAAGTAAGAAAGGGCTCAGAGCTGAACCTTGATGTAATCCCACCTCCACATTAAACACATCCGTCACTCCCACCGCAGACCTCACCGCTGTCACACTACCCTCGTACATACCCTGTACTACACTTACATACTTCTCTGACACTCCCGACTTCCTCATACAATACCACAACTCCTCTCTAGGCACCCTGTCATATCCTTTCTCCAAATCCAAAAAGACACAATGCAACTCCTTCTGACATTCTATGTACTTCTCCATCAACACTCTCAAAGCAAACATCGCATCTGTAGTGCTCTTTCCTGGCATGAAACCATACTGCTGATCACTAATCCTCACCTCCCTTCTTAACCTAGCTTCCAGTACTCTTTCCCATAACTTCATGCTGTGACTGATCAATTTAATCCCTCTGTCATTACTACAGCTCTGCACATCACCCTTATTCTTAAAAATCGGTACCAAAATACTTTTTCTCCATTCCTCAGGCATCATCTCACTTTCCAAGATTTCATTAAACAATCTAGTTAAAAACTCCACTGCCATTTCACCTAAACACCTCCATGCTTCCACAGGTATGTCATCTGGACCAACAGCCTTTCCATTCTTCATCCTCTTCATAGCTATCCTTACCTCCTCCTTGCTAATCCACTGCACTTCATGATTCACTATCCGCACATCATCCAACCTTCTCTCCCTCTCATTCTCTTCATTCATCAGCCCCTCAAAGTACTGTTTCCATCTGCTCCTCTTCATAGCTATCCTTACCTCCTCCTTGCTAATCCACTGCACTTCATGATTCACTATCCGCACATCATCCAACCTTCTCTCCCTCTCATTCTCTTCATTCATCAGCCCCTCAAAGTACTGTTTCCATCTGCTCAACACACTCTCCTCGCTTGTGAGTACGTTTCCCTCAGTATCCTTTATCACCCCTACCTGCTGCACATCTTTACTAGCTCGGTCCCTCTGTCAAGCCAATTGGTACAGGTCCTTTTCTCTCTCCTTAGTGTCCAACCTTTTATACACCTCGTCATATGCCTTATCCTTAGCCCTCACCACCTCTCTCTTTGCCATGCACCTCATCTCCTTATACTCTTGTCTACTTTCTTCATCTGTCTGACAATCCCACTTCTTTTTTGCCAACCTCTTCCTCTGTATACCCTCCTGTACTTCTTCATTCCATCACCAGGTCTCCTTGTCTTCCTTCCTCTTTCCAGATGTCACACCAAGCACCTTTCTAGCCTTCTCTCTTACTAGCTCTGCTGTAGTTACCCAGCTATTCGGTAGCTCTTGACTGCCACCCAGTGCCTGTCTTAACTCTTCCCTGAACATCACCTCACAATTACCATTTTTCAATTTTCACCATTTGATCCTTGGTGCTGCCCTCACACTCGTCCTCCTCTTCTTGATCACCAATGTCATCCTACAAACCACCATCCTATGTTGCCTAACTACACTTTCCCCTGCCACCACTTTACAGTCTCCAATCTCCTTCAGACTGGCCCTTCTACATAAGATATAATTCACCTGTATGCATCTTCCTCCACTCTTGTATGTCACCCTATGCTCCTCCCTCTTGTTAAAATACGTATTCAACACAGCCATGTCCATCCTTTCGCAAAATCCACTACCATCTGACCTTCTGTATTCCTTTGCTTAACATCATACCTACCCATCATTTCCTCATCCCCTCTGTTCCCTTCACCAACATGCCCATTGAAATCTGCTCCAATCACCAGTCTCTCACCCTTGGGTACAGTCATCACCACTTCATCCAACTCACTCCAAAATTTTTCTTTCACATCCATCGCACACTCAACATGTGGAGCATATGCACTAACAACTCATCATTACACCATCAATTTCCAGCTTCATAAACATTGCTCTATCTGACACTCTTTTCACCTCCAAAACGCTCTTAGAATACTGTTCCTTCAGGATAATGCCTACGCCATTTCTCCTTCCATTCACACCATGATAAAACAATTTGAACCCGCCTCCGATACACCTAGCCTTGCTCCCCTTCCATCTGGTCTCTTGCACACACAATATACCAACCTTCCTTCGGTCCATCATATCAGTTAGCTCTCTTCCTATACCAGTCATACTGCCAACATTCAAAGTTCTGACTCTCACTATCACAGTCCTAGCCTTTACATGCCTTTGGCCATGCTTTCTGCCTCTTCTCCTTCGGCCAACAGTAGCCCAATTTCCGCCAGCACCCTGTTGGCCAACAGTACTGGTGGCGGTCGTTGTTAACCCGGGCCTTGACCGATCATATTCCACCCATCTAAGCCTTCCAATCCTTGGGCCTGTTCCTACCTCTGTGCCAGTGGGGCCATTACAGGCAAAATTCAACATCATAGGAAAAATTCCTTGTTTCTTGTTATCTTGATGCCCTGTTAGAACTTTAATTCTAGGTATTACATACTTTATTTCCCATGCTGAATGACTTTTGCTGTATTAGTTGGTTTTGTACATGCCTTTCTTGCCTTGCCATACTTTGCAATTTCTAATACCAAGTGCCCATTTGGCAAACCCTTCCTACATGCAATATTTCTAAGTATTTTATCTTTTTTTCTGGATGGCCTGACACATTTTTCTGAAATTAGTCCAAAAACGGGGTATCCCCCAAGAGAATGTTCCAGAAATGGACCTTTTCTTCTTCTACGGACAAAAGATAACTGTGGAAACTTTGTCCCAAAGCACCTCATAAGGAAGCTTGGAAGCAGATGCCTTTTGTATGGCTTGGCAGGTCTGTTTCTTTGCTTTCCCGCCAATGGATACTACACCCCATTTTGACTCCGGTAGGATTGGTTCTCCCTGTGACTGGAATTTGTAAAAAGACAAACCATACATATTGCCTCAGTGTTAAGGTGCCTTTTATACACCACATTCTAGCAGTGCTTAGACTGGCAGCTTGGCTGATTTGACCTTGTTGCCTTTTAGGTACCTTTTTCCCCAGAGGATGTTCTTATTATCATGAGGGAAGCTAAGAGATGTGCTGGAAGGGAATCCTGCCTAATTAAATAAAGGAGATTTTTTCTGCAGAGCCAAAGGACTAATCAGAACCCCAGTGTCGGTCTGCCTGTCCTTACAGTACCTGATGCGGATATTCAGCTATGAGCCGGCAAATGTCTTTTCCAAGGTGCATCTTTCAGTTATCCCTGCCTGCATTCTTGTAGGTCCCTTTTGAAGTTTAGGTTACCTATCAGCTGATGATGGTATTCCATCTTAGGCCTCATAGAAAAGACATTGTTCCACCATGGACCTCAGTTTTGCCTTAGAGAAATTGACCCAGCCTATTGAACCAGCAGCTACAGCCCCTCTCAAATTTCCAAATCTGGAAGACATGCTTATTATTTGCAGTAACGTCAACCAGAAGAATATCAGAGATCCAGGCCCTAATGTGTAGAGACCCTTTCCTAGTCTTCCATAAAGACAGGGTTAGTCTCTATACAAACCCAACCTTCATGCCCAGTGTGATAGCAGAGTATTCCTTGAATCATTCTATTCAGTTGTCTGTTTTCTGTTCATATCCCCAAAACATGGGAAAAATCCTGCATTTTTTAGATGCCCGTTAGCAATTAAGATACTGCCTGAGCAAAACTAAAACCATAAGATCTACTGCTGAAATACATGTCTCTTATGCAGTAAAATAAGGGGAAAAAAAAGAAAACTAGTGTAAAAGCAGACTTCTCAAAATGTTCTGGCACAGTGCGTTGCATTCTGCAATTTACTTTCATGGTTAAGAGCTCAAGGAGCAGTTAAGATCCCATTCAGCCAGGCACACCACAGCTGTCTTAACTTTTCCAGAGGGAGTTGGCTATCATGTTATGTTGTATAGCATCTGTTATAGGCAGCTATGATGTCCTCCAAACACTGTTAATTGGATGTTATCTCAAGGAAATGGACAGGGTTTCCTAACCATTCTACTTAGTGTTGTGCAGCTTCCCCCTATGCAATGATCCTATCTGCTTCTGAATTCTTAAGCACTAGCAGTCTTCTCATATGTAAGGAAAATCACAACCATGATCCATACAGTGAAGATAATACAACTGTAGCAGGAGTTTGCCATAATGTTTGGTTTGAGTATTATTGCTCTAGTGAGATTTCCATCCCCTTTTCCTTTCCTTTCTGATTTGGGCATCTGGTGGCTGGGGTGGATCTCCCAGTCCTCTTTCCCCCTCTAAATACTACTGTTGTCCAAAATGCTTCTAGTTTCTTCAGTATGTGTACTCTTGGCAAGGTTTTGGCATTCATAGAGCCATTTCCGAAACAGCCACAAGCTGAAAAGGAAGATTATGGTTTAATATCCATTAACCATGCAGATCTAGGGGCTAGTTTGAGTGAACGCTGAGTACATGCAGGCAAGAAAGAACTGACAGTGATGTGGACTCATTTTGATTTTATACAAGGAACATGTTGAGATTTCAAGGATGCCACTGAGAGAGTTAAGGATGCATAAGTCTAGCCTTTTAGTAGACCTTCTGTGGTGAAAGTCCCAAGTGTAAGGAAGACTTTGACAGTGATCATACTTGAACAGCTACAGTTTTTTTAAGTTCCTAACACTGTTCTTTATTCTGGGTAAACATACTCATGCTTAAGCTTTGTATTGGTCTTAGAATCAAGCAGAACAAAGGGGTTGGTATTTGTAGTGATCATAAAGTTGGAATAAGGTAGATTTATTAAGATTAAATTTGTAGATGAAAATAAAAAAAAAATGTTTCTCATTAAAAGGATTTTAGAAATGTTATGGAAAGCAAAAATACATGTTGGTGTCAGTGAATTTATTAAATGGAATAGATGCTCCTTTTATATAAAGGTAACAAACTGGAGAAAATATTTTTATCATATTAACAGAGGCTCAATATGTAGACTGAATAGATTTAGAGAAAGAGGGCAGGCCTGATGTACATCATTCTTAATAGGAATTTGATTACAAAGATATGCCATTGATAAAGAAAATTGTGAGATTGTAGTATCATACTAGAGCATAGTAATCCGGAAACCCACATTTCTGCACTACAGAAAAAACAAAGTCAAACCCCGACACAGTTGAACGCTTTGATAGCATCAGTTGTGGGAGAAAAAGGAGGAGATATTTAGAGAATCATTCAGAAGAAAAAAATATTCTAAAGTTATGGTAAAATCTAATGTTTCCCTGTGTTCGATAAAGGGCAATTGAAGAGAAGTCCACGAAGGTAATACTTTTCAGTTTGTTAGTCTTAGACTATAGAAAAGATTTTGACATCTAGATTAATCAAATCATTGTCTGTCCGAGTCAGGGTTAAAAAGATCAGTTTTAATGTTTATGACTATATATTTTGATTGATTAATGTAAGAATCAGAAATACCAATGGACTGAAAAAAAACTTTGTAGTATGCTAACCAGTTTAAGTTTAAACATTGATAGAAGTCAGAAGTAATCCCATCAAGGTCTGATACGTAATGGGATTCGATAGTGGTTATGATTTTTATAATCTGTGGAAGACTTAAAGGTGCAGTTAAGTTAGGCTGTAGATTAGTGGAGTGTTTGGTAAGAGGAAGAGCCTCCTTGTGGCTCAAATTCTTAAGAGGAAGGCTTGCAGGTTTGAGAGTTGTAGAGGTTAATGAATGTTTCAGTAAATACAACAGCAATAGTGTCTAAATCCTTTAAAAAATAAAAAAAAAAGATTTAGTATCTTTCCAGATCTTAATCTTACATGTATTGCATCAGAACTACTTCAATAGATTGCATCACCAGAACATCGAAATATAAATAGCTGAGATAAAAAAAGAAAGTTGAAAAGAATGATCGTTCACAATGCCGGAAACAATAAAAGAGCTATTGTGCATGTCGCACAGAACTTAGACCTTCTGAATGTACATTGCTGCACAGTTACAAAACCCAGTTACATTACTTAAAGAAATCATTTGCAAACAAAAATGTAGCTTCTTCAACATTTTTGCAGGGCGGGGCACGTCACCCTGCACCCCCGGCAAATTATATATACCAACTCCAAGATCGCACTACAGTAAAGAAAAGGGTTAACTTACTGAGCCTCACTGTACCAGATTTCCATTCATAAGCATTAAAACAGGTACATTTTTTTTCTGAGTGATTTCTTTAAGTAACTGTTTTTTGTAACCATACTATGATATACATTTAGAAGGTCGGAGTTGTGTGACATGGGCAGTAACTCTTTCATTATTATTTTCAGCATTGTGAACAGCCATTCATTTCAACTTTCATTTTTTTCATCTCTGTTATTTGAATCACCAGAACATCGGAATTTAATCTACTGAAGTAGATCTTTTGCTCTGCATAATGGATGCAAGGTGTTTAGAAAATTGGGCTTATTAAAAAACAAATTTCTTTGTCATTTTCCTTTATTACCAAAGGAATTGTGTACATTGTTTGGTGAATAGCTCAGATTGAAGCACTTTAATCCAGCCATACATCATAATTTTTGCACATGGGTTTGGGATGCCACTTCAACAGTGGTAGTCATCCAGAGCCAAGGTTCAAATCACCAGGTGGCTAGCCCTGCCAATAGAAGTCCTAACTTCCTGTGCATTTCAAATTCAAAAGGTTTAATTTCTATGTAGTTGAGATTTTATTTATTTTTTTTTTGTGAAAGGATGCCTGCAAAATAGGTCCCATTTAGTTCAGCCTTAAGAATCACTCACAGAATATCAAAAATAGAAAATATGAAAATTCTGAAGTAAATTTGTTTGATCTTTCATCATCAAGCTCAATAGTAAGAGAAAGGTCTAATAAATTAAAAATTAAAGTACATTTGAACCTTGCCTGAGAGAAAGGCAAACTTTACATACTACACTGGTGGCATAGAGGGATAAAGCTATGATTATGACACAGGTAATGTGATTTAAATAGTGACTTACCAACTTGACAGCACTTGGCTGGATAGTGGGCGTGCCCATCCTGGTGGTGGAGGAAGGGCGGAATTGGCCCTGGCTGCTCTTGCCACTATTCCCAGACCCGATCATGGTTGGAGAGCAGGGACTGAGTTGAGGAGTATAGTTAGAGCTTGGTTATATGAGTATGGGCACCCAAGCCTTTGCTCATAGCCTTTCTCATCTGTGAGCAGGGTGCATGTTGTGAACTGTTAGAATGGCATAAGTAGTCCCTTCGGTGATATATGTGGCATTAGCACCACTTGATAGGAGGGGATAGGATGTTTACACAAAATGCTTTCATTGCAGAGATGATGGTGAGAGTACCAAACATTCTAATGTTTGTCTGGATGATAGCCCTTCCAGACAGCTCTCACCCTACAGGTTCATCAAGCCCAAGGGAGGTAATGTACATAGGGAAAAAAAAGATGTATCATACTGAAATCCATATGAGGGTGGATCTCAGAAACATGAAATAAGTATTTAAGAAGAACAATATTTTTGGCCAAATTAGAATGTGAGTGTAAAATAAGGATGACATTTTTTTTTTTAGCCCAAAACCTAGTATACTTGCAAAATATAAGAGATCTGAAGGTTGGATATAAAAAATATGTATATTTTATAAATATATATATATATTTTACACACACGTGTATTATATAATAAAAAACAGGCTGCAAAAAGTCATCGATCCCAATAATATCTTGGATGGCAGTGGGCACATTTCAGTTTAGCATGTTAACTGCCAACTTTTTGTTTATGTTGATAACCACATTCTAGTCTCTCACTATAGTATCATGATGATATGGGAACTTGTTTAAGAGAACAGTTAAAAACATGGGAAAAAAGTCTGCCTGACCAAAACAAGATGCATGGATGCACAAGAAAAAAAATAAATAAATTTCATACCTTACACAAACTTAAATGTAAGATGACAAAAATGACCAAGATTGAGTCCACTGCAATAATTGAAATATCAGCATCTCTCTTAATAAGGATATCTAACCCTGATTTATTAGTATTAACACTTGCAACTACACTAACATGTTACCAGGTTTGTAAAACATTCCATTGAGTAAGGTCATGCAAGCTTCTTGGAGAATGTAATGCCTTGTGGACATCAGATTTATAAAACAAATACAAAATGAACTCCCTTTTTGATCAACTTGAATCCCATTAAGATTTCATGGCATAAAATTTAATAATGCACATGTGTAGCAAGATTGAAAGGAAAAGGAGATACCTAAATTGGAGTAAGAACATCCATCTTTCTTGAAAATGAAAGTTTCTAGACACCAACAATAAAAGAAATTAAACTTACTAAAGTTGTCAGCTTTGTACTTCTGACACACCTCAGATATAACATAAATGTTGATTGCCTGAGAAAAGTTCTGATTGTAACAAGAACTGTGTAGTGTACACAGTAGTGAACACTATGTGAATCAACACTTGCCTGTGTACAAAGGAATAAAATTCTTAAAGCTACCAATATCCATGATTTCTGTAGCTTGTAGTGTTTGTCATGACTGGAGGAATACAAAGGATTGTACATTAGATTGTCTGCTTTGAAAATGTAAGGGTAAATCCTTACTAATGTGGCCCTGTTAGCAGATATAACAAAGGCAAGGTAAAAGGCAGCATACCTGTTTGTAGTTGCTCAACAATATACTGACTTGAGGTATAGGTAAGAATAGCAGAATAAGTAAAACATTTAAGCACCATGTTTAAGTAAAACAGAAAAATTGTCTGTATGCTAGTCAGTAGTTTAATGAAGTGTTAGTCAAACGGAATGAAAAAGATAATCCAAACATATGTACTAAAAATTAAGGTAGCAGTGTACTTTCATATTAAAATGGGCATTAAAAATAAAATATTACAATGTTTAAACAGTAAACTAATTACTTTGAAGAGGAGAAGTGCAATATTGAAGCAACTGCCCTGCATACTAGAGAGAAAAAAAAAGAATTTTCCAAAAAGTTCTGAGGCCCTGGAGAACAAATGAAAAAGGAAAGGGGATAGAGAAGTAAAGGTGAATAACAAGAGGTCATGGAGACAGAAGTAGGAGAGAGAAACAAATGAATAGTTTGAATTGAGTAACTAAAAGTAGCAAGTGTAGAGGCTGTAACAATGTGGTCAAAAATGATTAGGGAATGTATAGGGTGATTTAAACTAAAAAAAAAAATGAAAGATTTAAATGAGCAGGCCAAACTACCTCTAGTATGAATACAATTTATCAGAGCTGTTTGGCCTAGTGGGCTGATGCACTATAGTAGTTGACAGGGTGCTGGGTTCAAAACATGGCAAGTGTGATTATTTACCTAGTACCTACCTATAAACCTTGTCACCACAATAAACATGACATGCTGGAGGGGTAGATTCCTGTCCCATAGACTTCCCATACTCTGGAACAAGCTATCCATCTATGTCAAGCAAAGTTCCTAATTAGCACTCTTCAAGAAAAATCTTGATGAGTGGATGGGAAGTAGTAAATACACCCCAGGGATCACTTCTGTGGCTCTGCTCGACAGGGGCACAGGAAAATAACTTTCTTGGATGTTGTAAACCAGGGAACCTCGTTGCCTAGGCTTACTTAGGCCCTTGGGCTGATAGCCTGGTACCTATCTATGACCCTGGTATGCCCTACAGAAATGTCAAGCAACCAGACAAATATAACCTGTTGATAAATTTCTTTGTCCTGGTTAATTTAAAAAAAAAAAAAAAAGGGCCCAGATGAGCTTCACTGCCTTGTTTACTTTGTAGGCTTCTTAGTTCAGTAAGAGGTGCCTGAAATTTCCAGCAATTGTGAAGGGAAAAAAAATATTGTTACTTGCCATGGAGTTAAAGAACCCAGAGCTGGGAAAATAGCCTTGATTGAGTCTTTAAAGATGCACTGTGATTACATGATAAAATGAAACTGAGTGATATATAATTTTCTTTGAAATGTAATGCAGCATAGTGGTCTCAATATACTGAAAGTACTTGTGTAGTTATATCGATAAAGGGTTCCATTTCATTTAAAGTGCTTAAATGTGAAATGTGTGTTTGTACCTGTATCCCAGTGCCCTTGCATAAAACATATCTGTAGGAGTCACAAAAAGAGTGTTTTGGCTGAAAAAGACCACATGGCAGAGAATTTAAAATGGGGTAAATAAAAACACCCAGAAAGCTATAGTCAGTTTCATATAGCCACGGAAATCTATACATCTGTTCAAGTACGTCTGCATTCAAATATTGGGCAGAATGAAGTGTCATAATTTGTAGTCCTGCTGAAACAAAGTAAACACCCACCGTTTAACTAAATCTTTAAAAACTGAAACACTTTTGTAACCATGGAAACACCAGGGAAAAGAATGTTAACATTGAATTGCCAATGAAAAGAGGATCAAGAAGCAAGGAATACACAGAGCATATTGGACTTGCCTGGAGAAATTCTAAAACCATAGCTTATCCATGTCAATGTGTTACAATTTAGAAATGGATTAAAAACTAAGTTAAAATTGTTTAGAAAGACTGGTTAAGAACTAGAAATGCTAAATGGTTACTGCATGTAAAACTGAATGAATCAAAGTAATGAAACCAAAGAACAGTACCCAGGATGCTGGTTTTATAAAAAAACAGCACTGACTATTCACAGGAAGCCCAAGGACTTTACATATAGTCCTGTTATATAAAAACACTGAATCAACTGGGTTTACAAGAAAGTAGTTTGAGAGAGTCTGCCTGTCCTTGAAATTTCTAAACGGATATTTATAGCCATTCCATAAAAATGACTGTTAAATTAGAAGGGTCATCCTGGAAATGAATTTGTTTTTATATGAGGAACAAAGATAGTAAGGTGAGAGATTTCTTCCATATAGTGTATATTGTAAAGGTCTTCAAATAATCTGAACTTAAGGTTATATAAGGTTCATTTTAGCCATTTTATGAGTATTAGCCATGTCTTGATAATTTAAAAGTATTGCATAAATTAATCTGACAGGGTCAGAGTTGCATTAACTGAAATGGCCTAATGAGCATGGTCTGTCACAATCTCTGGTAGTAGGTCCCCCATTCATTTCAAGTAAAATTTCTCCAACTGTTTGATTCTGAGAAGAAATTTATATTTCTTGAGGAGATTGTGATGTATGATATTGTTGCATCAACATCTGGCCTCCAAAGTCAAGGTTTTTTTTTTATATCCGCATGGACATTTCATATTCATGTCCATGGGTTTTGGAAGAAATGCCAGATATGTTATTACACTGGAAATTCCCTTTTCTGCATCCTCAATCCTTAAAAGCAGGTCTGTGAGAGTACAAATGATGGTTCAAAGTTGGATAGACATCTTTTTCAAATATAGACTAGATTGGAAAAGGAACTTGTTTTGTTTCAGTCAGACATAGGTTTACATCTATTTTGGTTGTAGGTAATGTACATTTCCTCTCCTCCTGATCTGTAGCTTTGGTTCATTAAACCCAGAGAAGCCAAGTACCCCAAAACAGCCTGTAGTAACCAGACTCTGAGGTAGTAAATATCCTAACAAGTTTTCATTCTATGTTAGTTGGGAAAGGCATAACAGGCAAAAAAATATGATTTCCTTGCTCAGGAAGAAAGTGCTCATCATTCAGTAGCCACCATCTAGAAAGTTCTAGTTTTACTGCTGTATTTATATTATAAACACTTAGCAAGTCATGCTGCAGTGTAAAGGGGAAAGTGAACTCCTCCCCACCCACAGCCTCAGACAGACAGTTTCATAAAAACTTAGAATTTTAAGGTTCTCCTCTTTATGTAATCAATTTCACAAAACCTGTAAAGGTCAGAAACAAAGCAGTCTTATAAATAAATAAACTTTGTACATATTCAGCCTTTAAAATGTTACCCTGAAAAATACTATATCAGGATCTTCCTAGATATTGTAGACTTGCAGCACAGAACGGGTGTAACACGCTCTTCCTTATTTCTTAACTATAAAATACAAATGTTGGTAATCTTCTCCCCATCTGTATAAACAGTATAATTATATACCCTCACAAGGGTTGTAATCATGCAGCTTTAAATTAAGAAACTTGTCTATTTGTCTCTCAACTTTCTTTACAACATATGAGTGATGAAAAATACTATATTTAAACTAATTTTGCTCTGTGTGAAAGAAAAACTAGTCAGTATTTTAAACATGCGTGGGTTATTGTCCTGTATCTTCAATTTGTGAAAACTGTTATTTGTTCCTCAGATTCCTTTTTCAAATATAGTATGTGGAAGAAACCATGGGGGTATTTACAGGTGCTACTATGAAAGCCTACCTTGAGTGATGGTGCATTGTATAAAAGCCGAAACTCCTTCAGAGTGAATTGCTTCACAGCTCTAGAACTGAGCAGCAAGGTGGCTGCCTCATTTTCCTCAGCCATATGCAAATGTGGTAGTCTGACCATAAACATCACTGTTTCGAAGTTGTATAGAATGACAGTTTGCAATGATACTTTGAAACCTCCATACTTGGATATTGGCCACATTGCACCCATTCACTTCAACAGGCAAAGCTTTTTCCCTAACAAAGTAGACAGCTACAAATCTCAGCACAGTGCAGCTACAGTCCACTGAATAGCCCAGCTCTTTGCAGTACTTCTAACTACAGACTTATTGAGATTCCAAGGCATGGTAACCATGCATGTCTCTGAAATGCACTATAGCCATGAAGCACAACTCTGTCAAACTGAGTAGTATGTGTTGCTCACCTCAGACATTTATTTGTAATTAGCTACACATTTATGCAGTAATTTCATAGACTATGAAAATAAACTTTTTACTCCATCTCATATTCCTAATTCATGACACAAATAAGTGATCTCTGCTGGATGTTCTTTGTGTTTCACTGTTGCAGTCCTGACTATTGGGATTTCCTTCCTTGTTCACCTCCCAGGCTGGCGGACACCCTAACCAATGTCTGTATGCTCTGGTATAAAGGGAGTCAGCCTGTGTCATCACTTCAGTCTCTCCTTGCAGCCAGAGCCCAAAGCAGTGTACTAGTGTATCAGTCGGTCTGCACCAGAGAAAATTCCTCAGATGTCAATTCTATATGGTCATATACCAGTAAACCATTCTCAATCAACTTAAACAAAAGATACCATCCCCAGAGGATAAAAATCTTTCAAAGAACTTTTAGACCTGTGCTACTCCAGTTTCCAGAGAGTTAAACATTCCCTGCACTGTGGGTATGATGCTGTGCAGGGCTGCTGTCACTGGCTCGAGGATTAGGAGATGTGCTTGGCTTAGGGAGCAGTCTGTCCCTGAACATGTAAAGGCTAGTCTTTTGGATGCACCCCTTAACAAAGACTGCCTCTTTGGCCCTAAAGCAGAAGCAGTCCTTAAGATGGAGAACAAGGCTATGTCTATGCAAGGGGTAAATGACTTTCTCTAAGTTCAACCTCCTAGGTTCAGCAGGAACTTCCCTAAGTGTTGGTCCTCTCCCACCCAACCTAGGAGTAAAGAGGGAAGCCGCAGAGGGGCAGAACCCCCAGGCAAAGACCTCAACAGCAAAGATCAAAGCAATAGACTTCCAAAACCTACAGGCAAGGGAGTTCTAGGCCACAAGCCCCTGCCAGAGAACAATTATGAC
Source organism: Protopterus annectens (assembly GCF_019279795.1). NCBI lineage: Eukaryota > Metazoa > Chordata > Ceratodontiformes > Protopteridae > Protopterus > Protopterus annectens. The sequence continues at coordinate 609,759,100 of NC_056744.1, forward strand.
TCTGTCTTTTTGCTCCACCCTCCCATCCCCACCCCAAAACTAGGAGGAAGGCTGCCACTTTTCCATCAAAACTGGACCCACATCACTTCAGATCAGTGGGTTCTAGACATTATTTCAAATGGTTACAAACTCACTTTCAAAGGGCCTTTAGGTTACACAGATGTACCTCAAAATCAGAAATCACAGGCTGTCGAACAAATTAAAATTCTGTGCTCCCAAGGCACAGTGGAGCCAGTTCCAGAGGAACAAAAAATGGAAAGGGTTTTACTCAAGCCTGTTCCTAGTCTCCAGAAAGGAAGGTTCTCAGGGTGCCAAAATTCAAAATGTTGACCCTTCATAAATTGCTACCAATGATAACTCATCAGGCCTTCATGGTCTCAATAGACATAAAAGATGCCTATTTGCACATTCCCATACAAAAGTCACCCAGCAGCTTTCTTCACTTCAGAGCAAGCTCCAGTCACTATCAGTGAATTGTGTACTGCTTCAAAGGTTTTCACAAAGTGCTTGGCTCCTACTATTCCTTTCTGCAGGACTAAAGGGTCCAGATTTACCCCTACCTGGACGATTGCCTGATACAATCCCAAGATCTATCAAAGATCTACTAGGACCTCAAATTCACACAGAAGCTCCTGGCTTCTCTGGGGTTCGCACTAAACCTCAAGAAATCCATCATTGTCCCAACCAAATAGTTTTCCTAGGTGCACTCCTGAAGTCTTCACTTCAGAGGGCCTTCCTCCCCCCAGACAAAGTCACCTTTTTGACAGACTACTTCCCAAAAAATCCAGGAAAATCAGTGCATCACAACAAGAGAATTCCTGCGAGCACTGAGATACTTGGCATCCTGTATACTCATGATGCCCCTAGCCAGGCTGCACATGAGCAAGCTTCACTGGTGCCCGAAGAACATGTGGTGCCAGAGCTCTCAGTCCCTGGACATAGAAATACACCTGATACCTTTCCTCAAACAAGAGTTTGCATGGTTTGTACAGGCTTGCACCCAAAATCAGGGCCTATCCTTCAGATTCACACCCCAGCACCAAACCCTCACCACAGATGTGTCTGATATAACCTGGGGACCCACGTCCAATACCTCCAAACCCATGGAATATAGGACACTTGTACAGGAGGAAACACACAAATTGGAAAAAATGTGTGGCAGTACAAAAAGGTTTACTGGCTTTCAAAGAAAAATGGTGACCAGGGGTCCTGGTAGTACAAACAGACAATACCACAGTCATGTACATTAACAGGCAGGGAGGCATGCATTTCTACACCCTTTCCCATCTAGCCATGTAAGTCTGGGAGACTGTACACTCTCTAGGGGTGCACCTCATAGCACAATAGCTGCCAGGAGAACAAAATACTCTAGCAGATCACCTCAGCATAAACCTGACAGGCCTCCATGAATGGCATCGGCATTGGGAAATATTTCTCAGCATAACTCATATATGAGGGGGTCCCACAGGTGGACCCATTTGCCAGCAAAGACAACTCTCATCTGAAAAAATTCTGTACCAGGACAAAGCAGACATCTGCATGGAGAATATAGGTGATCTCTCCTTACCATGGACTCACCTCATTTACACCTCCCCCCCCCCCCTTGGCTCTTCTGTCTCGAGTGCTTTCAAAGATAGGGGAAAGAGGGTTCAAAAGTCATACTGATAGCACTGGACTGGAGCAGACAACACTGGTTTCCACGTCTCCTCAAGCTCACCAGAAACATTGGCTGTTACCACAGAGGGTAGACCTCCTCACCCAAAACAAGGGGAGGATTGTGTACCCCAATCTTTAGACTTAGCCTTTCAGCCTGAATAATTTCACTGCACCAAACTGCATCACCAGCTTGTCATCAGGTGCAAAACATTCTAAAGGCCAAGAAGGCTTAGCACTAGAAATTCTTACTCATCCAAATGGAAAAAATTCTCTGGTGTCAGAACTACCACGTGGAGCAAAATTCAGTTAACACTTCAACCATCCTGGAGTACCTGGCCAAGTCTGGTGGATAAAGTCCCCTTGTATTCCTGTATTAAAATACATGCCTCAGCCATCTCTGCTCACATCCCTACTCTTCCTCCTAGCTTTTCACACCCCCCTGCTGAAACAATTTCTTAGGGTAGTCATTCACATTAGACCTCCCAGGAGGAAGCCCATTCCTCCATGGGACTTCAATTGTGTCCTAGAAAGATTGACTTTGCCTCCTTTTGAGCCTGCAGCTAATGCTTCTTGAAGTTTCTTACTTTGAAATCTGCCATACTACTGTCTATGACTCCAGCCAATAGGGTATCAGAGTGGCAGGGGAACCTTTTATTATCTTCCATAAAGACAGGGTCTCCCTCAGCACTAACCCTTCTTTTATGTCTAAGGTGGTTACGAATGTGTCTCTAAATCAGGCCATTCATCTACCTACCTACCTACTTCCCCAATCCTCAGAATAGAGGGGAAAGAATATTTCACTATTTGGATGTACACAGAATGCTATGGTTCTATCTAGACAGCACAAAATTGTTGAGGAAATCAGACCAGCTGTTTATAACTTTGTCCCTGGCTCTGAAGGAGAGCCAGCGCCTAACAAACTATTTCCAAGTGGATATCACACTACATTTCTTTCTGTTACAGCCATCATAGCAAAAGCCCCATGATTTGATTAGGTCACACTCAACTAGGGCCACAGCTACTTCTGCAGTTTTCCTTAAGGGGGTCCCCCAGTAAACATATTTTGGAGGCAGCCCCCTGGTCTTTTGTACATACCTTTACAAGGTACTACCATCTAGAAGCCTTTTCTAAGTCTAGAGCAGGATTTGCATCTGCAGGCCTGCAGAGAATCCTCTCTCCTCCATGATTTTCTTCCACTCTCAGTTAAGCTTTGAGAATCTTCCCAACAGTCAGGATTGCAACAGTGAAACATGAAGAACGTAGTACAGTTGTGTACACTTACCTTAAATGTAGATGTTTGTGTATTTACTGTTGCAGTCTTTTTTCCCTCCCTCCTACCCCATCAGTGTACTAGGTAAGGTACAAGAAATCAGCTAAAATAGCCATGGGACACTACTGCAGATTACCCTGGTTTAGGTCCACTCACCAATGGTATACTTTGGGCTCCTCCTAGAAGGGGTCAAGAAAATACTGAAGTGATGACTCAGGCTGGCTTGCTTTACACCTGAGCATACTGACATCGGTTAGGGCTTCTGCCAGCCTGGGAGGCGAAAAAAGTTTTCTCTGGTAGTTGGGCTGCCCAAGAGCTTTCATGGCAGGAAATCCCAACTGTCAATACTGCAACAGTGAATACACTAAAGCATCTACATTTATGGTAAATGTACACAACTGTACTTTCCATCTGTCGTCTTCATACTTTTACTATTTCCACTGATATTTTTCATCATCAATATTGTCCCCTTTCTACAAATATAATCATGCTTCATTAATAGTAAGACACTCCCTGGGATTCAGTGAGCTCCTTGTAGGCTTTATGTGAAGCCAGAATGGAGTTTACATGTGTGTGTGTGGTGAGCAGCAGCACTCATTACATATTCATGCTGCGCACCACATTTAAACATAAATAAGAGTGGTTTCATGGCCGGCAACTATGTTGCCACCCAGGAAACTATCTAAAGCAACACAAACAGAAATCCTCTTTACATTAGAGCACAGTCGGTTAGCATGTTTGCGCAGAATGCCACAGTGATCACCAGGGCTTAATATATATAGTTCTCATAGCTCTCAATCTCTTTGTGCAAGAAAACTGGACAAAGCCCAACATAATGGTGGGACAATGGTCCAGAAATAGGGACATATTTGCACTTTAGAAATGTGCTACAATAACAAGATTTGTGTTAAGATACATTTTCTGAAGGATTTGAAGTCTGAAACTCAGATGTATGTCATTTTTAATGTCAGTCCTGAGATTATTCCAGTAATATGGAAGAAAACCACAATTTTTTTAAGGAACAGAGCAAAACCTTCAAGTCAAAATTCTGGACATACAACAAAAATCTGGACAGTTGAGAGGCATGATAGGTATGTATATTGTCCAAGCACAGTACAGGACAGTATCTATAGTGCAGATAAGTGTAAAATCCCATTCCTGGCATTCTGTAGTTGTGTAAATGATCTGCAAGGGTTCCTGGACTGCCATGTAAAATAAACACTCAGGGGAAGTGTGTGTATTGAATAGGGACACATGTATTGTAGGAATGACTACAGGGAAAGAGGACTGGTAAAACATTGTAATGTACAGCAGATAAGGGCATGTTAATGGAGAACAGTTATAGCAGCAACACCAATCACATACCAGTATGTTACAGTGGGGATCGCACAATGAAAATGAGTATTATGTGACTGTGACATAAGGTAACATAATAGGGAAGGTGTTTATGTGAGATAAACATCCTTACATGAACAATGCAGAGGACATCTATCAGGGATGTATGTAATTAGGGTAGGGTGCATATTGTGTGAAGCTGTGCAAACTGATTTGCCTGTGAGTGTAATCTCAGCAGAGGTCTTCAGCAGTTGGGACACAAGTAAAGGCTCATGCACAACATTAAAAGAACCACATACAATCATGGACAATATCAGAATAATACCACCAGTAATCCTATGTCTCTGACATAACATATAATTTAGAGTGATCAGAGACTGTTCTGGACAAACACACTTGTACAACTATTACATGTCTGCACTGTATGAGGGTAATCATGCACACCGTCCTGACACTGTAACGTTTGCTTGAGGTGTTAGGAGGGGCACTGCTATACCTGTATGTGACATTATGATCAATACAGTCTAGATGACTGGTGTGCATGGCGGGTCTATGTCAAAAGATTGAATGCAGTGGATCTATGACTTCCCTGGTCTTGGATGCAATGCCATTATTTATGATGTGCACAATATACAGTGTTTGTCTTAACACTATGGACACACAGTGATTGAAGTTTAAATTGCTAACATTTGTTCCCAAGTCTCACACCACTGGGATTGAGCTTATAAGGGTGCTTCTTTGCCAAAGGGGACGAGGCATTTTTTTTTTTGCTTTAAGGTTCAGTCCATGAGCTTGGCACCAATTAATTTGTCTGTGTCAGCCCTTTCTGTAATATGTTAACATTGTTGGGGATTCTATATGACTGTGCCCAGTTGGCAGTCATCTGTAAATCTGCTAAGCCACAGGTCATCTATCTTCACCTGGACTTCAGAGAAATAGTTTCTAAGCAATTGAGGGCCCAGCACAGATCCTTGTGGTATTCCACTGGTAACTGTTATATTGGTGGAGGTTGACTCCCCAACTTTGACAGTGTGCATTCTGTCATTGAGCCAGCTGGCTATCCATCTAGTAGTGCATGGGTTAATCCCCAGATGGGAGATTTTCTCTATGATACCTGAATGGGGGATTGTGTCAAAGGCCATGGCTAAATCATCATTGGTGGTATGTCGTCTTATTCCTCCTACAGGGCTTTGGAGGCATTATCAAAGAAGTCCACCAGGTTTAATAAGCAAAATCTACTCTTGATAAAACCAAAATGGGTTGGGCTGAGTGTGTTGAAGGTCACATATGTCCCTGTCAATAAGGTCCATGATGATTATTTCCATAGCCTTACAGATCAGGCTGGTAGGCTTATGGTTCAGTAGTTCTCAGGGTCAGTTAATGGATGTGTAGGCATGTTCAACTGTGAAGATAGTTCTAGTTCTGCATGTTACCAGATTGATCTGCAGTGCATAGCGCACATTTTATATTAATTTATGTAGCGTAGTGGACATATGTGTGAAAAAGTACTGACAGGATTGCAGTGCATGGGGGAGGCAACACATGGCTGCATTGTAAATATGTGACATATTGTTAAATAGGGCCTTCAGTTTGTTTCCACATGTAGTTTCATGGCATAAAGAGTTAATGGACAGTAAACGGCACTAATATATGCTAATATTTACTTTGCATTGTGCAGTAGTGAGCAGCAGGTTTGCATGATGGTTAGTAAAAGTACATATGTAAGATGCACATTTCCATTACTTTCTCTGTGCATAGTTAAGCAGTGTGTAAGCATGAGCCACTTTGCGAAAAGTCTGAGAGTTAGTGTAGAGTGTATGAAACACACTTGCTGCTTAACTGACTCAGTGGCAGCAGGTGTAAATGCATTTACACATTTTTTGAGCCCAGATGATGCTGGGTTCGAACCAGATGTATGAAATACTTTTAAATAAAAAGTGATAATGCAATAACATTTTTTATAGTACATTCAGCGTATGTTATGGTGTGCATGTTGCTGTAGCGCAGCAGGGTTAAGTGACATTGCGCGGAGGTAACCACATCATTGTAGAACCTCTCACCATCACTTGGCATTGGTGCATAGTGCAAAACTCTGTGCAAACATAGAAGAGAAAATGTGAAGGGATCCATTGCTTTTTCTGGTACTTAGATGTATTGTGCATAATTCTATTTTTCGACCAGACTATATGTGTTAAAATGGGTTAAATAGGAAACTGTGAGCAAACAGGGGGAAGAAGAAAGGGAAACCAATATAGGAATGTGCAGGAGGGAGGTAGGAAAGAACCATAGCTATCCATTTCTTCAACATAAAAACTGATACTATTTGCAGAATATTAGCAGAATTTGGACTGTCATCTCCAGAGAGAGGGATAACAACATAATCATATTGTATAGCAAATTGAACCGAATCAAGTGTGCAAAATAGAGAGCTATGCATGGGATGATATTTGTTTTTGTGGGACATGTGACTTTTTTTAAAATTAGGTAAGAGAAGAATGCTGGGTAAGGGATGTAGGTATGTCTGAGTCAAGTAAGTTGGGTAGGCAAGGAAGCAAATGCAAACAAACAAGACAAGAGGCAGGGATGGTGAAGGACACAAAAGGTTGGGGAACACCATGATTGATGTGAGGAGGGGACAACACAGGCTCATGCCTGTCAAACTTGAAGACAGTGAAAATTGAGTCTTTCCACTGGACTGTCCCCTTACTCCATTGGTGGCTGGAGTGCTTGATGTCTTCTCCTACTTTCCACAAGAGAGAGGAGCCTCTCGAGCCAGTGTAGGCATACACCAATGGTGAGGTGCATGACCCTTCACTACAACTCTGGCATCTCCTGGCAGGTAATGAAATCCACACCTCCACCACTGCCCCCATAGGGTACCACTGCAGTACTACCAGAGGCCACAGTTATTGCAGGGGCAGCAGGGACTGTGCTGCCAGGTTGGTTCCCAGATGTGCTGGGCATCAGTACTAGTGCCAGTGGAGCAGGAGCAGGCTGATTTGCTGGGGGCTGGCTTACCTCACTGTGCTGTATAGCATTTAGTAATGTGAGATTTTGATGATACATAACTGAAAATACAAAAGAGATGAGGGTTGAGGTGAGAGAGAAAATTAGTACCATCATATGTGACATACAATGCATTAACATAATTAAACAACTGTTTTAACTGAAGTATGACATTTAAGTATATTGTCCTTACAAATACACACTATACTACAGATTCCAGACAGTAATCCTTGAAATGTGCATATACTGCACATATGCATGTTCCAGTTATATAGATTACAGTTAGCAGGAAATTTGTGCTATTTGTTCAGATTTTAATTTACTGTAAATATTGTTAAAGAAATGCAGTATTGTATAGTTGTAATTCATGGTATTTGAACCCACAACCTCTGACTACAGTCTAATATTTGACTCCTAAAGTTGGTGCGTGCTACAGAGTAATGCATACATACCTGCTTTTACAGTTAGGATATGCATGGTTAATTTGCTACAACTGTATATAGAAAAAATGTATGTAACTTTTAGAGCTACAGTAACACTTGTCTTTTGCTGCGCACATACCATACCACTTGCTTCCCTCAGTTTCTCCATTCAAGCAACATGAGCCTGTCTGTTGAACTCATGCTCAGCACTAGTTGGGGAAAGAACAGAAGAGCATTATGCATATCAGTCTTGCATATATATTTAACTTTCTGTTACAAGTACTGTCTTATTATGATACTTACACAGCTGTGCAATGTCTGCAGTCTGAAATTCAGTCAACCAACAGATGAGGGTATCCCTTTTCCACATCTGTAGGTCATTAAAATGATCTCTCCACTGCTCTCCAGTGTGTGGGATGTCAGTAGCACTGGACCATTTCACACTTCTGACTTGCACTGGGAGCCAGAATAATCCCCCTGCATAAGCCTTTGACTGTGGTACTTTATGAGGAGTCCATTAAATATCCCTGGACTCCTGGATACCCAACCTATGTGCCCTAAACTGGGCACCTTCCCCTTAAACGCAGACATGTCTACCACCCAAACTAGCACAATGGCAACTGATGCTTTCCTGCCAATTCTAGTTATCGCATTTACTGCTAGTGCACAAACCCAAGCAATGATGCCAGCTGTGTTTGCATGCTGTTAAGAGGAGGGTCGCACTGCCAAGCAGGGAGGAAATAAATTGAAATTGGAAGATTAATCTTGGCCTTAGTTTGAGGTGTGTCTACTGATGTAGTTTGGAAATGTATATTGGAAATTGGAAGGTAACTGTTAGGTGTGTTAAATTTGCAGACATGCACTGAAGGCATAAACGTCATGACCTGACACATTTGTTTTTGGCTTTACACACTGATAAAATTGATTTTTTTAAAGTGAGAGATTCAGACCTAGGCATAAGGGACAAAATTTTTCTTCTAGAGTCGATTTCCATCTTTGTCACATAAGTGCTGCTCAGACATAGTCAGGAATCATTCATAAATGCAAATGACAGTTCAGGGTATTACACATGTATGTGTGTGACCTGACAAGGTTCTTGTATAAAGATCCAGTTGTATGTTTATGTAATTGTGAAGGCCATGCAAGTCCAGATTGCGGAATTCTATTTACATAACTATAGTAGATGGCATACCCTCAGTCATTCATCTGAAAACACAATAAGGGTGTCTTATCCTTCATACATATAAAGTGTTATAAAAGTGGGTGAATATAATGGGAAGTGGAACAACGGTAAAAATGCCTGGAATATCCTGTATTAGAACCGAGGGCCATGTGTATGTTAGTCCTACACTTACAGCTTTTGCCACAAGAATGTTGAAATAACACTTGTCTATTTTTCAGTTCATTGCTATAAATTGTACTGTCACAACAGTACAAATATGTTGCACACCTTGTACTGGAACACAGGACCATCTGTACTCCAGCCCTACATTTATACTTGCTGCCACAGAACTAGTTACATGACATTTCTATAATTTCCTACTCATTCATAAGTTGTGTGTGTTAACCGCTGCACAATGCTGCTTAGTGTGTGTTTGCTCTGTGCCCAACAGAATTATTTGAATGCATTCATTTTCAATTATTGGCTGTCTGAGTCCTGTCTGCAGGTGTTGGGGAACCTTACTAACCACTGCACAACACTGCTAAGTGACGTTGCACAATGGAAAGCAAAAATTGCAAGTATGTGTTTTTTTTTTTTTACCTTTGCACTTTTACAGAAACCCTGTCTGCAGGTGTTCTGTCTGCTTTCTGGCTGGGCATTATTCTAGTTTGTGCACTGCTAAGCTTTGTGCAAATGAGATAAGCACAGCCAAACTTGGCATCCATTCTTTTTGTTTTTCTTTGCGCTAAGTAGCGCACCATGTGAAGACTAGCATTTATTCAGTTGCTCTAAAAAGTAAAAAAGTAAGGAAGAAGGGTGAAAATTTTGAAGAACAAACACACAAGCTGCTTTCAAAAAAACATTGAAGGTGGGTTTTGCTGACTCTGGTAATGAGGTAGCAAAAAGTTGCAGGAATCAGCAAAACCAACCTCAAATGCTTTTCTGAAATCAGCTTGCCTGTGTTTCTTTTGCAAAGTTTTCACTCTTCTTTCTTATTTTTTTTACTTTTTAGAGTGACTTAATAAAAAGCATTCTTTATTTAAAAAGCTTTTTTTTATATTTTTTACTTTTAGTCTTCAAGTAAAATATTGTTCCTCCATCAGAGGCAGGCAACATTTTGAGGAAAATCAGTGATATTTCAAAACTATGGATGTTTAAAATTGGTTCTCATACAATTTATGTGTTGTCTTAGTAGCTACATTACCGAGTATGTATGTTTTGTAATTTTTCTGCAAATTAAGGATGTGCATTGAATTTTTTTGTATGACTCATAGCTAGGACAATTGGCTAAAATCCGTTATGTTATTTACTCACATTATTTGCATATATAACAAGTTGATGTGACTTGTCATTGTTGAAGTGACACCCCTCCCAATGTGAAAAAATGGGTAAGGGGGTGATTTTGGACAAATGCATGAATGTAACTAGAAGCAATTCTGTATTGCATTACAGCACCTCATTACAATGAAAAAGTATCATTAGTTTGAATAAGCACTGTTAGAGGCAAGTTATAAAACATCCCAGACGCCATCTTAGGGTTACATACATCAGAATTAAACTACCAACTGTAAAATGGTGATTTAGCTGTCTTATGGGGTAATAGTCAGCATTTATTGTGGCTTGATTCATTTTCATCATTATGTGTAAGGTTATCCACATCTGACTCCTTCCTTTTATGTATTGGTAAGTATTTTATGCAAAGCAGGGCATGGGGTCCCCATGTTAAATACTGTGTGCTGTAAATGAGTGATCCAGACCTGTAGAGTGTTCATTTCATATCCAGAACATTAAAAGTAATGTTTAAAATGAGAAGTCAAGGATGTTGCTTTTATTATGCTGGTTGCCATGTAAGAACATACTTTAAAGTGGTGCAACAGTGTTCTTTCTGCAATGTGTTTCATCCTAATGCAGATTTTATTTTCCTAATGTGTATTTTGTTTTTCAGGCATATGATATGCTATTGTGCTAAGCCAGTCAGAAACTGAAGTGAAGCCACCTGGCCAGTCTCTGAAGCTGAAATGTGCAGTGACCAGGTTCAGTGTTGCTAATGACAGAGGGACAGCGTGTGTGTGTGTGTGGAGGAAATGACATAGGGAGAGGTGAGTGTGTTTCTGCATGTGTGTATGCATGTTATTCTGAATGGATCTGGTGTGTGTATTGTCTTGCTAATGACAGAGAGACAATATTTTACTGAAAGACTAAAATATTGTTCCTCTGTCATTAATAGAATGCTTTTTTTTATTGAACTTGGCTTAGCAAGATGGCGAACAAACTCCGGGCTTTGCTTGGCATTTTTTTCCACTGTCTCATGAGAGCATGAAGGAACCACAGAGACACAGAGCCACAAAGCCAATTTCAATAAAAAGTCTTCTAATAAAAATGGAAAAGTAGAAATGAAAAACAATCTATGAAACACTAGAAAATGTCTGTTGGTACAAATGAAATAGTTTTACACAGGTCTGCATTTGAACTCTCACTCCAATGAACCCTCAGAACACAGTAAGGGTGACTTATCCCTTTCTGCCACAAAAACAACTTTGGAGCAGGGAACTGAAATCATTCTGCATACAACCAACTGCAACATCATCCACAATACTAAGAAAACACATAACAGTTATTTGTAACTGTATTAAGTTCAGATGTAGTGCACTGAGTCATCACACAACTGTTTGACTATTGCTTGCAAAAATGCAGCTCTGTCTTTCCTCCGTATTAGTTGCTCATTCTTGTCTTATCTGACCAGTAATCTGATACTGTGAGTCTGTAGGGCATTCTATATACTTGTCCTTAAAATGTGTGAGGATATTAACTGGCAATAATATACAGTTGTCAACAAATGAGGGGGAGATTGGATGTTAATGAATAGAACCTGTCAGTTGTGCGCTGCTTAATTACATTTCCAACCTTAATAAAATCACTTCTATACACTTCCCTACTGGAGGTAGGGAAGTTTGTATTGCTGTTGTGTTTTCTTTCTCCCTACTAGTAATCATTCACAGTTGTAATCCATTAGCAACAAGCACTGAGTTTACATCTGCTACACACAGCCAAGATTTTTGGATTCATCAGTTGTAATGAGTTCACACCTAATTTGCATATTCACTGTGCTAACAGCCCTGAATCTACACCATGAAAATGCACCTGTGTCGCTAAGGAAAACCTAAAGTTGAGGAGCCTTGTTTATGTGGAGAGCACAGAACAGGCTATTACTTTGGGATATATCTTCACAGATGACTACTGAACTGGAGAAGGTATGCTTGCATTTTTCAGCTGTATACTGCTCATGCTGAAATGTCATTAATAAATTTCTGTGTCTTATCTGTGTATTAATTAATCAATGCTACTGCCTGATGTCAATTTTCATTCTGTCCTCAACTTATGGGTTTGGATCCAACTCTGACATTGCAAAAGCTTGTGGCAACCAGAAAACTCTCAAGCTACTCCCTTATCCACAATCCACCAACTCCAAGTACCTCAGATCTCATTTGCTGCTTCCATTGAAAGATGTGGTGTTATGGTGCTCTCAAGCGACTCTTAAATTATGTGATTTTGTGGAGCCCTTCAAGCCTTCCTTCATCAGTGCTCCCTTTGACAAAACATATTTGCTTGACCCCAAAGTTAAGGACACTTTATCCAGCTGTGAAAAGGATGGAAAGACCCTGTCTGCCATGGGCATATATTTTTCTACGCCTTAAAGATCCTTCTCCAGGAATCAACAAGGAACTGGAAAATGTGGTTCAAAAAGTCCCAGGATCCTTTCCAGGACACACATGGAGGAGGCTCCCTCAGGGGCAGTGGGGAACTCCAATGGCAGATGCTGCCCTTGTGGCAGAGGTAGCCCACAAAACTAAGGATCCAGAGATTCTTTTTTTGACAGACGCTTCCAGCACTCCTGAAAGGAGGCCTGATTGTTTCCTTCTGGAGGCAATTGAGGGTCATTTATCCCTGCACCAGAGAGCCTGGCTAGGGATAACAACAGATGAATGAGTGCAGAGAATCATTTCCAAATGTTATAAATACCCTTTTTGTTTCTCCTCCAATCTTAAGAAAAATCCCAGATGTTCCAACCAGTCAGAGGGAACAAGCAGCACTTCAGATACAAAAGCTGCTAGAAAAAGGTTATCCAAGAGGTCCTGCCGACCAGATAGAATCCAGAACTTATAAGATTCTTTTTAGTGCCAAAGAAAACGGGGTACTGGAGATCAATCTTGGATATCAGCAACTTGAACAAATCAGTTTGATGCACCAAGTTTCAGATGGTCATGGTTCAGGCCATTCTCCCATTTTGGGAAAGGAAGATTGGATGGGTTTGTTAGACCTTCTGGATGCATACTATCACATAAAGATGAACAGGTGGTTCAGAAGACACCAACACTTCTGGCTGGGAGACAGTTATTACCAATTCAGAGTTCTGCCCTTTGGTCTCACAACATCCCCCAGGGTGTTCACCAAATGTATGGCAGTAGTGGCAACTCACTTGATACTGCAAGGATTCCAGGTGTTTGCATATCTAGGTAACTGGCTCATTACCACCCTGACCAGGCATCAAGTAATACAGGCAAGAAATCAGGTTCTTCAGATATGCTGTTATTTGGGGATAACCATAAATTATGAAAAGTCTCATTATTAACCTACTCAAAAGTTGCAGTTTATAGGAGCATCAATGCCTTCTCTAGGTGTTCAGACCTTAAGAACACAGGTCAGGAAAATAATCTGCAACACCAAAGTTTCTGCCCACTTGGTTCTTTAGGCCCTATGATCAATGGCAGCAGCAGTAACTCTACTACCGTTAGCCGGATTTTGCATGAGGATTCTACAATGGATACTAGCCACACAATGATCAGTGCTTCAACAGCCTATGTCAACCCTGATATGTATTACTCAGATTTGCAAGAGAGATCTCAGGTGGTGGATTCAATCAGAATGGGTTCTACAAGGCTGTCCATTCATTCCCCCTCAGCCCAAGGCCACAGTACATGGGGAGGACAGTCCAAGGCATTTGGACCCCTGAAATGGCCAATTTGCATATCAGTGTCTTAGAGATGAGAGTGGTGCTTTAACACTGCAGGCCTTTCAAGAAGCTCTCCCCATTGAGATGATTGCAATTCTAATGGACAACATGTCAGTAGTTTGGTACATCAACAGGCAAGAAGGGATAAAATCTTACCCATTGTGTTGAGAAGCACTCCGAGTGTGGTAATGGGCAATTTCATCCCACTGCTTTCTCATCATAATGCACATTCTGGGGAAGTCCAATGTGATAGTAGACAAGCTGAGCAGGTACATTCTTCTACCTCACAAATGGTCTTTCAACAAGGATGTGGTGGATATCATTTTTCATCAGTGGGGTCAGCCTTGCTGAGAGCTTTTTGCTTCTCCCCTAAACAACAAGTGCAACAGCTACCTTGCCCTGATTCCCCCACAGAGGGAGTCACTGAGGAATGCTCTACTTCATGATTTGCCCCCCAGCCTTCTCTATCCTCAGTGCACCTTTTTGGCCTCTACAAATTTGGTTCCCCTTCCTTTGCCCTCATTTAATCCACCAACCGTGGATTCTGGATCTGACTCCAGACTTTGTCTCATCTGACAGTCATGATTCATTCAGATATACAGAACCTCAGGCTGACTGCATAGCTTCTTTAATTCCATTAATAGCCAGACAACCTATGGTCTCCTCTTACAGTCCGTCAGATACTTTTATCTTCACATAAACCATCTACTCATAAACTCTACTTCAGTAAATGGTGAAGTTTTGCTTACTGGGCCCACAAAAATAATGCTGATCACGTTTGAGCGATCTCAAATTTTTTACATAGGATTTTATGGTGCTTCAGTTGCCTCGCGTAGACTATAGACTATGCAAAACCTTTTTGCGAGGTACTGTTCTTCTTAGGCCTCCTTTAGAGACCCTACTCCCCCATGGGACCTTAATCTGGTTCTGCAGCAACTTACTCAACCCCCCTATGAACCTGCAGCTAAATGTGACTTCAAGTATCTGTCTTGGAAAACAAATTTTTTACTAGCCATCACTTCTGCCAAAACAATTTCAGAGATTCAGGCCTTGTCTTCAAAACCACCTTATTTGATCTTTCATAAAGACAGGATCACTTTACGAACTAATGCTTCCTTTCTCCCTAAAGTGGTTTGAGAGGCTAATATTAATCAATCTATTAATTTGTTGGTATTCTTCCCTATATTTTCTAACAAAGGTGAATACACATTGCATTTATTGGATGTCCACAGGCAAGTACATTTTTACCTGCAAAGAACAGAAAATATCAGGAAAACTGACCAGTTATTTATCTCTTTTTCTGAAATAAAACTAGGAAAATGTGTTGCTAAAGTTACTCTAGCCAGATGGCTTATGGATTGTATTTCTTACATATACAACAAATTGGCATTGCTTTATTAAAACCATTATGAGCTCATTCCACTAGAGATGTGGCTAATTCATCAGTTTTCCAATCTAGAGCTTTCATGGATGAAATTTGTGCAGCAGCAACTTGGGCTGCCCCCATACATTTGTTACTCATTACAAACTGGATATGGTTTCCAGGGGTAAAGCATCATTTGGTTCAATGGTGCTCAGGAATATCCTTCCTCGAGTCCACTCAAGGATTCAGGTAGCTGAGGGCTCTGTCCCATAACTTGAGGGTAGAATGAAAATTGGCAACATCAAATAAAGAAGTTATGTACACACTGACGTCCCTCTCACCAGGCTGAACAAGGAGAAGGTCACTGTAAGCTGCCTGTCGGGTGCCAGGATCCGCCACATAACACAAGCACTCAGGTCACTCCAAAGCAAGTACAAATATGATTCTGTCATTGTCCATGCTGGTGTGAATGACCTGAGACGTACCTCCCTGGATTACATGAAAAGAGACATAGAGGAGCTCTCTGATCATGTGGCCCAGGCCGTTATGACCCTGACCTTGAGTAGCATCTTAGCCTCACCAAGAATGATACCACAGTATAAAGACAAAGTTATCAATTTCAACAATTGGCTAAAGTATTGGTGTCACTCAAAGGGGATCCAGTGTCTGTCAGCCTTGGATGACATGCTTGACAAGCCACGTTGCTTCGCTAGGGGCGGCTTGCACCTGTCACCCCTGGGTTTTTGAATACTGGCCAAGGCTCTTGCCACCCCCATAGTTCCTTTTTTAGGCAAGGCTCAAAAGACAAACCCACCTCCTTAGACAACACAAGGAAAAAGAAACTAAGGGTAATGCTGCTCAATGCTAGAAGTCTAAACCTCAAGATGCACGCACTCGAAGCTCTTCTCAGTATGGAGAATATCGATATCTGTACAGTAACAGAAACCTGGTTCAAGGCTCCCAAAAGCACCCCAGCACTACCAGGCTATATCTCATACCATGATTTTCGGCCCCAAAACTCAGACCGAACCACAAGAGGAGGGGGAGTATCCATATTCATCAAAGATACCCATTCCTCCAGGCTAGTGGCACTGCATGAAGCATCTGAGACCATCCATGTGCAACTAACAGTGGGCAAAACTGCCTTCCAGTTTGTAACCTGCTACAGACCACCCTCCCAAACTCAGGAACCCCACTCGGCTTTCCTGAAGACACTGGAGAATATGAAGGTCTCTCCAAACACCATTATACTGGGTGACTTTAACTACCCAAACATAGACTGGGCGCACTACTCGTGACCCAACACCCTAGCCCAATAGTTCCTAGAATTTATAAACTCAGATGCTATGGAACAACTGGTCACCACTCCCACATGAGGGGAAAACATATTGGACCTGATCATCACCAACATGGGGACTCTATGTTCCATACCAGAGGTATACCCCTCATTGGTAAGATCTGACCATAAATTAATCACTATGGACATCCATATCCCATCCCCACCCCCAGCAAAGGAAACCATGGTCAAAAACTTCTCAAAAGCAAACTTCCCACTTCTCAAAACTGAGGTGGAATCCTTCAAAGCCCCAGGGCCAGTGGAAAATATGGCCCAAACCGCAGAATCCTTTACAAACGCATTCTATGGATACCTACAGGAATGCATGGATCGTGCTATCCCAAATAAAACCAAGACACACTCCTCCAAAGGCAGGAGACCTGTCTGGTGGACCCCAGCCATAAATAAGTTGTACAGCAGGAGGAGGAAGCTACTACATGATAGAGCAAAATCCCTGAAAGGGAAGGCAACTCTGATCAGTACTAGCAAGAAACTACGATCCCTCATAAAATCATCTAAGGTTAGCTTTGAAAGAAAAATTGCACAAGACGCTAAAGATAATCACAAGGCTTTCTTTAGTTATGTCAGAAACCTGGGTGGAAACTCCCAGATATGCTCTGAGTTAGTGCAAAATGAAAAAAAATACACTGAACCCACAGACATTGCCAACATCCTGGCAGACAGGTTCAGTGCAACCCCCCCCCCCCCCAATGAGCAAATGACTATCCCAACAGAGTGTAGCCCCCTAACATCACAGATGCACAGGTGAGAGCTGCTCTCTCCAAAGCAAAAAATACAGCATCAATGGGACTGGACGGTGTCCCGGGCTGCATTTTACATGAGCTCCAAGAAGAACTGAACCCTCAATTAAAATCACTGTTCAGTCTCAGCCTTACAACAGGATATGTACCCAAAGAATGGCGTACAGCAACAATGGTCCCACTCCATAAAGGTGGTGCCACAACGGACCCTGGAAACTATCGCCCTATAAGCCTAACTAGCCTGGTCTGCAAAGCTATGGAGCGTATCATCATGGAACTCATAAACAAAGACATTGGGAACCTCCAAACACTGGATCCTACCCAATTCGGCTTTAAGGGCAGATCTTGCCTCTTGAACCTGGTCAATTTCTTTGAAACAGTCACCAAGGCCATAGACGAAGGGAAGGTAGTCCACACAGCCAACCTTGACCTTGCAAAAGCCTTCGACACAATACCCCACTCGGGCATTATAAATAAGCTCACCAGCTTAAATATCAACCCCTATGTCACAAGATGGGTTGCAAACTGGCTTAGGGATAGAACCCACATGGTCAGAATTGCAGGTGCCATGTCAGACTCTAAACCAGTTACAAGTGGCATCCCACAAGGCTCAGTCCTGGGACCTCTCTTGTTTGGTATATATTTCTCTGTGGTACAGACTAACACAGGAGGACTATGGCTGACAAAGTTTGCAGATGACTGCAAACTGGGGGCCATAATCGACTCGCCGGATGACACAAGCATCCTCCAAAAAGGTCTCACAGAGATGGATAACTGGTGCCAGAGCCATGGCCTAAAGCTAAATGCCAAAAAGTGCATAGTCATCCCCTTTGGGAAAAACAAAGTGCCCACAAATTACCACATAGGTGGTAATCCATTAAGTACAGAAGAAGTAATTAGGGGTTTGGGGACCCAAGTAGATTGCAATCTCTCCTTTGACAATCACATTGCCAAAGTGGTTAGAAAGACATTCTATATAGCCCACTTTATCACAAAGGGATTCATATCTAGACCAAGAGAGGTCATTGTGCCCCTCTACTCATCACTCATCAGGCCCATAATTGAATACAATGCCCCATTTGGGATGTACCTTACCCGACACCTGCTACAACTAGAAAGACCCCAAAAGTACCTCACGAAGAAGATCAAGGGACTCAAACAGATGCCCTGCGCAGTTAAGCTAAAGAAACTCCAGCTCTACTCAGTTGCATACCGCCTACTCAGAGGCGATCTATGCCTGACATATAAAGCCATGTCCAACCCAGAATTAATGGACATGCTCCACCTCAAGAAATCCAAATCCATCAGAACTACACACTCCAGTGACTTAAACCTCAGCACAGAAATAAATAGAACATGCTGGAGGGACAGATTCATATCCCAGAGGCTCCCCTCAGTCTGGAACAAAATCCCAATCCATGTCAGACAGAGCCCCTCAATGACCCTCTTCAAGAAGAATCTTGACATTTGGATGGGAGATCGTAAATTTACCCCTGGGATCTCTTCTGTGTCACTGCTAGACAGAGGCACGGTAAACTAACCTTAAATGGGCTATCTTCTGTGACCTACTATACAGAGGCACAGTCAACTAATCTAAGAAGGGTGGTGAAAGCCAAACACACTCTGGCTAGGCTAGTAAATGCCCTAGGGCAGATAGCCTAGTATCAACCTATGAACCTATGTACTCATCATAATGTTCCATCTGTGTTGTCCATTTTCATTCTTCCTCAACTCCCCTTCCACCAAATCCCTGCCGTGTAGTCTCCTGGCAGAGTGAGTGTTTTTCTGATTATGCCACTTCTTTGGAACATGGCTCCAGATATAGTCTCCTCTATCTGTAATTCAGTACTTCTCTCTGCTGATATTAGCAAACAAGATCTGAGGTATTTGGGGTTGGTACATTGTGGGTAAGGGAGTCGCTCAAGAGTTTTCTGGTTGCTACGAGCTTTTCAATGGCTGAGTCAGATCCGAAGGATGGGATCTGAACCCATAAGTTGAGGAGGAATAAAAATGGACAACACAAATGGAACGTTGTGTTGAGTACATAACTTCTTTGTTATCTGGATGCATTACTTAGAAGTGTACTGATGGCATGGGTAGGTTTGTCAGGGCATTTCACAGGTATACATGCTTGGCATTAGCTTAAAATGGAATGTTCTGTGATAAATCTGTACACGTTACAGGGACAGTTCATTTGATAGAACTTTTAGCATTACAACTACACAATTACTGTTGTTCATATTTGAAATATCTAGACTGTTTTTTTGTTTCTCCGGTGGGTAATACTGAAATGTTACCTTTTCTGTTTTATTTGGGACCAGGTGTTTTGTAGTTATGTGATACTGGGTTACTTATGTGTATTATCCTTCTGTTGTGTTTTAGAACACCTAGGACTATGGCACCCAGGCATCTCAATCCCCAAAAACCACCCTTCATTGACCCTGAGAATCTGGTCATTGTGGAAGCTTTTAGGCAACATAGTGCCTTTCTGCTTGAGAGGGGACATGTAGATATGTCAGGCAGAATGTAAATTTGGCAGCCGATAGTTGCTGATGTGAATGCAGTAGGCAGCCCCAGCAGGATATATGTTCAGATGTGCCATAGGGCCATTGACATGATCTCATCTGCATGGAGGAGAGCAGCTGCAGTGGCCTGTGATCCGATGGGTACTGCTACAGAGTCAGCACTAACAGCAAATGAAGAGTTCCTGTCTACTGTCAGGGATCCAGACAGCTCCCAGGAAAGTGCAGAACAGCATGTCTTTGACATTGGTGCTGCTGTTTCAGGGACAGCAATTCTAATGAAAAGGAGCTCCCAAGTAGTCTTATGTATCTCAATTGTTAAATACTCATATAGTAAAATGTTTACATCAGTATGCTAGTTCTGTTTAAGAAGAAATTTGTTGGTGGGGGGGATTGTAGATTGCAAAAGTTAACAACACATTCTAAGTGATTTCACACAGGGCTTAGGTTGGACTTGTCATCCAAGTTCATGTTGAATGTATAGTTAATGGATATATATAGGGCAACAATTTTTGCCCTCTGTGTTACTGTTACTTGAGATAATGGTGTCCATACCTTTTGCTTAACTTCTTCCAGGACCATCCAGCATAGTGTGCATACTGTCATCTACACATGGTAAGCCAAACATTTTTATGTCAATACTGATGAGCAGTTCAACAAAATATTTAGTGGACTGTTGTGTGTATTGCTGTACTGTCTGTAATAGTGGCACCACTGTTAGTTTGTTAGCATATATTGGACTATAGTTGTGTAGGCATTAATTTTTTCCTGTGTTTGTTTATTATTATTACAGGTGATCCTGACAGTGGAAGTGTGGGACTTTAACCAACTGATGGCAGAGTATCAGCAGACTCTGATGATGATGGTGGTCAAACAAAGGCACAGTCGGGGTGCAGAGGTTGAATCTGACACTGAGGCTGACATACAGTGATGGCCTGTAATTCCACTGGACACAGCCAGTAGGCCTACACCTACCCATTCCAGTGACCACTCAGATATTGGACAGGTGGAGGGTGAGAATTGACCAGGGACATGTGGTTACTCTGGCTTCAGTGTCTGTTGACTCTGGCTGTAGCCAAAGTGTGTGTGAGGTGCCACACAGTAGGGTTTTTAGGGGTGCTCAGAGGAGGCTTTCTGTCCATCCTCCATCTGATCCAGGTCTTTTCTCATGCCACTCCATGTATGTTTAGGACCATCTTGGAGGCACAGACATGTTCCTATAGGTCCTTCAGAGAAATGCTTAGGGTTGTAAATGTGGCACATGCTGACATGTGTGACTGCCTCCACCATGTTGGTGATTCAATCAATCAGATGACACATTGGAACAAGTGGTGTCTGTGATGGAATATTTGTTGGGAGGGGGATGGCATCCTCATGGGCAGAGGTCAGCCACATCATCTGCTGTTTGCCAGTGTGGCCATGCCCAATCATGCTCCCATAGTGGCAGTACTTCCACTGCTCCATCAATGGTTGAGCTCACCACACCCAGACATGGCAAGCCATGGAGTCGTGGTCCTGGACGTCCTCATGAGGGGAGCTCATCCAGCCGACATCAGTCACAATCAGGTAGCAGCAGTGCATCTGACCATGGACTTGGATGTGCCAATGCAACTCCTGGCAGAGCCAGTTCTCATGGTCAGGTATGACATTGATGAACTGCCACCTCTGCCATGCACTGGTCACACCTGTCCGACATAGCAAGATGTGGAGCTAGCAAAGAGCTTGGCTGTGTTCATGCAGATATTCGCACACTAATTTCGTCTGGAGGACCCATACAGACACATGCAACATAGACTGTGTAGGTTTTGTTGAATCTGGCTGACTATTTTTCAATACGTAAAAGAAAACACCTTATTTATGCCAACACAATAAGTTATGTAAAACAAAAAATCACACTCAGTGAGTCAGTGTTTTCTCTGCAAGGATTGTTGTCATGCATTATTTTATGTCCCTCAAGTCAATTTTAGCTTAGTAAATGGTAATCCATATTTACGCAATCACTTTACTCCATTAACTGCATGGAAGAAAAAAAAAATCTTTCGTGACACCTCACATTGCCAAGAGACCACACAAATAAGTCATCTCTGCTATTTTTATCACTGTCTTCTTCAGCAATATCCTATATTTACACAGAATTTGTGACATAACCTGTTTAGAATTTTAAACTGAAGTATCCTCCATTTCCCAGTCCAACACTTGCCTGGCCCACACACTATCCTTTGCTGACTGTACCTTAGTAAAAATTTGCATTCCTGAAGGAAAAGTCTTTCAACACCATAGGAAGTGCTGTGTTGTTTTATATGTGTGGTACATTTCTTAATCATCTCTGTAAATTGTGATTTCTGAAACAATATAGGTTCTGAAAAGTTATGAAATGCAGGCAAGTGGGTCATCATTAATCACATGTCTTTTTTCATGGTTCCCAGATCTTCTACAGCACTTGCTTTGTTTCATGCCACTAAACAAAGTGAACAAATATCACCTGGGATTTTTCAATTATTAATTCTCTATCACAGGTAGTATATATGCCATTTAATTCACCAGCATCATCTTAGTAATGCAGTTCAGTCTCTCATCTTAGCTTTTAAACACCCTATTGCAAACAAAAATCAGCATCTTCCACCCTTTCAAAAACAGTCTCACATTTCATCTCTTTGCTTTGTAGTTCACTGAAACCTATTGTTTTCTTATACTATTTGTTCATAACTTTCAGCAGTTTTGCATCAGTGGTAGTATGGTAGCATATCGTTCTGTCAGATACTTGCAACTTTCATCTTTGGAACTATTCAGTTGTCTGGCATGTCTGGCCACCCCAGCAGAAATCTGTTTCAGTTTTTGCAAAGCAATAGCCAGTGCCTTCTCATATTTCTTGAACTTAGTCACACAGCATTCTTTTGTTCAAGTTCTTCTTGGTTAGGCAAGGCTGAAGCCACACAGTTGTATGCACTCTTCATCATATGTTTAAAATTGCCTTGCGTCTGCTAACATCTAACCTGCCCAGTGGATGTCTGCTTGTTCATTCTGTTATACAAGAAAATTACTGTAGTACTTTAGAGGGCCAAGAGACATCAAGGGGCTATCATACAGGCAGGCATAAGGGATGTTGGTGTCCTCACTAAGATCACAGCAATGATGGCATTTATATGGTCTAACCCGTCCAACCATAATGCCTTCCCCTGGTGAGTACATGTCCTTGTACACTTGCTAGTGAAGGCTACCACCAGACAATGTCTTGCTGAGCAAAGCCACCACCCCCCCCAGAGGACATGCACCACCCTTCATTGACCCTGTTTCTGCTGCTGCTTGCCTTTTCCAACCAGGAATGAAATGCCCAAAATTTCTTACCAGGTGTATCAATCACCTGAGGTAATGCTGCCAAGGTAATAGAGTTTTATAGCGCTTTTGTAGACCTGGCACTTTGTATCAACATCACGTTCTTAGAGGCTAGTTTTAACAATACATTCAAACTTGCATTGCATAACTAATTAAGTTTTGCACCAATGTACACAAATATTATTCCAGTGACAACTATGGATGACCAACTTCTCAAAGCACCATGATGTTTCCTTTGAAGTTTTTGTTTGTAGTTTGTATATTTTCTTGATTTTTGCTCTTGTTTTATTGCAGTATTGTTTTACTTTAATTATATTTTATCAGAGTTTAAAAGTTCTTGGTTGAAGCCAGGAATCAGATATTTATATTGCATTATCTGACTCCAGGATTAACTGTGTATCTGAGTCACGAGATGGGAGGAGCTGAGAAGTACCATTTTTTGTTATAGATAAGGAAAACAAGACAAGGTATAAGAAAGAAAGCTGCCAGTTAATTCTCCTTTGCAAGTATTGCTGTTTTTACTTAAGTTTCTTTACTTGTATTGATTTTTTGTTTGTTTTGCTCTTGTTATATCGCAGTGCTGTGTTACTAGAACATTTTAAAAAGTTCAAGGCTAAGGCCAGAAAGCAACCATTTCTGTTGCATGTATTGACTTCCAAGTGATTGACTCCATATGAAGTATGGGAAGAGCTGTATGGAAAGAGGTCAAGATTTAATTTTGACAGCTGCTCAGTAAAATTGCCCTGCCTACCTACCCAGTCCTTATTGTGTTCATAAACATATTAGTGGTTTTGCGTTTTCCACACCTTTATATAAATTTGACTTTACATGCCCCCTACACATCTGATCATGCATATGAGTAGTATAAGATCATACTGGGAATGGCCCTGTGTTTAAACTAAATTTCAACTACCCTCCTTTTCATATGTTCCCACCTACTAGTTGCTCACTTTAATACCTACAGCTTTAACCATGTTTTCCAGCTTACTTTTAAAGTGTCTGACCAACTTCCTAATACTTTCTACAAAAAGAGTAGAAAAGGCCTAACTAAGAACAAATTTATGTACTTACCAAAAAATATCAGAAATAAAATGATATGGAAATGTTAAGG